>NC_064824.1:106210985-106514016 GCF_024166365.1 Elephas maximus indicus
TAAAAACAACTAGGAAACACCACCGCCCCAGTAAGCATGACCTCCTGGTAATTTCCCTGGGGAGTACCCCATCAGAGAGCCCATCAGAATCAGGAGGAAGCTGAGCTAGGTAAATTCCAAAACAGCAGGGAGTGAGTGGGTGCCATGTGAAGGCCTAAAGACAGGCCCGCAAGTTTCCCGGAGGGCTTCCCCTTCCCACTCTGACAGCGGCAAATATGAGCTCAGCAAAGAAAAGGGGGGCGCCGTGGACAGGGATTATTACTGGTGTTTCCGTTTGTCTCTCAGCTTCCTGTGTTTGAAATGAAGGAATCTGAGGTTTTCTGTGACCACGCTGTTGTCCAGGGTTCTTTCCTCAAAAGGTGTTCATGAATTTGCCGGTACTGCCAGGAAACAGCGTGAGTCATGGCTTCTGAGCAGACAGTGCTCTGCTGTAGAAATTCCCAGAGATATGACTTGTTTATAGGAAAGGAAACAGAGCTATTCTGAGCTGCCAGGGGAAGAGGAAAGCGCTGCTCGCTTATTTAAATGCCGTGTTGAAAGGTCATACAATCGGCCAGAGTGCCAGCAAGAGCCCAGTATAGACACTGATTTTAGCAGCTCATCTGTGTACATTTTAGAGGATATGTTTGAGTTTGGCATTTTACAATGCGGTGAAGACTCATGGTTCTGCAATTGCACTCTCAGTCTTAGGCCTAGAGGGAGCCAGTGGTGTGGGGGTACACAGTTGAGGGGGTCATTGGGCTTGGCAGAGGGAGCAGGGCCTGAACCTTCTTTTGGAGAGGGCTGAGAACACAAAAAGGCACCATCTTTGACAACTTTCTGGCTTCATATCTTGTGAGCAGGCCGCTGATTTTTGTTCCCATGTTTCATGCTGCCTCCTCTAATGTCTTTTTTTCTTAGTGTTAACAACTGTGATGTCAACTGTGTTACCTTAAAAAATTGTTCAGAGCCACCACTTTTGGAGAATATATCCAAGGAGGGAAACTTAAGGGGACCCCCCACTCTCTCCCAGCATCCTTACTTCAGTGTGGGCCCAACTTCTTGTGCATTAAGTTGGTCCCTGAGATGTTAGAACTCATAAAGGCATTACTCACACATTTGTCACTGTTAGCAGAGCCAGTCAGCTGGCAACCGAGATTGATTTCCAGGGAGAAAGTAATCCACTGAGCACTCCCTGAATCAACAATAATTAACCTATGTGATCATTTGATGGATACTATGTTGATAAAATCAACACCCTTTCCTAATTATCAAGTAAACATTTAAATATAATAAAACGATACTCCTTCAATGCGATAAAAGTGCTCCTGGCTTAAAATAAAAAAAGATTATATTTCATAAGCAAATGCTAGAAACATTCAAAATCAGAAACAAACAGAAAGAATGTCCTTTAAAATCATTATCACTTTAGATTCTCTGGCTAATACAATAAGTCTTATAATGATAGGAATAAATTTTATGAATCAAGATATTAAAGTACCCAAAATCACATGAGCATGTATCTGGAAAAAAAAAACAAAGGATTAGCCGAAAATTTTCTTAATTAATAAAGAGTCATAAAGTGGCTTAGAATAAGACAAATACATAAAAAAGCAAAAAGTATTCCTGTATTCTGGCAATCACCAGGTAAGCAATATAATGAAAAACTATTCAAATAGCAATGAATATAAAATATGTACAAGCGTAATAAGAAATACATTAAAACTTTAAAAACCTTGACTGAGAGATAATTCCATTGGAATTTATAGGAAGAGTTATACTTTTCTTAGATGGAAACACACAACATAAAGATGTCAATGCTTCTCAAGCTTAGTAAGTGAATTCTGATAAAAAAAATCCAACACGGCTTTTCTTGGAAGTCATTAAAGTTAGCTTTGACAAATTGCTAAACTCGGTGCCAATCTTGTAACAATGACTCAAAACAGTAAACAGGGAAAACTACAAAAGATACTTTCAGTGAGCAGTCTTGTCAGAAGTCAGAACCTACTGTAAAGCACCAATAATTAAAACTGAGTTTAATATAAACACTTTAATCAAACATGATTACATTTAATCAAACACTTTTCAACAGACCCTATTATACAAATGTGTCACATTTTCTGGGGCATCCCAGAAACAGAAATAGGATGATCAGAGAGTCACCAATTAGGAGTACGTACTTAAGTGTAAGAATCAACATAAAAAAGAAAAGGCGTAGGTGAGTAATGTATAAGCATTCCTACAATGTGTGGCTACTACTCAACTCTGACATTGTAGCATGAAAGCAACAAGACCAGGCAATGAATGTAAACAATAGCCATAAATAATGTAAACAATAGCCATAAATAAATGAGCATGGCTGTTTTGCAATAAAACTTTATTTACATAAACAGATACCAGACTGGCCATACCTTGACAACTCCTGTGTTAGACGATTTAAATTGGTTATCTCATTTAATTATCCTAAACACTCTTCTGATAAGAAATCAGAAGCCTAAAAGGTTACTCAGCTTGACTATTTGAGAGGGTAAGACCAACACAGATATTCTCTTTAAGTGGCAAAGCCAAAATTGGAACTCAGGTCTTGTGGCTCTAAATTGTGAAAGTGCATAGACTTATTGGGCAGCCTCCTATGACTTGGAGGTGTTAACATGTTTTTGTAAATGTGAAATCTCAGAAGGTAGATGAGAACCTTGAAGTTGAGTTTAAAGAAATAAACATTTGTTGCACTCAACCAGGAGGGGAGTAGACTCATGATCCACACTGTGATCACTTCCAGTACATGAAAGATATGGAATTCCCATTCTCCTCACACAATCCTTCTTTCCGCCCAGACATGAAATCTCCTCCCTCTAACACAAAGAGTTTGCTGGAGTTGTATAGAGAGGTACGTGCATGCTTGCATGCCTGCATGTGTGCAGATATGCTTTGTGTGTGTTAGGTAGGGGCAGATTTGTGGTTGTTTATAGAACCAGGAAATCCCAAAACACAAAGTGATCTAGAGCAATTCATTTAACCTCTTAGGGCCAAAGCTTCCCTTTGTGTAGAATGGAAATGTCTTTCCTCATTCTTTTTTTTCCCCAGGATGTCAAAATAATGAGATAGGAAAAAACTCTATGTATAGTTCATCGGGTACTTCAGGGATAACAACATGTCATCAAATGACACGGTCATATTGTCACCTGATATCTCATGACTTAAACTGGCTCCAGTTCTTTGCATTTCCCTTTCAGCAGGGAACATTGCTGTCTTTACGCTGAACACATCTAGATCAGCACTATTAAACTGGTGCTTTAAACAACCACATCAACAAGAGACCAGAACACATGACATGTAAAAGTGAAAGGACAGTGACCAAGGGGACCAAATAAGCTTTTAAATGACCCTGATACCACCCTGCTAGTTTTCATATTTCCCCCTGTGAAAAATCTTGACATATTGGTATGAGTTATTTCTTCATATAACTGTACATAGTGGCCTAACATTATTTATTTGATCTTGTGCAGTGTTATTTGGGATTACAAGCTTATTTTACTTTAAGTTTAATGGCATTTCATTAACAGTTAACACAGCACAAGTAGCTAAAACTCACTTCAGTACAGGACATGAGACCTCCAGGATTTTGTTGCATTATTTTTGTCTGAATGAATAGCTATCTGACTTTCTCTCCTTTTGGTAATTTCTTATTTAACCCAGCTTTGTCTGTTTTGAGCCATATTTTCAGTCCACGATTACATACCACATTATTTATTTCACCAAAAGATTTATTTGTTATCTGTAGTAATGAAAGCTAGTTTACTTCATCTGCCATGTTAGCCATGTCTAAAAAGGGAAGATATTTCTCTCCTGCCCATTGTTATGGCAGAAGGGGGGCAATGGGAGAGGCAGGATAGAAAGGAGATGGAGATACTCATTGAAGATTCTCTGGAGAAATTCCATCTGCATTAATTTCCTAGGGCTGCCATAACGAATTACCACAAACTGAGTGGCTTAAAACAAAAATTTATTTCATAACAGTTCTGGAGGCTAATCCATTGTCATCGAGTCAATTCCAACTCATAGTGACCCTATAGAACAGAGTAAAACTGCCCCATAGGGTTTCCTTGGCTGTAAGCTTTACAGGAGCAGACTGCCACATCTTTCTCCTACAGAGTGGCTGGTGGATTGGAACCACCGACCTTTAGGTTAGCAGCTGAGTGCTAAACCACTGCGCCACTGGAGACTACAAATCCAAAATCAAGGTGTCTTCAGGGCACTGCTTCCTCCAAAGGCTCTAGGGAAGAATTCTTGCCTATATCTTCGAGCTTCTGGTGGTTGCCAGCAATCCTTGGTGTTTCCTGGCTTGTGGCACCACAAGTCCAACTTCTGCCTCCATTTTCACATAGCATTCTCGTCTCTGTGTGTCTCTGTGTCCAAATTTCCCTCTTCTAAGGGTCACTATGGAAACCCTGGTGGTGCAGTTGTTAAGAGCTACGGCTGCTAACTAAAAGGTCAGCAGTTTGAATTCACTAGGCACTCCTTGGAAACCCTATGGGGGCAGTTCTACTCTGACTTGTACGGTCGCTATGAGTTGGAATCAGCTCGATAGCAAAGGGTTTTTGGTTTCCTAAGGGTCATTATGAGTCAGAATCGACTTAAAAGCAACTGGTAATAGGGACACCAATTACATTGATTTAAGGCCCAACTTAATCCAGTATAACCTCATTTTAATTTGATTACATCCGAAAAGATGTTTCCAGATAAGATCACATTCACATGTTCCAGGTAAACATGAACATTGAGGGGACACTGTTCAACTCAGTACACCATCTGTCATGGATTGAATTGCGTCCCCAAAAAATATGTGTATCAATTTGGTTAGGCCATGATTCCCAGTATTGTGTGATTATCCACCATTTTGTCATCTGATGTGATTTTCCCAATAGTTATAAATCCCACCTCTATAATGTTAATGAGGTGGGATAGAGGACAGTTATGTCAATGAGGCAGGACTCAATCTACAGGATTGGATTGTGTCTTGAGCCTATCTCTCTTGAGATATTAAGAGAGAAGAAAGCAGAGAGACAGGTCGGGCAGGGAAGACCTCACACCACCAAGAAAGCAGTGTCAGGAGCAGAGTGGGTCCTTTGGACCTGGGGTTCCTGGGAAGCTCCTAGTCCATGGAAAGATTGATGAGAAGGACCTTCCTCCAGAGCCAACAGAGAAAGCCTTTCCCTGAGCTGATGCCCTGAATTTGAATTTCTGGACTACTAGACTGTGAGAAAATAAATTTCTCTTTGTTAAAGCCATCCACTTGTGGTATTCCTGTTACAACAGCACTAGATAACTAAGACACTATCCTAGTGAACCTCTGCTCTGGGATTGAAGAACTGGCCTGAAGCACAAGCAGGGTTCATGCAGAAAGCGTCTGGATGGCTTAGCGAATTATTTTAATTTGGGGATGAATCTCACATAGTGCCTGGAATTCTACAATATTCTCTGGAAACTCAGAAATTATTGGTCCTAATTGGTTGCTATGAGTCAGAATCAACTTGACAGCTGTCTCTTCCTTTCTTCCTTCCCTAATCTCAATTCACATACTGACCCTCTGATCCTCTCTATGTAAAGCCACTAAACTGACAGTTTTCTAATGTTAGTCTAATTTTTGTTTTGTTTTAAGCTCTCTTAATTTCCACCCAATTGATAAGAACAGCCATACATTTAATCTGATTCTGTCTTCAATGCAGTTGAAAACCCCAACAATTTTGGAATCTACTATGAATAGGTTCAGCCCATATGTAAACTCAGCCCACTTTTCAACAGCTCTGTGACAGCTTTCTCACCTGTAGTATGAGAAAATGCCCACTTAGTAGACAGAGATTTTGGAAGCGTTATACAATAAGCAATACTGTATTACATTTTGTGATTGACAACATACATTTCCTTAATAAAATAATAAAAACATATGCCTCTGAAAAGAAAACACCAGATTTCTTGGGTGCTCTGTGCATTCCAGTACTTTGCTTGTTCTTGACCAAGAATTCATCAATCAGGGTGGTCATAGTCATTAATAAAATATGCATTGAATTTTGCAGTTCTGAAATGATTTTAATTTAGCCCTCTGTTTTTTAAAAACTTTTCTATTGAAATATAACACACATATAGAAAAATGGGAAATCATAATTGTTACCAATCAGTTACCTTTAAGCCAATTCTGACTCATGGTGACTTAATGTCTGTCAGAGTAGAGTCGTGCTCCATAGGGTTTTTGGTGGTTGAATTTTTGGAAGTAGATCACCTGGGCTTTCTTCTGAGGCCCTTCTGGTTGGACTTGAACCTCCAATCATTCAGTTAGCAGGCGAGTGTGTATTAATCGTTTGTACAACCCAGGGACTCCATAAATGTTACAATGTGATGAATTTTCACAAAGTGAACAAATCTGCATAATCAGAATTCAGATTAAGAAATAGAGTATTGAGGCAGGGCCAAGATGGCAGAGTAGTCAGACGCTTCCGGTGAGCCCTCTTACAACAAAGACCAAAAAAAAACCCTGTGAAATGGTTATACTTATGACAAGCTAGGAGCCCTGAACATCAAAGGCAAAGTTAGAAAACGGACTGAGCAGCAGTAGCAGGGAGAGACAGTTCAGAAGCAGTGAAGAGTTGTCAGACCTGAATCACCGGGAACCCTCAGGCACCATTCCCTGGAGCGACCACAGCAGGGCTGGTGATAGCATTCCAGACATGGTTTCCTCAGAGAGAGACAGCTAGCCACACAGCCTACTCACACCTCCAGAACCAGAGAAGAACGGCTCTCTTGGAAAAAGCCAAGTATTTGCATTTATTTTACCAGGCCCCCAGCCCCTAAGCTGGCTTCAGTGGCTGTCAATTTCCCTGCACCTGATACAGGCCGTGCAGAGTGCCCTGAGCCATTCTCCCAGGCTTGAAGAAGGAATAAATTCATAACTGGGGGAAAAGATAATCTGCCAGCTCCACTAAGCTGGGGAGCTCAGGACAGAAGTGGCTCTTGTCCAGGCACAAATGGTCCACAAACTTTGAATATCTTTCCCCCCTGCATGGATCTGTATGGGCCCAATTCAGGAGAACAGGCCCTTGTTGGCAGACTGCAACTATTTCAGCTGTGTGGTGGAGAGGTTGGTGTTTGATGTTGGACATCACTTTGCCTATTAAACAGGGTCCTCATCTACCCATATCAGGGGCCTAAGGACTCCATCCACATCACCTAGCCACCCGTGATGGGGTCCAAGGAGAAGTGGTACCTCCCAATCCTTACAACCAAAAGCATTGGGTAACCATGGCCTGGCTGCAGAACCCACCCACCTGTGCACTCTAGGGAACAGAGATGAGCTTTCCTCACAGACACACAGGGGACAGTTGTCAGCCCCCTGCCTTGTTCAGAGGATGACATCCTGCTACAACCACATACCTGTACCTACACCAATCACCCCTGCCCCTCTAAGACTGTAGAACAGAGCCTGTAACATGCACTTGACAACCAACAACCTGGATACCTGAGCTGAATCCATACAAGGAAAGTGAATGGACTCCTAGGCTCAATGCCTGGTCTGGTAACAGGATGTCAGAACTTCAAAGGTGAAAATAATCAAGCTAGCTCACTCAAGCAGCCTATTTGGGTATATCAAAACAAAACAAAGCAAGGAGCTAGGATATAGTAAGCAAACATAAAATAAACTAATACAATAACTTATACATGGCTTGAGACAACAGTATCAAATCACATAAAGAAACAGACCATGACTGTTCAACAAGCTCTAAAAACAAAGAATCAAGGAATCTGTCAAATGAAGATGTATTCCTGCAATTACCAGATGCGGAATACAAAAGGTTAATATACAGAATGCTTCAAGACATCAGAAACGAGATCAGGCAAAATGCAAAACAAGCCAAGGAACACACAGATAAAGCTGTTGAAGAAATTAAAAAGGTTATTCAAGAACATAATGAAAATTTTAATGGGCTGCAAGAATCCATAGAGAGACAGCAATCAGAAAGTCAGAAGATTAACAATAAAAATTACGGAATTAGACAACTCAATAGAAAGTCAGAGGAGCAGAATTGAGGGAATGAAAGGAGGAATTAGTGAGATTGAAGACAAAACACTTGGCACCAATATATTCAAAGAAAAATCAGATAAAAGAATTTTTTAAAAATGAAGAAACCCTCAAAATCATGTGGGACTGTATCAAGAGAAATAACCTAGGAGTGACTGGAAGCCTAGAACAGGGAGGGATAACAGAAAATACAAAGAGAATTCTTGAAGATTTGGTGGCAGAAAACTTCCCTGAAATCGTGAAAGATGAGAAGATATCTCTCCAAGATATTCATCAAACTCCACATGAGGTAGATCTCAAAAGAAAGTCACCAAGACATATTATAATCAAACTTGCCAAAACCAAAGATAAAGAGAAAACTTTAAGAGTGGCTAGGGATAAACGAAAAGTCACCTACAAAGGACAGTCAATAAGAATAAGCTCAGACTACTTGGCAGAAACCATGCAGGCAAGAAGGCAATGGGATGACTTGTATAAAGCACTGAAGGAAAAAATTGCCAGCCAAGAATCATATATCCAGCAAAACTGTCTCTCAAATATGAAGGCAAAATTAGGACATTTCCAGATAAACAGAAGTTTAGAAAATTTGTAAAAACCAAACCAAAACTACAAGAAATACTTAAGGGAGTTTTCTGGTTAGAAAATCAATAATATCAGATAATAACCCAAGATTAGAACACAGCACAGAGCAACCAGATGTCAACCCAGATAGGGAAATCACAAAAATAAATCAAGATTAAAAAAGCCTCAAAACAGGGAAACAGTGATGTCATTATGTAAAAGAAGATAACATTAAAACAATAAAGAGGGACTAAGAAATGTAGTCATAGATCTTTCATATGGACAGGAAGTCAAGGTGATATAAAGCAATAAAAGTTAGGTTAAAACTTAGAAAAACAGGGGTAAATATTAAGGTAACCACAAAGGAGACTAACAATCCTACTCTTCAAAATAAAATACGAGGAAAAAATAAAGACCCAGCAAATACAAAATCAACAACAACAAACCAGAGGAAAAGACAATATATAAGAATAAACTACTCAGCACAAAAAATTAAGTGGGAAAAAGAAACTGTCAACGACACACAAAAAAAGACATCAAAATGACAGCACTGAACTCATACCTATCCATAATCATGCTGAATGTAAATGGACTAAATGCACCAATAAAGAGACAGAGAGTGGCAGAATGGATTATAAAAACACGGTCCATCTATATGCTCCCTAAAAGAGACACACCTTACACTTAGAGACACAAACAAACTAAAACTAAAAATACGGGAAAAAAATATATCAAGCAAACGAGAAACAGAGCAGGAATGGTAATATGAATTTCTGACAAAATAGACTTTCAAGTTAAATCCACCACAAAAGATAAGGAAGTAGACTATACAATGATTAAGCAGACAATATACCAAGAACATATAACCATATTAAATATTTATGCACCCAATAACAGGGCTGCAAGATACATAAAACAAATTCCAACAGCATTGAAAAGTGAGATAGCTCCCCAATAATAGTAGGAGACTTCAACACATCACTTTTGATGAAGGACAGGACATCTAGAAAGAAGCTCAAAAAGACTTGGAAGATCTAAATGCCACAATCAACTAACTGGAACTCATAGACATATACAGAACACTCCACCCAACAGCAGCCAAGTATACTTTCTTTTCCAGTGCACATGGAACATTCTCTAGAATAGACCACATATTAGGTCATAAAGCAAGCCTTAACAGAATCCAAAACACTGAAATATTACAAAGCATCTTCTCTGACCATAAGGCCATAAAAGTAGAAATCAATAACAGAAAAAGCAGAGAAAAGAAATCAAACACTTAGAAACTGAACAATATCCGCTCAAAAACGACTGGGTTAGAGAAGACATTAAGGATGAAATAAAGAAATTCAGAGAATCCAATAAGAATGAAAACATTTCCTATCAGAACCATTGGGACACAGCAAAAGCAGTGCTCAGAGGTCAATTTATACCAAGAAATCCACACATAAAAAAAGAAGAAAGGGCCAAAATCAAAGAATTATCCCTACAACTTGAACAAATAGAAAGAGAGCAACAAAAGAAACCTCAGGCACCAGAAAAAGACAAACAATAAAAACTAGAGCAGAATTAAATGGACTAGAGAACAGAAAAACAATTGAAAGAGTTAACAAGACCAAAAGCTGGTTCTTTGAAAATATTAACTAAATTGATAAGCCATTGGCCAAACTGACAAAAGAAAAACAGGAGAGGAAGCAAATAACCTGAATAAGAAATGAGATGTGTGATATCACAACAGACCCAACTGAAATTGAAAGAATCATATCAGACAACTATGAAAAACTGTACTCTAACAAATTTGAAAACCTAGAAGAAATGTATGAATTTCTAGAAACACAGTACTTACCTAAACGAACACAAACAGAGGTAAAACAACTAAATAGACCCACAATAAAAGAAGAGGTTGAAAAGGTGATTTAAAAACTCCCAACAAAAAAAAAGTCCTGGCCCAGACGGCTTCACTGCAGAGTTCTACCAAACGTTCAGAGAAGAGTTAACACCACTACTACTAAAGGTATTTCAGAGCACAGAAAAGGACAGAACACTCCCAAACTCATTCTATGAAGCCAGCATATCCCTGGTACCAAAACCAGGTAAAGATACTGCACAAAAAAAGAAAATTACAGACCTATATCCCTCGTGAACTTAGATGCAAAAATCCTCAACAAAATTCTAGCCAATAGAATTCAACAACATATAAAAAAAATAATTCACCATGAGCAAGTGGGATTCATACCAGGTATGCAGGGGTGGTTCAACATTAGAAAACCAATTAATGCCATCCATCTTATAAAGAAAACAAAAGACAAGAACCACATGATCTTATCAATTGTTGCAGAAAAGGCATCTGACAAACTCCAACACCTATTCATCATAAAAACTCTCAGCAAAATAGGAATAGGAAGACAATTCCTCAACTGTAAAAAAAAATAAAGGGCATTTATACAAAGCCAACTGCCAACATCATTCTAAATGGAGAGAGTCTGAAAGCATTCCCCTTCAGATTGGGAATGAGAGAAGGATGCCCTTTATCACCATTCTTATTCAACATTGTGCTGCAGGTCCTAGCCAGAACAATTAAGCTAGATAAAGAAATAAAGTGCATCCAGATCGGTAAGGAGAAAGTAAAAGTATGTCTATTTGCAGATGACATGATCTTATACACTGAAAACCCTCAAGAATCCTCAAGAAAACTACAGAAACTAATAGAAGAGTTTAGCAGGGTATCAGGATACAAGATAAACATACAAAAATAAGTTGGATTCCTCCACACTGACAAAAAGAACATTGAAGAGGAAATCACCAAATCAATACCATTTGTAGTAACCCCCAAGAAGATAAAATACTTAGGAATAAATATTACCAGAGATGTAAAAGACCTATACAAAGAAAACTACAAGACACTACTGCAAGAAAACAAAAGGGACCTACATAAGTGGAAAAACATACCTTGCTCATGGACAGAAAGACTTAACATTGTAAAAATGTCTATTCTACCAAAAGTGATCTATAGATACAATGCAATTCTGTACCAAAGTCCAATGACATTTTTTAATAAGATGGAGAAACAAATAGCCAACTTCATATGGAAGAGAAAGAGGCCCAGGATAAGCAAGGCATTATTGAAAAAGAAGAACAAAGTGGGAGGCCTCACACTATCTGATTTTAGAACCTATTGTACTGCCACAGTAGTCAAGACACCCTGGTACTGGTACAACAACAGATACATAGACCAATGGAACAGAATTGAGAATCCAGACATAAATCCATCTGCATATGAACAGCTAATATTTGACAAAGGCCCAAAGTCAGTTAAATGGGGAAAAGACAGTCTCTTTAACAAATGGTGCCGGTATAACTGGACACCCCTCTGCAAAAAAATGAAACAAGACCCATACCTCACACCTTGCACAAAAACTAACCCAAAATGGATCAAACACCTAAATATAAAATCTAAGATGATAAAGATCATGGAAGAAAAAACAGGAGCCCTAATACATGGCATAAACAGTATACAAAACATTACCAACAGTGCAGAAGAGAAGCTAGATAACTGGAAGCTCCTAAAAATCAAACACCTATGCTCGTCCAAAGACTTCATCAAAAGAGTAAAAAGATTACCTACAGGCTGGGAAAACGTTTTTAGCTATGACATTTCCGATCAGCACCTGATCTCTAAAATCTACGTGATATTGCAAAAACTCAACAACAAAAAGACAAATAACCCAATTAAAAAATGGGCAAAGGATATGAACAGGCACTTCACTAAAGAAGATTTTCAAGTAGCTAACAGATACATGAAGGAATGCTCACAATCATTAGCCATTAGAGAAATGCAAATCAAAACTACAACGAGATTCCATCTCACTCCAACAAGGCTGGAATTAATCCAAAAAACACAAAATAATAAATGTTGGAGAGGCTGTGGAGAGATTGGAACACTTGTACAATTCTGGTGGGAATGTAAAATGGTACAACCACTTTGGAAATCAATTTGCCACTTCCTTAAAAAGCTAGAAATAGAACTACCATACGATCCAGCAATCTCACTCCTTGGACTAAATCCTAGAGAAATAAGATCCTTTATAGAAACAGATATATGCACACCCATGTTCACTACATCACTGTTTACAATAGCAAAAAGATGGAAGTAACTAAAGTGCCCTCGATGGATGAATGGATAAATAAATTATGGTATATTCACACAGTGGAATACTACACATTGATAAATAACAATTATGAATCTGTGAAACATTTTATAACATGGAAGAATCTGGAATGCATTATGCTAATGGAAATTAGTCAGTTGCAAAAGGAGAAATATAGTATGAGACCACTACTATAAGAACTCAAGAAATAATTTAAATAGAGAGGAAAATATTCTTTGATGGTTACAAAAGTGGGGAGGGATGGAGAGAGAGGGGTATTCACTAATTAGATAGTAGACAAAAACTACTTTAGGTGGAGGGAAAGACAACACACAATACAGGAGAGGTCAGCACAACTGGACTAAACCAAAAGCAAAGAAGTTTCCTGAATAAACAGAAAGCTTCAAAGGCCAGCGTAGCAGGGGCAGGGGCAGAGGTTCGGGGACCATGGTTTCAGGGGGCACCTAGGTCAATTGGCATAATAAAATCTATTAAGAAAACATTCTGCATCACACTTTGGTGAGTGGCGTCTGGAGTCTTAAATGCTAGCAAGCCGTCATCTAAGATGCATCAATTGGTCTCAACCCACCTGGAGCAAAGGAACACCAAAGACACAAGGTAATTATGAGCCCAAGACACAGAAAGGGCCACATAAATCAGAGACTACATCAATCAGAGACCAGAAGAACCAGATGGTGCCTGGCTACAACCGATGACTGCCCTGACAGGGAACACAACAGAGAACCCCCGAAGGAGCAGCAGATTAGTGGGATACAGACCTCGAATTCTCATAAAAGCCCAGACTTAGTGGTCTGACTGAAACTAGAAGGACCCCAGAGGTCATGGTCCCCACACCTTCTGTTAGCCCAAGACAGGAACCATCCCCAAAGCCAACTCTTTAGACAGGGATTGGACTGGATTATAAAATAGAAAATGATACTGGTGAGGAGTTAGCTTCTTGGATCAAGTAGACACATGAGACTATGCGGGGGAGAGATGAGAAAGCAGAAGGGGACAGAAACTGACTGAATGGACATGGAAATAGAGGGTGGAGAGAAGGAGCGTACTGTCTCATTAGTGGGGGAGCAACTAGGAGTATATACCAAAGTGTATAAATTTTTGTATAAGAAACTGACTTGTTTTGTAAACTTTCACTTAAACCACAATAAAAATTAAAAAAAAAAAAGAGTATTTTCCATATCCCAGAAACCCCAAGACCCCATTCTAGGCAAACCTTCCCCCAAAGATAACCACCATCCTGACTTATAACACCATAGATTAGGTTTGCCTATTTTTTTAATTTTTTATCCATGGAATTATACAGTATAAGCACAGTCCTTTCTGAAGCTTCCTTAAGCTTACTTACCGCATAAAGAAGGTATGAGCCCTGAAGAATTTTGCCTTTTCTAGGCTAATTATAGGAAAGAGACACAGAGGAAGAGGGTGAGAAGTACCACATCGTTTGTTGTCCAAACTGGGACACTTTTTTTTTTTTTAATAATTTTTATTGTGATTTAAGTGAAAGTTTACAAATCAAGTCAGTCTCTCACATAAAAACCCATATACACCTTGCTACACACTCCCAATTACCCCCCGCCAATGAGACAGCCAGCTCTCTCCCTCCAGTCTCTCTTTTCGTGTCCTTTTCGCCAGCTTCTAACCCCCTCCACCCTCTCGTCTCCGCTCCAGGCAGGAGATGCCAACATAGTCTCAAGTGTCCACCTGATCCAAGGAGCTCACTCCTCACCAGCAACCCTCTCCAACCCATTGTCCAGTCCAATCCATGTCTGAAGAGTTGGCTTCAGGAATGGTTCCTGTCCTGGGCCAACAGAAGGTCTGGGGGCCATGACCACCGGGGTCCTTCTAGTCTCAGTCAGACCATTAAGTCTGGTCTTTTTATGAGAATTTGGGGTCTGCATCCCACTGCTCTCCTGCTCCCTTAGGGGTTCTCTTTTGTGTTCCCTGTCAGGGCAGTCATCAGTTGTAACCAGGCACCATCTAGTTCTTCTGGTCTCAGGATGAAGTAGTCACTGGTTCATGTGGCCCTTTCTGTCTCTTGGGCTCATAACCACCTCGTGTCCTTTGTGTTCGTCATTCTCCTTTGATCCAGGTGGGTTGAGACCAATTGATGCATCTTAGACGGCTGCTTGCTAGTATTTAAGACCCCAGACACCACTCTTCCAAGTGGGATGCAGAATGTTTTCTTAATAGATTTTATTATGCCAATTGACTTAGATGTCCCCTGAAACCATGGTCCACAGACCCCTGTCCCGCTACGCTGGCCTTTGAAGCATTCAGTTTATTCAGGAAACTTCTTTGCTTTTGGTTTAGTCCAGTTGTGCTGACCTCCCCTGTATTGTGTGCTGTCTTTCCCTTCACCTAAAGTAGTTCCTATCTACTATCTAGTGAATGCCTCTCTCCCACCCCACTCCCTCCCCCCTCTAGTAACCACAAAAGAATGTTTCCTTCTCAGTTTAAACTATTTCTCAAGTTCTTATAATAGTGGTCTTATACAATATTTGTCCTTTTGCAACTGCCTAATTTCACTCAGCATAATGCCTTCCAGGTTCCTCCATGCTATGAAATCAAACTGGGACACTTTTAAGAGTAAAAGGAAGTACTACTAATAATGACATTGGGACAAAAGGCATAAATAATGACTGCCCCAACAAACCAGGACACATGGTAGGAGGGATGGTAGAAGGCAGACAGGACCCACTGGCAGACGAAATCAATCTTAGAGGCCACAAACAGAACCCACCCACATTGCATGAGATATATGTGGGGTCGAGGGGTGGGCACACTTCCCAACACCTCTTCTGATCACTCTGGTAAAATTCAAGTCAATAAATATTTACTGAGCCCCTGCTCTGCGGAAGGCACTGCAGTGGCACAAAATAGCTCAGGCACTGTCCTTGTTCACAAAAACCTCATTGTCTAATAGTGGCAATAAGGCAGGGTATTATAGCTATTCTGTGAGGTACCTGCCAATGGAAATATACAAAGTGCTATATGGGTTCCAAAGATCCCTGGTGATGCATCGATTAAGCACTGAGCTGCTAATCAAAAGATTGGTGTTTCGAACCCACCCACTGGCTCTGCTGGAGAAAAATTACAGCCAAGAAAACCCTATGGGGCAGGTCTACTCAGTCACACGGGACCTATATAAGTCAAAATTGACTCGACGGCACTCAACAACAGCATATATGTTCCAAGGAATTATATAAAGTGCTAAGTGGGTTCCAGGAGCCCTGGTGGCTCAGTGATTAAGAGCTTGGCTGCTAACCAAGAGGCTGACGGTTCAAATCCACCAGTTGCTCCTTGGAAACCATATGGGGGCAGTTCTACTCTGCCCTATAGGGTCACTATGAGTTGAAATCAACTCCACAGCAAGGGTGTTTTTTGTTTTCTTTGGTGTTTTATTTGGGTTTCTAGGGTTAAGAGATTACATCCATTGGAAGACATAGGAAAAACATGGAGAGGGTAGAAGTTAAGATGAATCTAGATTCTACTCCAGTGGTTCTCAACTTCGACTGCACATTCAAGTCATCTGGGGAGCTTTTAAAACTCTCAATACCCAGGCAATACCCCAGACCAATTAAATCAGAATCTCTGGAAATAGGACCCAAGCATCAGTATTTTCAAAGTTCCCTCCAGCTAATTCCAATGAACAGCCAGGTTTGGGAACCACTATTCTTGAAAGATGAGTAGGCTTTAACTGGCAGGTAAGGTGGGGAAGAGAGGAAACCATGGAGAGAACAGCTGCTGGTTAGCATATTCCATCTTTAGTAGGCACACAGAGAAGAATTATCCATTGGGGATATATGTGGAGGAAAAGCAGCAGGGCAAAAATAATTTAACCCCCTTCAGGAAAAATATTAATTAATTATGAAACCATTCTCTGAGACCAATAACAGGGATGAATGGGGAAAAGATGCACTGAACATCAAGGGAACTCAGAGTGGTAATAAATCCGTCATAAATTGTATAAGCCATCTGATAACTTCTATTCCTCACATTAGCATCCCATTAAGCCGCTATTAGTGACAGCAAGGAAACGGAATGAAACTGGCTTCCTGGGTAGGCCCTAGCAGCCAGGAGAGAGTTAACAAGCTGCAATCCTTCACTGGCACCTTTAAGGACCTGAGCTCCATTTGTAAAGGCTGCTTTGAGGCCCCATACCTTGACCTATCACGCTCATGCTGTGGGAGTTGGGGGAGGCCTGGAATTAATCACAGCAGGGACACAATTTACTGATCAATACCAGCCAATTAGAAGGCTCCCTGCTGGGGAGAGTCCCCTTGGAATGCCAGGTGCCCTTTGCCCTTGACTTTTCGTGAGGGCAGATGTTTCTTTATCACAGATACTGATAAGGATGGTGTTAGAGCCCCTGTAACTCATTTCACATCATGCCAACTCCACCAGGGCATCTTCAGTCTGAATTTTTTTTAAGTACTTATGCATGAACCACCTGCTGGTGGAGGCTAAAGGAAGATAGGAATGAAACTTGTATCAGTAATTAATTCACAGCCAATACGCCACTTTTGTTCTGTGAACTCAGCCATGACCTTCAAGAAGCCACTGACAACAACAGAAAGTAGAAACTCAGTCTTTTCCGTGAGTTCACTACTGTGTTGCTCTCCTGGTCTCCTGCCTCTGCTACCTGTTGGGAGAGAGGGGACTCCGAAGCCTGGAGTACAGGCAGACAGTGCAGATTTTCATTCCATCGCCTTCTCCCAATAACTATGAAGAACGACCTAGAAAAAAAATCAGTAGCTACTCTGCATCCTGTGATCTTGCACAGGCACTCAAGCTAGAGTTAGAGAGTGGGCCATGGGACCTCCCTTCATCCACGTTCTTTGGTGACAACTGTTTGCCATTACTGTTCACAAAGTGGTGCCAATTTTTCTTTAATCCATTTTCTGACATCTTTGCCACAGAGGTAATGTGCTCCAGAACAAAAAAAGTTTAGAATAAAAAAATAATTAGGTGACAGTGGATAGCATTCCAAAGTTTGTCATTTATCTTTGGTCATTTACATTTTTAATTTTATTTTAAGGAAAAAAAATAATAAAGAAACCCATTGCTATCGAGTTGATTCCGACTCATAGCAACCCTATAGGACAGAGCAGAACTGCCCCATAGGGTTTCCAAGGAGCACCTGGTAGATTCAAACTGCTGACCTTTTGATTAGCAGCCGTAGCACTTAACCACTACGCCACCAGGGTTTCATTTTAAGGAAAGTAGTCCATTATTGACAGCTGTCCTGGAGACTCTAGGACCTTAGGCATCTGGCCCCATTTTCCTATTTGTTTCATTTCCTCTGACTTGCGGGATTTCCATCATGATTTCTTCGGATGCCAGTTTAAGGAATAATTCTCTGTTCTTCCCTCCTAAGTATTCCTCTGCCCTTTACACCCTCGAGAGTCATGATTTTAACACAAAAAATAAAAAAAGGTTTTAAGTTAACTTCAGGAAGTACAAAGTCTCGGGAAAACCTGATATAAATGGCTCTCAAAAATATCCTTGAAGGGAAAAAGCCATGTTTTGGAAAGTTAATGTAGGAGTTGTGAATAGATATGATAGAGACGACATCATAGATTTTCCCTTGAAAATGTAAAAGGAGGGGGAATGTTTAGTGAGCTAATGATCTATGTGTAATTAGACTCAAAAATATTTAAATATTTAAATGCACCGCTTGGCAGGAGCCACCCTCTTTCTGTCTGGCCCTTCTCATCCCCTACCTCTAAGCCCTTAACTCTCTAAAGCCCTCCTCCCATGTTCTTTATTTACATATCCGTTGCCGTGGAGTAAGCTCCACTCATGGTGGCCCCCTGTGTGTCAGAGCGCAACTGTGCTCCACAGGGTTTTCTAAGACTGACTTCTCACAAGTAAATCAGCAGGTCTTTCTTCCAAGGTGCCTCTGGGTGGACTCAAGCCGCCATCCTTTCAGTTAGCACTCCTCTCTATATGAGAGAACTTCACATGTAATTTTATTAACTACATGACTGATAAATAGGTTTTCTGCAATGTAAAAGACACTTTTGTGCCCAAAGGTATTAATCAACTTATAATTTCTGTAAGGAGATATATTTGATAAAACCAAAAACCCATTGCCATCGAGTCTATCCCAACTCATAACGACCCTATATTTGATAGGTTTAACAAAAAATGATAGACATGCTTAATAAAAATAGTATATTCTCAGGTAAATATATATAAACTGTTTTGTGTATTTATATTATATATGTATTTCATTAATATATTTAATTATATCTATTTATATTTCTATATAAAACTGCCTAATAATCCATCTCTTAAGAGAGTATTGAAAAGTACAAGAAAGAAAGGAAAAAGACAGGGTAAGACTGTCACAACTGTGTGTAAAAGGAAAATATTCAGCACCATGGTGTATTTCCAACTTGGTAAACAAGGCCAATCACCTGCCTTCAGAAGCATGTAGCCCACGTACCACACAACGTAAAAGCTCTTGCACTGATGATGGGAATAATAATTATGACTAACCTTTCCTGAACACTTACCAAGTGCCAGGTTCTATGTTAAGTACTTTACGTAGATGGTGTGTCTCATTTAATCCTAATTTTGCAGATGAGAATCCTGACACTCAGAGAAGTTAGGTGATCTACCCCAGGTCACACCGTTGATAGATGGTCAAGTTGGGGTTCAAACCCAGGCCATCCAACACACCCACAGTCATCCCAGGCACTGCCTTGCAGTTGTACTTATAAGTGACACACAGCCCAAGATGAGAAATTTGAGAGAGGATCCTCACATGCCAGTCACATCACAACACAACCAAAAAAAAAAAATCATTATTTTTGTGTTCTCCATTTCTTTTCCAGCCAGAAAGTTCAAATATAAGGCCAATCAGTTGCCATCAAGTCTATTCCAACTCATGGTGAACCCATGCGTGTTAAAGTAGATTGTGCCACATAGGGTTTTCAATGGCTGATTTTTCAGAAGTAGATCGCCAGGCCTTTCTTCTTAGGCACCTCTGGGTGGACTTTAATCTCCAACCTTTTGGTTAGCAGGTAAGTGCATTAGCCGTTTGAACTACTCAGGGACTCCCAAATATAAGACACTTGGACTCAAATATAAAACAGAAACTGTGTGGTACTATCTGTACGTGGATCAAATTGTTTGGGGGAGTTAGTCATGAGACCCTGAGCTGCCCCGCACCACAGCTTTGCAGGATTCTTACACTCTACTGAGTTAGCATCCCCTCATCCCTCACCCCATCTATGCCGGGTCAGCATGACCGTGAATGAGGCCTTTGCCAAAGCACGGAAAGTCCCTACTAATAAGAAGAAAGATGAACCTGGAGCCTAAACAGTAATCTTTCCCTTCTACAGATTGGGAGTGCAGCTGAAGATACTGGCTTTATGTGACTTGTGAGGTTTAGGGATAAGGAAGGACAAACATAAAGTACCAGGTCTTGTGCTTGGCACGTATGAAACATTCTACAAATGGCTATTGTTATCATAGTTTTTATTGCCATACTCTCTGTAAGCTTAGGCATAAAATATGTATTGGAAGTTAGTGGTGGAGAGAAGAGAGAGTTAGCAATAATGTAGTCAGAGAGACTGGCAGACAGAGGGCATTCCTGGCACCCACATTTTGGTAGGAGAACCCAATTTTTCCTGCCCTTAAGTGGTGACAAGCAACAGAAAGGTAAAATAATTCATTGGACAACTAAATCTTTCTCCATTACAGCCTAAACTAAGGCTATATATACAAGCCATTATTTCATAAATTTTTTTTTATTATTATTTTAGCCTGTAATTCAGGTACCAAATTTCCTCCAGCTACACATTCCCACCTACCTACAATATTCTAGGTTTGAAATTATAGGTATGAAAAGAGCTAATTTTCAAGAAAAACAATTCAAGGCAGATACATCATTTTCAACACCCTATGTATAAAGCTGCTGTGCCTCTGGGGTTATTTGGATTATTTTAATCCCTTTTGGTGTTTAAAAAAAAAAAAAATGAACACGATACTTTTAGAAACTTCAGAGTTTTTTGCTTTGCTTTGATGATACTTTTCTTTTCTCCCTCTGGTTTTATTTCTGTTCAATAGGTTTTTTTTGTTTGTTTGGTTTGGCTTTTTGGGTTGTAAGTAAAAACTGGAACAACCGGGTTTTGCACAGCACCTAGCTAGTTCCTCAGCATATTCTTTATATTTTAAGTAAAATTTTTAAAGGTAACAAAAAAACTAAACCTTGACCTTTAAAATCTTCAAGTAATAAATCAATTAGCAAGAGACAAGACTATGCAGGGAGCAGAATGCTGTGTGGGGTGTGTGTGTGTTGTTTTGTTTATGAGTGTGTTTAAGCAAACAAATTTTGAGTAAAAAAATGAGAAAATGGTGAGTTGCTTTTCATAAGGCAAAGATTTGTAAAGCAAAGAAAGGGAAAATGAGATTATAGGACTCAATGCCATTCCCTCTGCAGGTACCTTGTCATTTGGATGTGTTTTTAGCTCCCAGGAGGAGGTAGTGATGGTTTTCTCTATTCTTATTCCTTCACCTTCTTTTTCTCCTTTATTTTACTTTTTTCTTCTCTCCTTTTCTCCTCCCTCTTCTCCTCGTCCTCCCTCTTTCTCTTTTTTCCTTTCTCTCTTCTCCTTCCTCTCTTTGTTCCTCTTTTTATTCTTCCTTTTCTGACTTCTTTTTTGTTTCTAAGCACCCACACAACATGGCCCTACATCCTTTTTGTTTGAGGCACTTAGCACATTCAAGAGACGATCAGATAAAACACTGGTAAGGACACTGGAAAAAACTCTCTGGCAATGATAATTAAGTGGGTGAAGTTTAAAAGCTTTTTTTTCTTCCTGGCTTTCTAGAATATGGTGAGTTAATTGCTGAGCTTTCTCAGCAATAGTTGTTTCTCATTTGACATTTGTTCTACTGGAAATCAAAGTCACTTAAATGTGCTGAGTAACCCTCTGGATTTTTGACACCCTGTTATGTGCCACTCATAGTGACTCTATAGGACAGAATAAAACTGCCCCACATGATTTCCAAGGAGCACCTGGTGGATTCAAACTGCCAACCTTTTGGTTAGCAGCTGTAGCTGTTAACCACTACGCCACCAGGGGAAACCCACTATGAGTCGGAATCAGGTATGGGTTATATGCCAGGTACTATACTAATCACTTCAGGGTTATTATCCCATTACCCACATCAGCCCTATGGGATATGACTATTGTCGCCATTTTGCTGCTGAGGATGTGGCAATTCCAAAAGGTTAATTTGCTTATGATGCCAAAGGTTGGAATTACAGAGCTAATGGTCAAACGTGGATCAGCTTGACTCCAATGCCACTACAGTGTCCTGCCCCTGCAGCTTTTCTACTATTCTTTCAATGGATATATACTCACAGCAGGAGAAATTATTGCAGAATTTATACCAAAATTTTTGCCTTTAAAACCGATTTGGTGTAGACGGTCTTTCCTGATTTGCTTACAACCATTGTTTCTTCTCCTAGTACGGGCATGTTTTTGTTAGACTGAAATATCATCAGTGAACTAAAACTCCTCCTGCTACCAAAGTTTCTTCCATGTTGCTCCTCTCTAAAGTCTACAGTGCAGTACCTAACACTGTTTTCATGCTGTAATGAACAGGGTCAAAGCTGGCCACAACATGAGTCCAATTGTCACACATATTCGAGAGTTGGCGGAAATTACTCTGGGAGAAGTAACATGTTAGCTTAAATTCACTATGGAATATGTTTGATTGGTGTCCAATCTTTTCCCAAAGCAGAAATTGATGAAGAAGGCCAATATGGGAAAGGATGTTGAGCCCTTTAAAAAGGGAGCTCTCAGCCGAGGGGAAAAAATTGTGCAGAAATAGGAGACTAAGGCACTGAGGATCAACTGGGTCTGGTTCTCTACCTTCTGTTTGTTCTACCTTCCAATGTCAGGGAGGCATTGAAGTGTTCAGTTATATTTACTCAAAATTAGACATAAAGTAAGCAAAACAGGAAGCATCTACAGAGCTTCACAGAATCCAGGCAGTGATGGTCTAATTCAGCCTTGCTAAAATGTGGCCTCACTGTCCTACCGTTTGTGTTTGTCTGAATTTTTCAGGTGAATAAATGAGAGCTAGGTGCTCTACCAATCTCAAGTGAGATGTTTCAACAAACAGATGCAGCGCTGGAGGTGCTCACTCGTCTATGCCAAGAAATATGGAAGACAGTTTCCTGGCCAACCGACTGGAAGAGATCCGTATTTATGCCTATTCCCAAGAAAGGTGATCCAACCGAATGTGGAAATTATAGAACAATATCATTAATATCACATGCAAGCAAAATTTTGCTAAAGATCATTCAAAAAAGGCTGCAGCAATATATCGACAGGGAACTGCCAGAAATTCAGGCCGGTTTCAGAAGAGGAAGTGGAACCAGGGATATCATTGTTGATGTCAGATGGATCCTGGCTGAAAGCAAAGAATACCAGAAGGATGTTTACCTGTGTTTTATTGACTGTGCAAAGGCATTCGACTGTGTGGATCATAACAAATTATGGACAACATTGCGAAGAATGGGAATTCCAGAACACTTAATTGTGCTCATGAGGAACCTTTACATAGATCAAGAGGCAGTTGTTTGAACAGAACAAGAGGATACTGATTGGTTTAAAGTCAGAAAAGGTGTAGGTCAGGGTTGTATTCTTTCACCATACCTATTCAATCTGTATGCTGAGCAAATAATCTGAGAAGCTGGACTATATGAAGAAGAACGTGGCATTAGGATTGGAGGAAGACTCATTAACAACCTGCATTATGCAGATGACACAACCTTGCTTGCTGAAAGTAAAAGGACTTGAAGCACTTACTAATGAAGATCAAAGACTACAGCCTTCAGTATAGATTGCGCCTCAACATAAAGAAAACAAAAATCCTCACAACTGGACCAATACGCAACATCATGATAAACGGAGAAAAGATTGAAGTTGTCAAGGATTTCATTTTACTTAGTTCCACAATCAACAGCCATGGAAGCAGCAGTCAACAAATCAAAAGATGCATTGCGTTGGGTAAATCTGCTGCAAAGGACCTCTATAAAGTGTTGAAAAGCAAAGATGTCACCCTGAAGACTAAGGTGTGCCTGACCCAAGCCACGGTATTTTCGATCACATCATATGCATGTGAAAGCTGGACAGTGAATAAGGAAGAACGAAGAAGAATTGACACCTTTGAATTGTGGTGTTGGCAAAGAATATTGAATATTCCATGGACTGCCAAAAGAACGAACAAATCTGTCTTAGAAGAACTACAACCAGAATGCTCCTTAGGAGCAAGAATGGTGAGACTGCGTCTTACATACTTTGTACATGTTGTCAGGAGGGATTCAGTCCCAGGAGAAGGACATCATGCCTGGCAAAGTACAGGGTCAGCGGAAAAGAGGAAGACCCTCAATGAGGTGGATTGACACAGTGGCTGCAACAATGAGCTCAAGCATAACAACGATTATAAGGATGGCGCAGGACCAGGCAGTGTTTCGTTCTGTTGTGCATACGGTCGCTATGAGTCAGAACCGATTCGATGGCACCTAACAACAACAACTACAAGGTGCTGTATGAAATTACCCAAACAGGACACCTTCCCCGGCACTTCTTCCCACCCCTGAATTCGTACCTCTTCAAGAGAACCAAACTAGAAGAGGAAATGGGGGCTTCTCCTCTACCCCACCCGAATCAGTTTATCCTTGCAGGCTGCCCTGGTTCCCATGAGCAGTGCTCAATCTGGCCATTTCTGAAGTGCAGGTGAATTTTACCCACAAAGGAAGCTATAGTGTTAACCCTATCTATATCAGGAGTTAATCTTGATTGTTATTCGGTTGGCTGTTTCTGGTGATGATGTTTTTAAAAGTGACTAGCGCCCCTTTAGTCGGAGTCAACTCGATGGCACTGAGTTTGGTTTTTGGTTTAGTGCCCCTTTAGGAAATTTCAAATGTATTTGGGGTATAACTTTACAGAACACATTTTGTAAAATTAGTATACCAAAGTCATTTCTCTACCAGCTATTTCAGTGGACCAGAGTCTGCTTTTTTCAGAAGCCCCTGGATGCCTTAAGAACATTTGTCTCATTATCCCCATTATTTCCCCCTCCAGGGAACTGTCCCTAATAAACTTTGCTATGTCTCTTCTCCTGGCTAGTTTTAATATGAGCCAGGGGAAAGATTTCAGGAAAGCATGAGTTCTTTTCTGCCTGGGCTTGCAAAATTGCCTTTTGCTGCGATGCATCTGTTAGTAATGACTAAGACAATCTGTGCAGCATAAGACAACTTGTTGAGAGATGACTCTAAAAAGACCCTCTTTCAAGAAATATTTAACTTCTTAGTAACTTTCCATGACAGCCAGATCTTGAATTTAATGGCCCCAGAAAGTTAGATGACGCCTTCTCACATGGTATGGCCATCTTAAAGTGACACTTGTACCCTGAAACCACAAGGACCTTTAGAACTTCAGGGACCCCAAGACTATAAATATTTCTTGAAAGGATACTACAGGAACCAATACCATTTCCAAGTTTCACTGTTATGTTCTGATCCTCTCTGAAAGGGTCCGGGATAAAAGAGTTTGATAAAGATGTTTTATGGGAGAACTAAAATCGCTTAGCATTCCCTACGTGGCCAAGAAGGCCTCATATCCAAAGCCAAATTCTCAGAGGCTGAAAACATCTGTAAACTCCTAAATTAGTTCTCTAACCCATCCCTCCCCTCATCATTTTTTTTTTTTTTTGCCTCAGTCTAGGGATAAAATCAGCACAGTTTCTAGCCAGAGGATACCTGGCACAAAGGGCTCAAGATGAAATTGGAGTCATCTTTATGTGTTCCAGTGCTCAAACCAGAGATTATAGACTACAAGGAGTGCATTTGATAATGTGCCAGAGAGACAAGAAGCCACAGGGTAAATAGGACATCTTCCTGGAGTGCCAATATTAAAGGAAACACCATTATTTTTAGGGGATTACAAACTAGAGTAGAACACAAACTTGGAGTAAAATGCAAAATTCACAGATTTTTAAAATAAAACTTAAAACTACAAATAACTTTTGAGTTTGAGGCAAGGGTTTCTAACTCCTTCTACAGATCTCAAGGGGTCCAAATGTTTATTTTCTTCCTCCAGTAAGAACACTTTGATGGGTATTTGAGAAAATTTGTTTTAATGTACCTCTCCCAGGGCTATCGGCATTTTTAAAAGGTACTTTTATTTCAAAGGAAAAAAGAATTAATTTAGGAAGAAGTAAAAAAGAAAGTAAAGAAGTATTTTCAGGAATCTTCACATATTCATGGCATGACTCCTCAATATACTTTTCTTAGTCTCCTAGGGCTGTCATTACAAAATGCCATAAAGTAGGTAGCTTTAAAGAACAGAAATTTAATTGTTCACACTTCTGGGGGCTAGAAGTCCAAATCAGGGTATCAGCCGTGTTGATTTCTTCTAAGGGTTCTGAAAGAGAAACTGTTCCATGCCTGTTCCTTAGCTTCTGGTGGCTCCCAGCAATCCTTGATAATTCCTTGACTCATGCCTCTGTCCTCACGTGTCTTCCCCTTATGGGTCCCTTTGTCTGTTCTCCTTTCTTATGAGAGGCCACCCCAGGTATATGGGATTAGGATCCACCCTACTCCTGCATGACCTCATGTTAACCTAACTGATAACGTCTTCAAAGAAAGACCCTATTTCCAAACAAGGTCTCGTTCACAAGTACAGAGGTTATGACTTCAACATATTTTGGGGGGAATACAACTCAATCCATACCTCATTTTGTAAAAGCAGAAATGTGATCCAGAAAGTTTGAATAATTTCTCCAATATCACATAACCCTAAGTGGCAAAGCCAAGACAAGCAATGAGTAGAAAGAGTGGCCCTTTGTTGGGACCACTCATACCATTACCCACAGTCTGCCCTCCAGCCCACCTGTGTGAAAGAGCCACCTGCGTTAGCCCCAGTTCCTCTGTAGCTGCAACAGTCCTAGCCTGCTCTATGAAGCATCCTTTCCACATTCCTTGGAGCACAAGGGCACTTGCCAGACCCAGGAAGGGAGAGTGGGCTTAGGTTTATTGTCTCAGGGGATATTTCCATTGCCCTATGTTGATCACTCCAGCTAGGCTGGAATTGTTTTGATGAGAGAGAACTGCCACTCTTGGCCAGTGGAAAGGAGGCCTTTGGAGGAACCACAGGGCTTTAGAAAAATAAGTAACCTGAGGCTGCATGACCAGCTTGGCTCTCAGCCTGTCTTTGGCTCTTTCAAGTCCCTCTGGATCTCTGAGTCTCAAATCTGCCACTCTTTCTCTGTTCATTCCTCAGCTTCTATTTCTGCCTCTGGTTTTCTTTTTCTATCTGCTCTCCATTTTTCCTCTCTATGTCTTTCTTTTCTACTCGTTTTCTCTTTATTTGATTTGAAAAATTGCACCATTTGCTAATAAGCCTGAGGACGTAAGTATCACAATATATAATTAAAATATGTTAAGCAAGTGACAGCCTTAGTATATTGCTCGGAGTTTTGTTGCCTATTTATTAACATGTCTGTAATTTACTTTGAAATATTTCAGCCTAGGCTGTGACGTAACCTGCATATGCTAGTTAGTTTAAACTTCTACTCTAGGGGCAATCAGCTGCCTTAATGGAAAACCGTCACTTCTGGGGTACTCAGTTACCGTTATGTCAGAAAAGGCTGCTTTAGAAGCAGCTACTACAAATGCTTCTGTTTTTTGCATCTCACACAGCACCCAAGATTTTGCAAATTAGAATAGTGAGTTTTAGAAATATCAAGGGTATTTATTAACTTATTAGCTGTTTAATCAGCATATTACCAGAGTTTTCACATATTTACTTCTCAAATACCTCATTTTACAGAAGTGGAAGCTGAGATTCAAAAAGGTTAGAAATGGACTTTACTGGTGAAATTAAAGGTATTCAAGATGCACAGATTAGCCTCAGGGAACATCTCGCTCAATTGGTATAACTTAGTTTAAAAAGAAAATGTTCTACATTCTACTTTAATGAGTAGTGTTTGGGGCCTTAAAAGCTTATGAGTGGCCATCTAAGATACTCCACTGGTCTCACCCCACGGGGGGCAAGGGAGAATGCAGAAAACTAAAGACACGAGGGAAAGATTAGTCCACAGGACTAATGGACCACAACTACCACAGCATCCACCAGACTGGGTCCAGCACAACTAGAAGGTTAGATGGTGCCCAGCTGCCACCACTGACTACTCTGGCAGGGATCACAGTGGAGGGTCCTGGGTGGAGCTGGAATAAAATGTAGAGCAGATTTCTGGCTCACAAAAAAGACCATTTACTGGCCTGATGGAGACTTGAGAAACCCCAAGAGTATGGCCCCCAGACACACTTTTAGCTTAGTAACGCAGTCATTCCTGAGGTTCACATACTTCAGCCAAAGATTAGACAGGCCCATAAAACAAAATGAGACTTAAGGGGCACACCAGCCCAGGGGCAAGGATAAGAAGGCAGAAGGGAACAGCAAAGCTGGTAATAGGGAACCCAGGGTTGAAAAGGGAGACTGTTGACATGTCCTGGGGTTGGTAACCAATGTGTGTACTAATTGTTCAGTGAGAGGCTTGTTTGTTATGTAAAGCTTCATCTAAAGTACGATAAAAAAAAAAAAAAGGCATAACATGAATAACAATTTCAAATTATTTTTGCAGGACTTAACAGAGAGCTTTTATGTAGAGCTACAAGATTCAGCAAAAAAAAGAAAAAAGATATACAGATTGGCTAAAATATTTAAGAGACTCCTCACTCTTACAGAAACTGGGTATCAGAATCTAGCTTGGCCCATAGCCTGTTTCCTTCAAGATGATGGCTAGAGCCTGATCCCTGAATGGTGATCCCTGAATGGTCCTATATCCAGCCACTAGCCAGGAGGATTTCTGGTTTCCTGACCTCTAGGTCTCTATGAGTAGGATTTGACTCAACAGCAATGGCTTTGGTTTTTGTTGTTGTTGTTGTTTAGGGGAGCAGAAGGGACCTAGTGGCTGACTGGTTAAGCATTTGGCTGCTAACCCAAAAAGCCAGCAGTTTGAATCCACCGGCTGCTCCTTGGAAACCCTATGGGGCAGTTCTA
Source organism: Elephas maximus indicus (assembly GCF_024166365.1). Taxonomy (NCBI): domain Eukaryota; kingdom Metazoa; phylum Chordata; class Mammalia; order Proboscidea; family Elephantidae; genus Elephas; species Elephas maximus. Next base: position 106,239,860 of record NC_064824.1, read on the forward strand.
CTCTGTCCTATAGGGCCACTATAAGTCGGAATCTACTCAAGGGCAATGGGTTTAGGCTTTTGGGGTTTTTCTTTTTTTTTTTTTTTTTTGGTTTAGGAGAACAGGATTCTGCCTCTAGAATATCACCATGTCTGCCTCAAGTGTTTCTTCGATCTAAGTGGGGATGGACACAACCAAAAGGACAGAGTCCTGCAGTACCATCACATTTTGGGAGCAGGTTGTATGAGCTATTTTGTGCCTGCTTGCTCATGTGAATGTTTAATAAATATTTCCACATGAGGCAGAATTCGGCCTGAGGTCTGCTACCATTATACTGGTAGGAAGGTTATAAGAGAATAGTTTAATCCTCACCCACCTAAAACTTCTTCAAAAGCTGGTGAGCTGTAACATCTATAAATGGGTTATGACTTTTGCCTTCTGGGGATTTAAAAGCAAAGCTATCTAAAAGTACTTTTGGTTTTATGGCCTCAATGCAATAGGAATTTCCCCCCCAAAAAACTTTACCAAAGACTGAACATTCTTTGAATTTCCTCTCACACAGTTTTTCCTCTCATTTACCTAATGAGAAATCCTTTAAAATTGTTCAGCTCGAGAAGCTTTGACTGCTAAGAATGGTCTCACTTAGCCACATCCTCCTTAACTCCAGGCTTCTGGAGGATGTCACTGGTTAATCAGAGAAGCAGAGGCAAAACTGGGAGTTAGCTTGATATCAATTCAGCAATCTCAAGAAAGAAAGAAAAAAAAATCTAAGCATTCTCTATATCCCCATTTCTTGTTTAAAATTCTTGACCCAGGCATCTCCTAATAAAAAGCTGTACGCTCTTACCCTCTTCTCACCCCTGCTGGGTAATACAATGGCCCCAAGAGTCCTTGTAAAAATCCCTCTCAAACAAGCACATTGAGAGACAAGGAAAATGGTGTTGAAAACAGTGGAGACCTGCAGAGAGAAGAGAGGAAAGAATAGAGAACAAGATAAGGGCAGAAGACAACAGGAGCACAGAAGGCAAGCTAACGAAGAGGGGAACCAGAAAGGGGAGCTCAGAAAGGGAGAGAGAAGCATATGGCAGGTATCAATTATTTACCATTTATGTACAATAAAAAAATGCACTTTAACTACAGGAAGAGCACCAAATCCACTCAATAACCATTTAAAAGCATATGGAAGTAAAACACAGCCATTTAAAGTACTCTGTAATACATGTACAGTGCTCTTTGTAATGCCCCTGAAAGGATACAAGTGTTAAGCCTTGGTAAATTACACTTAGAATAAGTATAACATAAAAATGAAATTAGGCATACAAATAACCTCACACTTTGGCATTTTTTAAAAGTCTCTTTCAAACAGTTAATTAGAAAAGCACTCAGGAGCATAACTTCTCTTCTCCTGTATTCTCTTTTCTTAAGGATATAGTCAATCAAATGGCAAGAGCAAATAAACATAGATCTAGAATGCATAGAAGACATTATGCTGTCAGTCCTGAAAAAGAAGGGGGGAAAAAAAAAAAAGGAAGGAAGGAAATAAATAGAAGACACTATCGGAATTATTCCCTTAACTTACTAGAGAAATGAATGAAATCTTTTAAGCAAGGGCACAAAAATATGTAGATGGCATCACAGGCTGTTTCCCAGCCGCACATTGTAATAGCTTCAATGTTCTCTTCAAAATGCACTAAACCAATCACAAAGCACTATTACCCTCATGTGCCCAGTCTTCATTAACATCTGCCCCATAATACAGTCCTGTTTCCAGTAAGGCAGGCTCAGCCTCTTCCTGCCTTAAAAGGGCAAGAATCAAAACAAGTTTCGCTAGAAGGGCGTTATGCCCATTAAACCCCAAATGAAAGGAAGGGGAATTGGGCTGCAGCATATTCTTTCCAGACTGCTGTGATTCAACCTGCAAATTTCACACAGAAGTTCTAGACTTTGACTATTTGAATAGACACCTCAGTTGACCTATAAGCAGTTCTGAAGATGGCTGGCCCCTCCATGCTGTCCCAATTGGGGTGAGTGGGCCACGCCCTCTGCCTCCTCATCAGTCAGTCTTTGGACGCAGCTACCCTGGGAAGGGGGTGTGATCCTGTTGCAAGCTGCTCTCATCTGAGAAAACCCCCCAGAAGCAGCCCAGCAGCTGGAGAATATGCTGCTCAGATTTCCCTTTGGACCTGAAGGGAAATCTGAGCAGAATATCTCCACAACCACCCCAGAGAGCAAAAAGAAAAGACTTTTGAGTTCATATGTTCATTTAGGAAACGCATTGCAAACTTTTAACGAGCATGGCACCAATCTATGATTACTGAATATTTCAGTATTTCTAGCACGTCTTCAGGCACAGAATGCAAAGAGTTTTATCCCCATTGCCTCTCCCTGGTTTTCTAGAAGGCAATACTGTATCAAGGACCCACATGCCCATTTTACACACAGGAAAACTAACAATCAGTGAAAAGCAATCAGTCTATCTTTTCAGTATTTAAAGAAAAAAAAGGGGGAATCTTAAGTTGATAGTAAATGTTACCTGGTATTATGAAATGAATTATGTCCCCCCAAAAATGTGTGTATCAGTTTGACTGGGCCATGATTCCTGGTTATGTGTGATTTTCCTATGTGTTGTAAATCCTGCCTGTATGATGTTAATGAAGGAGGATGGGTAGCAGTTGTGTTAGTGAGGCTTGACTCAATCTACAAGATTGGATTGTGTCTTGAGATAGAAAAACCAGAAGTGAGCAGAGAGACAGGGGGACCTCATACCACCAAGAAAGTAGTGTGAGAGCAGAGCGCGTCCTTTGGACCAGGGTTCCTGCACAGAAAGCTCCTAGTCCAGGGGAAGATTGATGGGAAGGCTGACAGACAGACAAAGTATTCTCCTGGAGCTGATGCCCTGAGTTTGAACTTTCAGCCTACTTTACTGTGAGGAAATAAACTTCTCTTTGTTAAAGCCATCTACTTGTGGTATTTCTGTTATAGCAGCACTAGATGACTAAGACGCCTAGTAAGAGCTCAGCTGCTAACGAAAAGGTTGGTAGGTCGAATCCACCAGCCACATCTTGGAAACCCTATGGGGCAGTTCTGCTCTGTCCTATTAGGTCACTAGGAGTCGGAATCAACTGACAGCAAAAGGTTAGGCTTTTGGTTGCACCCAACGAGAAGGAGCCCTGGTGATACAGTGGTTAAGAGCTCACCTGCTAACTGAAGGTCGGCAGTTTGAACCCATCAGCTACTCCAAGAAAGAAGGATGTGGCACTCTACTTCCATAAAGATTACAGCCTTAGAAATCCTACGGGGCAGTTCTGCTCAGTCCTGTAGGGTTTCTATGAGTTGGAATCGACTCCACAGCAACTTTTTGTTTGTTTGTTTAGTAATGTAGTCACTCAACTCTCATGGGGTTAAGAACGGACATGAAAAGGAAAGATGTAACTAATGAGAAATTTCCTGGGAGCTGTGTTTCCTTTCCCCTTCTCCATCTTCTTTCTTCCTTTACTGATTCTGGGAGGCAAGATTTAGCCCATAAATTTTACTCTGACCCCATTTTCTAAATTCCATTAAACACGTATTTTTTTCTCCTTTATCTGAAAATTCCTCTCTCAACTCTTACAAAGACACTCCAGGGTCTGTTATTACCCAATAAGTAACCTGCTACTGTGCACACTGACTGCAATCAAGCCTGGGCCGCCATCCTAACAATACACCCAAGTGTGCCACAGGCCGCCAGCACTCACCCTGTTGTGTCATTTCACTTAATTAATAAGCGGAACAAAGATTTTAGAAAAGGAGGAAATTTGATTACACAGCATCGTAATAGCACTCAAGTCTACTGTAAAGACTGAGTGGGGTCTGCCCCCTTAAAATCTCCATTTGCTTCACCATTGTCCCAGAAAAATGTCAGCTCGGCTCCCCTCGCGTTGACCTTTAGCTGCATCTCTCAGTAATACGAAACTATTAGTCATGCCTAGGCCAGTGATGTGTCAATAACAGAATAATTACTGAAGAAAGCCTGAAGAGGAAAGACAGCAGCCTCAATTCAGAGTTAGCTCGTCCCAAATTGGCACCATGGCTTGTTGAATAAATGAATGGATGTAGAATAAATGGCCCTTTTCCATCTGGAGGCCTAGAGACTGTTGATTCCATTAAATCAGCGGGTTGTTTGTAGCTGCTAAACACCTTTTTAGACCAATAAGTGGCATGGCTTTTATTGCTGCTGACTGCAACCCACCTCTCTATAGTAGAACACATTTACTATAGTTAACGGCTCTGGCATATTGAAAGGAAGTCAGTCAGCAGAGCTGTTTGGAACACCTGCATGGTTTGCAGGACGTTGGATGCAGGGAAGAAACTCTCCCCACTCACAGGAGATATAATCCTGAGAGCCTACAACTAGGGATGCCTTCAAACTCAGTGCTAGGCCTCTGATGGAAACCAAGAAGTGAGGTGCTAGTAAAAGAAATGAGAGAGGCAGTATGGTGTAACGGGTAAAATCAAGGACTCCAGAGTTGGACCAAACCAAACGCTGCCAAATCAACTCCAACTCATGGTGACCCCATGTGTGTCAGAGGAGGGTTTTCAATGGCTGGTTTCTTGGAAGTAGATCACCAGGACTTTCTTCTGAGGTCCTCTGGGTGAACTTGAACTCCAGCCTTTTGTTTAGCAGTTGAACACGTTAACTGTTTGCACCATCCAGAGACTCCTCAGCTGGACTACCAGGGTTCAGAATCCATCTCTGTGTGACCTGGAGTAGGTTACTTAGTTTCTCTGGACCTCAGGTTCATCACCTATAAAATGGAGATGATACCAGTACCTACCTCCAAGGATGTCATAAGAATTAAATGAATTAACATATAGAAAGCACTTTGGTGCTTTGCATGTAGTAAGCAACATGTAAGCGTAAGCTATTAGTTTTTGCAGCATTGATCATGCCCAATAAATACTTCCTGACCTGGCGTGACACTGTATCCACTGAATCAGAGAAATTGTCTAACACAAATCATGAGTTTTGGGTGTTATTGTTGTTAGGTACTATTGAGTTGGTTCTCACTCATAGCGACCTTATGTACAACAGAATGAAACATTGCCCAGTCCTGTGCCATCCTCACAATCATTGCTATGTTTGAGCACATGGCTACAGCCACTATGTCAATCCATCTTCCTCTTTTTTTGCTGACCCTTTACCTTATCAAGCATGATGTCCTTCTCCAGAGACTTGTCCCTCCTGATAATACGTACAAAGTACGTGAGACGAAGTCTGGTTATCCTCACTTCTATTCTGGTTCTACTTCTTCCAAGATAGATTTGTTTGTTCTTCTGGCAGTCCATGGTATATTCAATATTATTTGCCAACACCATAATTCAAAGGTGTCAATTCTTCAGTCTTCCTTATTCATTGTCCAGATTTTGCATGCATATGAGGTGACTGAAAATACCATGGCTTGGTTCAGGTGCACCTTAGTCCTCAAAGTGACATCTTTTCTTTTCAACATTTTAAACAGGTTTTTTGCAGCAGATTTGCCCAATATAATACGTCATTTGATTTCTTGACTGCTACTTCCATGGGTGCTGATTGTGGATCCAAGTAAATGAAATCCTTGACAATATCAATCTTTTCTCCATTTATCATGATGTTGCTTATAGGTCCAGTTGTAAGGATTTTTGTTTTCTTTATATTGAGGTGTAATCCATACTGAAGGCTGTAGACTTTGATCTTCATCAGTAAGTGTTTCAAGTCCTCTTCACTTTCAGCAAGCAATACTGTGTCATCTGCATATCAAAAGTTGTTAAAGAGCTTTCTACCAATACTGATGCCACGTTCTTCTCCATATAGGACAGACTTGATGCATTGAGCACTAACGACCGAAGACCAGACAAGTTGTGGGAAGACATCAAGGACATCATACATGAAGAAAACAAAAGGTCATTAAAAAGACAGGAAAGAAAAAAAGACCATAATGGATGTCAGAACAGATTCTGAAACTGGTTCTTGAATGCAGAGTAGCTAAAGCAAATGGAAGAAAGGATGAAGTAAGAGTTGAACAGAAGATTTCAAAGGGCGGCTTGAGAAGACAGACTAAAGTATTATAATGAAATGTGCAAAGGCCTGGAGTTAGAAAACCAAAAGAGAAGAACACACTAGGCATTTCTCAAGCTGAAAGAGCTGAAAATTCAAGACTTGAGTTCCAATTTTGAAGAATTCTAAGAGCAAAATACTGAATGACACAGGGAGCATCCAAAGAAGATGAAAGGAATAACCAGAGTTGCTGTACCAAAAAGAATTGGTTGGCATTCAACCATTTCAGTAGGTAGCATATGATCAAGAACCAATGGTATTGAAGCAAGAAGTCCAAGTTGCACTGAAGGCATTGGAGAAAAACAAGGCTACGGGAATTGATAGAATACCAACTGAGATGTTTCAACAAAGGGATGCAGTACTGGAAGTGCTCACTTGTCTATGCCAAGAAATTTGGAAGGAAGCTACGTGGCCAACTGACTGGAAGCAATCCATATTTGTGCCCATTCCAAAGAAAGGTGATCCAATGATCCAAAAGAATGTGGAAATTATCCAACAATATCATTTATATCACACTCAAGTAAAATTTTGCTGAAGATCATTCAAAGCAGTTGCAGCAGTGCATTGACAGGGAACCGAGAGAAGTTCAAGCTGGATCCAGAAAAGGAATTGAAATGAGGGATATCATTGCTCATGTCAGGTATATCTTAGCTGAAAGCAGACAATACCAAAAAGATGTTTACCTGTGTTTTATTGACTGTGCAAAGGCATTCTACTTTTGTAAATCATAACAAATTATGGATAACATTGCAAAGAATGGGAACTCCAGAACATTTAATTGTGCTCATGCGGAACCAGTATGTAGACCAAGAGGCCGTTGCTGGAACAGAACAAGGGGATATTGCGTGGTTTAAAATCAGGAAAGGTGTGTGTCAGGGTTGTATCCTTTCACCATACTTATTTGTCTGTATGTTGAGAAAATAATCCAAGTTTTTGGTGCAAAGTGTAATTTAAGATCTACAGAAGAATAGGGAAACAGTCTCTGCACTCCAGAATTTATGCTTCCTTTTCCTCTTGAAACTAACCCTTTGGCTCCTAATTCCACTTGGGTCCGGTTCTTCTCAGGCCTACCTCTGATCATTCCATGGGCCATTCTTCTTCATTCTTTCCCTTAACTGCTAGGGTTCCTCAAGTTTACATCTTCCCTTATTTTCCTTCTCATCTAACATGTAGATGTTTATCTCTGTACCAGGCCTCTCCCTTAAACTTCGGATGCATGGATGCTGGACATGCCCCTGGGCTGACCGACAAACACCTCAGGCTCCACATATTCACTTATACATACATCACCTTGCCAGTTGGAGGTGCTGCCATCTACCCAGACACTCCGATAAGAACCTCAGGAGTCCATATATCACCCTCAGATCCAATCATCCAGCAAGTCGCATCAATTTTGTTTCCTAGATATTTCCCAAATTTTTCCGTCTACCTTATCCCAACTCCCACTGCTGTGGTTGACCCCTATCCTTTGTTGCCTGGACCATGACGAGGGGGAGTTTCCATCCCCCACTTATACCCACTTCTATCCATCCTCCACACAGATGCCAGAGTGGTCTAGACCAGTGCTGTCCTACAGAAATAAAATAAAAGTCACATGTGTAAGTTTAAACGTTCTTGCAGCCTCATTAAAAAAAGTAAAATAATAATACAGTGAACTTAATTTTAGTAACATATTTTATTTAATCCAAATAGTATCATTTCAACATGCAACTGATATTAAAAAGCACTGAGATATTTTACATTTTTTATATTAAGAATTCAAAATCCAGTGTGTATTTTACACTTACAGCACATTTCAGTTCAGACTAGCCACGCGTCTAACGGCTATTGTATTGGATGACACAGATCTAGACAAGCCACTGTTTTCAAACTGGGTTCCTTGGAAGTACTTCAGTGGCTTCTGGGCATAGCAGGAGGGAGAAAGGAGGGAGAGGGATGATGAAATAGGGAGAAATTTAAATACTTCAGAATTCAAGAAGTTTCACATTCATATTCATATAAATATCTTATTAATCCTAAGGAAGAAAAATTTTAAACAGACATTTCTAGCTCAGACCAAGGCAGTCTTTCTCACAAAAAATATACCCAAAATGGAACAGGTTCCAATGGTTGTATTAAAAAAAAAAAAAAGTAAGCAAGAATCAATGGAACAAAGTGAGACAAAAATTTGGAAGTGACAAGATGGTCTTTGGCTATTCCCTGTTGTCATATACTCAAGAGCACCACATTTCAGAATGCAAGAAAAATGTAGGGGTGTAAGAGGGGGGAGAAAGCTCTCAGAACTAAAATTACATATTAAAGCAACTGAAGAAATCGGGAGTAACAATGTTAACAGCTCTTTCACCTTTTAAAAGCATTCATTTACTCTTCTTTCTAAAATAGCCTAAGAAGTCAGGTTAAGGTTTAAAAATTCCGAAGCCACTTTCTAGAAAGGTCTGTTGGTATAGTAGTGGTAAGAGAGCCGCTCAAGGACAAAACGGGTCTCTTTGGGATATATTTGACCTAATCAAGCATCAAAAGAGAAGAGGAAAACTATTCCACTCTGCCTCCTACTGGTCTTAATACAACCGTGCCCAGTGATCTCCTGCTATTTCATTTGCCTGCAGAAGGCCCACTGGAGGAATAACTTGCAGGCAGCAGTCTTGTCTGGACTTCTATCTTCATCATTATTTGGCATGGTGGAAAGTGGGGTAATGTCCTAGGTCTTGCCTTGGATACGTATTATGCTTTACAACTTATATATACATCACGTACATTCTTTGGCATATATATAAAATATTTATTTTTAAAAGATAACAAAAATTCTCATTGGAATACTGTATCACTCTGCTTCATGCAGGAAAGGAATCCAACTCTGGCTGATTTAAAGAGAAAAGGAATTTATTAATAGGCTATTGAGTGATTCACAGAATAATCAGAAGGGCCACCCATTAGTTGACTAGCTGATCTGAATCTTTTGGGTTGCTTAGCATAAGAGGCATAGAGCTAGACTTGTGTAGATACCACTGAACACAGACACTACAGCTTACATCTCCAACACCACCAACAAAGACACTGATGCTAGCACTAGAACCCTGTGGCTGGCCCTGGAAACTACAGAGAGTGATGGCTGCTGCCACCAGGTTCCTCATGACTCCTGCTTCCTTATGCCTCTAGCTCCTGTTTCCAACACTTGGTTGGTGAGTCTGACTGGTGGAGCCCTTGTCATGGGCCTGTGCCCTACCTGCAAGGAAGACTGGGAAAGTGTTTGGCTTCTAATGTAGAAAGCAGGCTCTGCCTCTCCCAAGACTTATAAGGTAGTGAGTCCCCCAAACATAGAGACTTCAGATGCTGGGTATCAAAAAAAAAAAAAAAATTGACAAATGTTCACTACAATTCACTCTCTAGCTGTTCAACATCAATATACATCCTTCTGCTTAAACAAACAAACAAAAAAATCACTGCCTAATACAATGCAACAATCACTTATATAATTAATAAAGTGTTCACCTGTCATTGCAACAGAGGTGGGGCACTTGAAGACCCAGTCTCATCAGTTCCTGCATCCAGCTCCAAGTACAGTATCTCCGGGTGTCCCTTCTTATATTAGTCTGTCATGACTTCTCCTGATATCCTGTAACCTCTAGACCAAAGTGTTAAGCTAACCCCCACCAATTCATTCTATAAAAGCAGAGGGGGAAAGAGAAAAGAAGGAAGAAGAAAATTAAACTACAAAAATAGATGTTTAACTCACCCAAAAAGAAAACATAAGTAGATGCTCTAGTCTTCATTTCTCTAGCTGGTCACAATAGGTAATATTTACGAATCAAACCCCTGCCCCCCCCCCCCATGGAAAAGGTCCCTTTCCCTTTAGCCAAAACCTCAACTAGGGATTCTTTACCTCATGAGGTGACCCCGAATTTTACTCCTGTTGTAGGAAAAAAAAAAAATCAGAAAGTTTAGTAAAAGCAAAAAGAAAGTTTTATTCAGCATATATTCAAAAGGGCAAGAGTGGAAAGTGGACAAGCATGTTGCCACAGCCATGTCTGCTTGAGTCCAAGGAAGGTTACAGAGACATCAGCATATATTAACATTACAGATGGGCAAACCATTGAAAGCTTCACCTTTTCACAGATTGGCTAGAAACTGTGATCCTACATTTTGAATTGTCTTTCTTAAAGATCACTGGTACAGGTTTCAGTAACCAACAGTCAAGAGGGTCTTCATTGGTCCAACAAATTTCTATTCACTAAATGCTAACAGAAAATAAGAGTGGAAAGTCTTTTGTGTTCCGGCTTATGTGAGTTTCCCTAAAAGATATTTTCCAAGATTATTCTATCTATTGTCTGTATCTCAGGGCCCAGTTGATATGTCCTTGTGAGCCTAGCTCCAGCTGGGTCACAGTCTCTATGCTCAAAGATGGGGGATAATGACTCCAATATTATTTCCTAAATCACTCCTAAGGTATCTGAGTTGTTATTGTATAGGATCATTGAGACATCCTTGAACTTTTACCAGTGGGCACCCATCCTCCTCCCTATCTTCCTATGTGGCAGCTATCCTATGTCCCTTTCAGAGTCAGGGTCAGTCAATCCAGCAACACCATCACCCCTTGTTGTGTTTTCACCCGATGGCATGAGGTAGTAATTGGAGTCTCCAGAGTAGGAGTGTGTTCTTGAGCGTACACATAAGAAAAATAGGACAAACAAATTCTCTCACTCTAGGCCCCTTCTGAGATGTCTATTCATATCCTTACCTTGGGGTCACCAATCTCCCATGCTTGCTCCTGCCAAGTCCTTGCCCAACCTGCCAACCCATTAGTCCTGCCCATGAATTAGGGTAAATCCTTATCTCAGGGTCTCACCTTCCAAAATGGTCAATGAGAGGTAGTAAACTAAAGGGAAGATGTATAGACCAGAACATCACCTTGAATAGGAGAGCCACAAAGCAGCTGCACTGCCCTTGCTGCCCCTCCACATCGACTGTACTATTAATACCCTGCATGTGGTGCTATTCGAGAAGCCCTAACCCAGTCAATAGTTGTTCGATATTAATATTTGTGACATTTAGATTTCAAACAAGCATATGCTGAAGTGATTATTTTGTTAGAGGCATAGGGCAAGTATAGACCCTTCTCGGTGAAGTGGGAGCTCCTCAGAAATTAACAGATGTTCCTACTATTAATCATTTGGAAAAGAAGCCCATCCTCTGGCTGGAAGTGGCTTTCTGCTTCCAAATCTAACCCATTTTCTATTACACTCATTGCCTCTCAAAATAACCCCCCAGACAAGGGGAAAATGCAGCCTGTCCCCAAAAGACATGTTGGGCCATATCCAAGTGTCACATAATTATACACTGAAAAAAACATTTAGCTGCACTTTTCAGGTCAGCATTTTTCTTCTTAGGCTTACAGATTATTCAAATTTTAGAAAAGAGACTCCTTTTTGTTTCATTACTCCGGAATTAGGAAGACCTTACTATCTTTCTCCTTGTAATTTTTTTTTTCTTTACTAAGAAATTTGTCACTCATGCTGTTTCTCTGACAATCAATTCATTGATCTTCGCTATTCCACTTGAGGAATATTTGAAATGCAAATAAGGTCACAGGTCTCTTTTCCATTAAGAAAAGGTCTCTCAGAAGCAGTAAAATAGTGCAGTTCTATAAATCCTCCATCCTTCTAATATGTGTACATACCAACCTTTCTTTTTCTTTCTTTTCTCTCTTTGTCAAAGCGGAAAAATAAATGCTAGTAAAAGCATATGCTAGTTCTCCCAAAACACAGGAAGTCACTGTATTGGAAGAACCTTTATTCACTTGACTAAAATACCTCGGTTTCTTAGACACTAAACAACAGCAGACTTAGCAAAGCTCTTTGTATCTATCATCTACTCATGCATCATTCATGTAAAAGGTGACCTGGGTCCCATTAGTTGACTAGCTGATCTGAATCTTTTGGGTTACTCAGATAAGTCATTTCTAGTGGTCTTCCTTTTAAAATTAATGGAAGAGAACAGAATGCATCCTACTTAAAAGAACGTCCTGCTGGGAATTTCTCACCAAAGTAAAGGCTAATTCTTTTCTGTATCTCCCCTTTCTTTTTCCACCCTTATTTTTTGCCTTCATTCCAAAGGACTGTATTTCTGAATTTATTTCAGATCCAGGAGTCTGGAAGATCAATGTCAAGGCCCCAGCTGGGACTCAACATACATGAATTTGAATCAGTAGCTGCCCTCTGTACAAAGCCTCCTTCCAAAGTGCTCTTTCTGCTCAAAACCTTTGTTTACGCCCCATGAGAACAATGACTCAGTCACTCCTTGGAAGCCCTGTTGATCACAGCCTCATGGATAGTCAAGGCTTTCCCTATAACACCCTACAGATCAGAGTAATTGCTCATTTCCTTATTTTCCATGCAATTATGACTAACCTTAAGTGAGGTCATGGCATTTTTCAGAAAATGTGTCTTGGGAGATTTAAATAAATGGCCACTATCCTGTTTAAAAACCCTCCAATGGTACCCCACAGAATTGAATTCAGGGTCCAAAAGCTGAAGCTTAACCTATAAAGTTAATCGTTCACATGGGTTTCACCACATCAAAGAAATTGTTCACTACAGATGATCTAGTAAGCAAGGTAAGCACCAATCTTACCTTGCCCATTGGATAATCCAACCTTGCCTCACTCCCTCCTTCATCTGACTCTTACTGACTCTTATTCATTGTCCAATATCAGTTCAAATCTTATTCCTGGTAATCCTTCCAACCCCACACTCTAATCTAGATATCCTTGCTCTTTACCCTCAATTGTCTTGTTCCTACCACTAAAATAGTAATTATTACACTGTAACGCGTTAATTGCTAATTCATTTACCTGTTAATTACTAGCTCAGAACTTTCTGTTTCACTCATCAGTAAAAGCACAACTTTTTGCCAATCAAAGCGTAAATGTTAAAGAAATGGCCAGGGGGACCACCTAGTATATAAAATGAGGTTGGCCGGGGGGGCGGAGCCAAGATGGCGGACTAGGCAGACGCTACCTCAGATCCCTCTTACAACTAAGACACGGAAAAACAAGTGAATCGATCACATACATAACAATCTACGAACCCTGAACAACAAACACAGATTTAGAGACGGTGAACGAACTAATACGGGGAAGCAGCGATTGTTTTCAGAGCCTGGAGCCAGCGTACCAGTCAGGTACGGCACAAGCACAGAAAGCTGCTCCACCCCCCCTGAACTAACCCCGGGAGGGGAACCAGCCAGTTCCGCGGGCGGCGTGGGACGCAGCCGGTAGGAGAAGTCCCCAGGGAGGCAGTGACTGGTCTTGGAAGAGGGAGAGCAGCGTTCCAGCCAGGGAACCATCCCGCCGGGATTTGGACTGGACGCAGGTACGGCATAAACACGGAGAGCTGCTCCACCCCCCTGAACTAACCCCGGGAGGGGGCCCAGCTGGTTCGCGCGGGCGGCGTGGGACACAGCCGGTAGGAAAAGTCCCCGGGAGGCAGTGACTGGTCTTGGAACGGGGAGAGCAGCATCCCACCCGGGGAACCGTCCCACCGGGATTTGGACTGGACGCAGGTACGGCATAAAAACGGAGAGCTGCTCCACCCCCCTGAACTAACCCCGGGAGGGGGCCCAGTTGGGTCGCGCAGGCGGCGTGGGAAGCAGCCGGCAGGAGAAGTCCCCGGGAGGCAGCGACTGGTATTGGAGCGGGGAGAACAGTGTCCCAGCCAGGACACTCGGTCACGGCACAAGCACAGGGAGCTGCTCCACCCACCTGAACTAACCCCGGGAGGCGGCCCAACTGGTTTGCGGAGGCGGCACGGCCACGCGGCTGGAGGGACGAGAAGTCCCCGGGAGGCAGCGACTGATTTTGGAGTCGAGAGTGCACCGTCCCAGTAGGGGAGCCTTGACGCTGAGCGTGGGGCTGGAAGCGGAGGATCTGACCTTGACTCCAGCGTGCCAGACCCCCCGGGGGCAATCTCCACACAGCCAGCACACATAGGCGACGTGCCCCGTGGGAATCTCAGATATAATAGTCATTCCAAGCAAGACAAGCAACTCTGGCTATATTCTGAGGTGCTACTCTCCTATCTCTCTGTTCCCTCCCCCACCCTCCCCAGGTGGCTTCATTAACATCCGAATAGCCTGAGCCAGAGGGAGAACTCTGATAGGGATCTGACTGCATTTTTTTTTTAGCGGATTTTCTGGAAAAACTACTTTCCCAGTGATGGCTCAGAGACAACAATCCATATCAAACAACTTAAAGAAGCAGACCATGACAGCTTCTCCAACCCCCCAAACAAAAGAATCAAAATCTTTCCCAAATGAAAGTACAATCCTGGAATTATCAGATACAGAATATAAAAAACTAATTTACAGAACGCTTCAAGACATCACAAATGAAATAAGGCAAACTGCAGAAAAAGCCAAGAAACACACTGATAAAACTGTTGAAGAACTCAAAAAGATTATTCACGAACATAGTGGAAAAATTAATAAGTTGCAAGAATCCATAGAGAGACAGCATGTAGAAATCCAAAAGATTAACAATAAAATTACAGAATTAGACAACACAATAGGAAGTCAGAGGAGCAGACTCGAGCAATTAGAATGCAGACTGGGACTTCTGGAGGACCAGGGAATCAACACCAACATAGCTGAAAAAAAATCAGATAAAAGAATTTAAAAAAATGAAGAAACCCTAAGAATCATGTGGGACTCTATCAAGAAGGATAACCTGCGGGTGATTGGAGTCCCAGAACAGGGAGGGGGAACAGAAAACACAGAGAAAATAGTTGAAGAACTCCTGACAGAAAACTTCCCTGACATCATGAAAGACGAAAGGATATGTATCCAAGATGCTTATCGAACCCCATTTAAGATTGAGCCAAAAAGAAAAACACCAAGACATATTATCATCAAACTTGCCAAAACCAAAGATAAACAGAAAATATTAAAAGCAGCCAGGGAGAAAAGAAAGGTTTCCTTCAAGAGAGAATCAATACGAATAAGTTCAGACTACTCAGCAGAAACCATGCAGGCAAGAAGGGAATGGGACGACATATACAGAGCACTGAAGGAGAAAAACTGCCAGCCAAGGATCATATATCCAGCAAAACTCTCTCTGAAATATGAAGGCGAAATTAAGATATTTACAGATAAACACAAGTTTAGAGAATTTGCAAAAACCAAACCAAAGCTACAAGAAATACTAAAGGATATTGTTTGGTCAGAGAACCAATAATATCAGATATCAGCACAACACAAGGTCACAAAACAGAACGTCCTGATATCAACTCAAATAGGGAAATCACAAAAACAAACAAATTAAGATTAATTAAAAAAAAAATACACATAACAGGGAATCATGGAAGTCAATAGGTAAAAGATCACAATAATCATAAAGAGGGACTAAATACAGGAGGCATTGAACTGCCATATGGAGAGTGATACAAGGTGATATAGAACGATACAAGTTAGGTTTTTACTTAGAAAAATAGGGGTAAATAATAAGGTAACCACAAAAACGTATAACAACTCTATAACTCAAGATAAAAGCCAAGAAAAACGTAACGACTCAACTAACATAAAGTCAAACACTATGAAAATGAGGATCTCACAATTTACTAAGAAAAACGCCGCAGCACAAAAAAGTATGTGGAAAAATGAAATTGTCAACAACACACATAAAAAGGCATCAAAATGACAACACTAAACACTTATTTATCTATAATTACGCTGAATGTAAATGGACTAAATGCACCAATAAAGAAACAGAGAGTCACGGACTGGATAAAGAAACACAATCCATCTATATGCTGCCTACAAGAGACACACCTTAGACTTAGAGACACAAACAAACTAAAACTCAAAGGATGGAAAAAAAATATATCAAGCAAACAATAAGCAAAAAAGAAGAGGAGTAGCAATATTAATTTCTGACAAAATAGACTTTAGACTTAAATCCACCACAAAGGATAAAGAAGGACACTATATAATGATAAAAGGGACAATTGATCAGGAAGACATAACCATATTAAATATTTATGCACCCAATGACAGGGCGGCAAGATACATAAATCAAATTTTAACAGAATTGAAAAGTGAGATAGACACCTCCACAATTATA
This sequence comes from Elephas maximus indicus, assembly GCF_024166365.1. NCBI lineage: Eukaryota > Metazoa > Chordata > Mammalia > Proboscidea > Elephantidae > Elephas > Elephas maximus. The sequence continues at coordinate 106,256,023 of NC_064824.1, forward strand.
GTAGGAGACTTCAACACACCACTTTCGGAGAAGGACAGAACATCCAGTAAGAAGCTCAATAGAGACACGGAAGACCTACTTACAACAATCAACCAACTTGACCTCATTGACTTATACAGAACTCTCCACCCAACTGCTGCAAAGTATACTTTTTTTTCTAGCGCACATGCAACATTCTCTAGAATAGACCACATATTAGGTCATAAAACAAACCTTTGCAGAGTCCAAAACATTGAAATATTACAAAGCATCTTCTCAGACCACAAGGCAATAAAACTAGAGATCAATAACAGAAAAACTAGGGAAAAGAAATCAAATACTTGGAAAATGAACAATACCCTCCTGAAAAAAGACTGGGTTATAGAAGACATCAAGGAGGGAATAAGGAAATTCTTAGAAAGCAACGAGAATGAAAATACTTCCTATCAAAACCTCTGGGACACAGCAAAAGCAGTGCTCAGAGGCCAATTTATATCGATAAATGCACACATACAAAAAGAAGAAAGAGCCAAAATCAGAGAACTGTCCCTACAACTTGAACAAATAGAAACTGAGCAACAAAAGAATCCATCAGGTACCAGAAGAAAACAAATAATAAAAATTAGAGCTGAACTAAATGAATTAGAGAACAGAAAAACAATTGAAAGAATTAACAAAGCCAAAAGCTGGTTCTTTGAAAAAATTAACAAAATTGATAAACCATTGGCTAGACTGACTAAAGAAATACAGGAAAGGAAACAAATAACCCGAATAAGAAACGAGAAGGACCACATTGCAACAGAACCAAATGAAATTAAAAGAATCATTTCAGATTATTATGAAAAATTGTACTCTAACAAATTTGAAAACCTAGAAGAAATGGGTGAATTCCTGGAAAAACACTACCTACCTAAACTAACACATTCAGAAGTAGAACAACTAAATAGACCCATAACAAAAAAAAGAGATTGAAACGGTAATCAAAAAACTCCCAACAAAAAAAAGCCCTGGCCCGGACGGCTTCACTGCAGAGTTCTACCAAACTTTCAGAGAAGAGTTAACACCACTACTTCTGAAGGTATTCCAAAGCATAGAAAATGACGGAATTCTACCCAACTCATTCTATGAAGCCACCATCTCCCTGATACCAAAACCAGGTAAAGACATTACAAAAAAAGAAAATTATAGACCTATATCCCTCATGAACATAGATGCAAAAATCCTCAACAAAATTCTAGCCAATAGAATCCAACAACACATCAAAAAAATAATTCACCATGATCAAGTGGGGTTTATACCAGGTATGCAAGGCTGGTTTAATATCAGAAAAACCATTAATGTAATCCATCACATAAATAAAACAAAAGACAAAAACCACATGATCTTATCAATTGATGCAGAAAAGGCATTTGACAAAGTCTAACACCCATTTATGATAATAATTCTTACCAAAATAGGAATTGAAGGAAAATTCCTCAACATAATAAAGGGCATCTATGCAAAGCCAACAGCCAGTATCACTCTAAATGGAGAGAACCTGAAAGCATATCCCTTGAGAACGGGAACCAGACAAGGATGCCCTTTATCACCGCTCTTATTCAACATAGTGCTGGAAGTCCTAACCAGGGCAATTAGGCTAGACAAAGAAATAAAAGGTATCCGGATTGGCAAGGAAGAAGTAAAGTTATCACTATTTGCAAATGACATGATTATATACGCAGAAAACCCTAAGGAATCCTCCAGAAAACTACTGAAACTAATAGAAGAGTTTGGCAGAGTCTCAGGTTACAAAATAAACATACAAAAATCACTTGGATTCCTCTACATCAACAAAAAGAACACCGAAGAGGAAATAACCAAATCAATACCATTCACAGTAGCCCCCAAGAAGATAAGATACTTAGGAATAAATCTTACCAAGGATGTAAAAGACCTATACAAAGAAAACTACAAAGCTCTACTACAAGAAATTCAAAAGGACATACTTAAGTGGAAAAACATACCTTGTTCATGGATAGGAAGAATTAACATAGTAAAAATGTCTATTCTACCAAAAGCCATCTATACATACAATGCACTTCCGATCCAAATTCCAATGTCATATTTTAAGGGGATAGAGAAACAAATCACCAATTTCATATGGAAGGGAAAGAACCCCCAGATAAGCAAAGCACTACTGAAAAAGAAGAAGAAAGTGGGAGGCCTCACTTTACCTGATTTCAGAACCTATTATACAGCCACAGTAGTCAAAACAGCCTGGTACTGGTACAACAACAGGCACATAGACCAATGGAACAGAATTGAGAACCCAGACATAGATCCATCCACGTATGAGCAGCTGATATTTGACAAAGGACCAGTGTCAATTAATTGGGGAAAAGAAAGCCTTTTTAACAAATGGTGCTGGCATAACTGGATATTCATTTGCAAAAAAATGAAACAGGACCCATACCTTACACCATGCACAAAAACTAACTCCAAGTGGATCAAAGACCTAAACATAAAGACTAAAACGATAAAGATCATGGAAGAAAAAATAGGGACAACCCTAGGAGCCCTAATACAAGGCATAAACAGAATACAAAACATTACCAAAAATGATGAAGAGAAACCCGATAACTGGGAGCTCCTAAAAATCAAACACCTATGCTCATCTAAAGACTTCACCAAAAGAGTAAAAAGACCACCTACAGACTGGGAAAGAATTTTCAGCTATGACATCTCAGACCAGCGCCTGATCTCTAAAATCTACATGATTTTGTCAAAACTCAACCACAAAAAGACAAACAACCCAATCAAGAAGTGGGCAAAGGATATGAACACACATTTCACTAAAGAAGATATTCAGGCAGCCAATAGATACATGAGAAAATGCTCTCAATCATTAGCCATTAGAGAAATGCAAATTAAAACCACGATGAGATTCCATCTCACACCAGCAAGGCTGGCATTAATCCAAAAAACACAAAATAATAAATGTTGGAGAGGCTGCGGAGAGATTGGAACTCTCATACACTGCTGGTGGGAATGTAAAATGGTACAACCACTTTGGAAATCTATCTGGCGTTATCTTAAACAGTTAGAAATAGAACTACCATACAACCCAGAAATCCCACTCCTGGGAATATACCCTAGAGATACAAGAGCCTTCATACAAACAGATATATGCACACCCATGTTTATTGCAGCTCTGTTTACAATAGCAAAAAGTTGGAAGCAACCAAGGTGTCCATCAACGGATGAATGGGTAAATAAATTGTGGTATATTCACACAATGGAATACTACGCATCGGTAAAGAACAGGGACGAATCTGTGAAACATTTCATAACATGGAGGAACCTGGAAGGCATTATGCTGAGCGAAATTAGTCAGAGGCAAAAGGACAAATATTGTATAAGACCACTATTATAAGATCTTGAGTAATAGTAAACCTGAGAAGAACACATACCTTTGTGGTTACGAGGAGGGGAGGGAGGGAAGGTGGGAGAGGGTTTTTTATTGATTAATCAGTAGATAAGAAATGCTTTAGATGAAGGGAAAGACAACACTCAATACATGGAAGGTCAGCTCAATTGGACTGGACCAAAAGCAAAGAAGTTTCCGGGATAAAATGAATGCTTCAAAGGTCAGCGGAGCAAGGGCGGGGGTCTGGGGAACATGGTTTGCGGGGACTTCTAAGTCAATTGGCAAACTAATTCTATTATGAAATCATTCTGCATCCCACTTTGAAATGGGGCATCTGGGGTCTTAAATGCTAACAAGCGGCCATCTAAGATGCATCAGTTGGTCTCAACCCACCTGGAGCAAAGGAAAATGAAGAACACCAAGGCCACACGACAACTAAGAGCCCAGGAGACAGAAAGGGCCACATGAACCAGAGACCTACATCATCCTGAGACCGGAAGAACTAGTTGGTGCCCGGCCACAATCGATGACTGCCCTGACAGGGAGCACAGCAGAGGACCCCTGAGGGAGCAGGAGTTCAGTGGGATACAGACCCCAAATTCTCATAAAAAGACCAAAGTTAATGGTCTGACTGAGACTAGAGGAATTCCGGCGGCCATGGTCCCCAGACCTTCTGTTGGCACAGGACAGGAACCACCCCCGAAGACAACTCATCAGACATGAAAGGGACTGGTCAGCGGGTGGGAGAGAGACGCTGATGAAGAGTGAGCTAATTATATCAGGTGGACACTTGAGATTGTGTTGGCAACTCTTGTCTGGAGGGGGGATGGGAGGATAGAGAGAGAGAGAAGCCGGCAAAATTGTCATGAAAGGAGAGACTGAAAGGGCTGACTCAAGAGGGGGAGAGCAAGTGGGAGTAGGGAGTGAAATGTATGTAAACTTATATGTGACAGACTGATTGGATTTGTAAACGTTCACTCGAAGCTTAATAAAAGTTAATAAAAAAAAAAAAAAAATGAGGTTGGCCAACCTGAGTAAGGATTGATGTCATATTTACCAATATCCTCAACAATAAAATTTTTTAAATTAACTAAGAGATTTATCATGTGGTGTGAACTTAAGAAGAATTTATGTACTTATTCAACAAATTATTTATATGTAAAAGTTATTTTAATGTCTTTCTATTTTTTAGGGGAAAAAATATCCTACATGCTTTCTTTAAAGCGCAGTTGACACTCTGAGAAGCTGCTTCTAGCTGCTATCTTATGTTTCAGCCAACTCAACCCAAAAGCAAAACCACCAGCCTTCAGAGGAATTGCTTCAGAGTCCTATGTTTCATGAGGTAATGTTTGCCTTATGTCTCCAGACACATAGTTTTTGCTTTGAATTCAGCCACCTCTATAATCACAACTTTTTCCAATTCTTCACTGGTTTTCTGCTCACTTCCTCTATTAGTCAAAACTCTTTCAGTTGCAACTGTCAGAAAATACAGGTCAAACCATCTTAAACAGACAAACCAAAAAAAAAAAAAAAGGTGGGGTATGATTTTCCTGGGACATGTAACTGAGAAATCCAGGGCATAGCTAGATGCAGGGGGTTGAAATGATATCATCAGGAATCTTCCTCTTTTCCTCCTGGTTGGTTTTGTTCTCAAGCTGCCTCTATTACAAGGAGAAGCAATGGCCACTTCCACAGTTCGGGGCTTACATTGCCGTTTCAGCTAGGAAATTTCATAATAAAGTGCCACTTTCCTTAGAATCCCAGTGAAAATCTTATTGGCCTGGCTTGAATCATATGTCCACCCCTAAACCAATCAGTATGGCCAATGACATGCATTGCTATAACTGGCTAAGTTGAGTCATGTGCCAACCCCTGGGGTGACAGTACGTCAGTCCATTCGAAGTACAGGGACACGATTCCCCATAAAACAGGAGAATTCTGTTACCAGAAAAAGGGAGAAAGAAAAAGCATGCTGGAAAGACCAAAACTATAGCTACTAAAGATCCAATATCTCCTCTCTTCCAGTGTTTTGAGAAAGAGGAAGAGCATTTTTTAGTATCTTTCAAATATTTCTGCTGAAGATCTCCTAAAAACACAGGGTAACATGAAACTCCAACCTATTTACTTTCAGCTCAGTCTGAAGCAGCATATCTTTGAGTTCTCTTCTTTAATCTTAAAATTTTTGGCAAGGTTAAATTTTTAGTCTATAGAATATCTGTTTTTATATACAAATAATGTGGAGTTTTTTTTTTTTTTAACCCACAAAATATTTGGGGAAAAAAAAGTGGTGTTTTTAGGAAGATAGTCTGCATTTAATTTAATAGGTCACTTTAAAAACTCCCTGACAAGCTACAAAACACTACTGCAAGAAACCAAAAGAGGCCTATGTAAATGGAAAAACATACCATGCTCATGGATAGGAAGGCTACATTGTGAAAATGCCAGTACTACCCAAAACGATCTACAGATATAATGCAATCTCAATACAAATTCCGGTAACTTTCTTTACCAAAATGGTGAAGAATTTACCAACTTTACATGAAAAAGAAAGAGGCATCAGATGAGTAAAACAATATTAAAGAAGAAGAACAAAATAGGAGGCCTCACCTTACCTGATCTCAGAACCTACTGTATAGCTATGGTAGTGAAAATAGCCTGGTACTGGTATGAAGACAGACACATAGAACAGTGGAACAGAATCGAGAACCCAGACATAAATCCATCCACCTATGGTCAGCTGATCTTTGACAAAGGACCAAAGTTCATAAAATGAGGAAAAGACAGTTTTTTTAAACAAATGGTAGAAGGAAATCTTGATGTCCATTGTAAAAAAAAAAATGAAATAGGACCCATACATCACACTATACACAAAAACTAACTCAAAGTGGATCAAATACCTAAATATAAAACCGAAAATTATAAAGATCATGGAAGAAAAAATAGGGACAATGCTAGGGGCCCTAATATATGGCATAAATTCAATACGAACCATAACTAACAGTGCACAAACACCAGAAGATAAACTAGATAACTGGGAGCTCCTAAAAACTTAACACTTATGCTCATCAAAAGATTTCACCAAAAGAGTAAAAAGAGAGACTACAGGATGGGAAAAAAGGTTTGGCTATGACATATCTGACAAAGGACTGATCTCTAAAAGTTATGGAAAACTTCAACATCTTAACAATGAAACGATAAACAATCCAGTTAAAAAATGGGTAAAGGATATGAACAGACGCTTCACCAAAAAAGACACTCAGGAGGCTAATGAACATATGATGAAGTACTCATGATCATTACCTATTAGAGAGATGCAAATCAAAACTACAATGAGATACCATGTCACCCTGACATTATTGGCACTAATCAAAAACAAACAAACAAACAGAAAATAACAAATGTTGGGGAAGTTGCAGGGAGGTTGGAACTCTTATACGCTGTTGGTGGGAATGTAAAATGGTACAACCACTTTGGAAAACAGTATGGCACTTCCTCAAAAAGCTAGAAATAGAAATATCACATCGCCCAGCAATCCCACGCCTAGGTATATAACTTAAAGAAATAAGAGCCATAACATGAATAGACATGTGCATACCCATGTTCATTGCAGCATTATTCACAATAGCAAAAAAGATGGAAACAACCTAAATGCTCACCAATACAGTAGGTTAACAAACTGTGGTGCATACACACAATGGAATGCTATGCAAACGTAAAGAATAATGACAAATTTGTGAAACATCTCACAACATGGATGGATCTAGAGGACATTATGCTGAGTGAAATAAGTCAGTAACGAAAGGACAAATATTATACGAGACCACTACTATAAAGCAACAACAAAAGATGTACACAGGAAAAAAAAGAAAAAAACATTCTTTAATGGTTACCAGGGATGGGAGGGGAAGGGAGGGAAAATCATCAGTTAGGTAGAAGACAGAAGTTAATACTGATAAAGGCAAAGACATACATTGTGTGGGGGAAGTCAGTACAACATGACCAAGGCAAGAGTGGACATGGAGAGGAATGAAAGAATAAAGGGCAACTACAGTAGCTACCATAGCTCAGACAATCCTGCAGCAATAATAAACAATAATTTAAAAGTAGACAAGTGGGTAGATAGATAAGCCAAGAGGTATGGAAGAATGTAAGGGAACACACCCACCAGCAACTACAGGTTTGGTGGTAGATATTTCTATGTACATGATTCTAGATGCAGCTCACATAGAACACACAAGGGGTAAAGTCAGGGAAACTTCTTAGGCATAATCAAACTTCTTAGGCATAATCACCCCTCAAGGGATGAAGTTCCTAGGCTAGAAAACAAAGGACCATAGACTTGGGGGACATCTACGTCAACCAGCACAACATAGTACATAAAGTCAATGTTCTGCATCCTATTTTGGTGAGTAGCATCTGGGATCTTAAAAGCATGTGTGTGGCCATCTAAGATACTACTATAGGTCTCTTCCTGTCCGGACTAAGGGAGAGTGAAGGAGACCAATGACCCTAGGAAGCAATTAGTCCAAAGGACTATATGACCCTGAGACCAGAAGAACTAGATGGTGCCCAGTTACCACTACCAACTGCTCTGACTGAGGGTCCTGGACAGAGTGAGAGAAAGTTGTAAAACAAAAAAAATCAAACTCACAAAAAGACCAGGCTTGCTGGTCTGACAGAGACTGGAGGAACCCCTAAGACTGTGGCCCTAAGATAGTCTTCTGACCTGGAAATGAAGTCATTCCCAGAGACCACCTTCCAGCCAGATAATAAACAAGCATATAAGAAAACAGTAACACCTGAGAGGAATATACTCCTTAGAACAATCAATCCTAAGATGAGAAGACAGGAAGGGGTAGATAATCAGGGTGAAAGAAAATGGGGAAACCAGGGTAGAAATCGAGAGAGTGCTGAAACGATGTGGGGAATGAAACCAAGGTCAAGAAATACTTTAGGTACAAACTATCAAATGGGAAACTAATTTTTTCTGTGGACATCCACTTAAAGCACAATTACAGAAAAAAAAAAAAAAAAAAAAATCCCTGGCATTCCGCCTCACTCCCAAAGAGGTATCTACCCTCCAGGTGAGAAACACAGGTATAGCAGACAATTTTTGTGCCAGAGCCTCATCTCCTCAGATTTCAGCTGTCACTGGAGTTGAGAGTTTCTGTGTAAGCTGTCAGAGTCTCACTTCAAGTTCCAGGGAAAATTCTCTCCCATTTTCTGCCCCACCTGCTGGTGAGCAGCAGTCTAGGAAAAAAAAAAAAAAAAGCCCAGGGCAATTCACTCTCATCCAAAAAAGGACCGAGTTGGTGCATGAAAGCTCAACTCCTCTGCACAATTCTAAGATACAATCTATAAAGTTACAGAGAAGTTTACAAAAAGACTGAGCCCCAGTTGCCCACAGTGTTAAGCAGCTCAGTAATACATCTTTATTTGGCTTTTCCTCTATTCTTGTCTCAATCCCCCATGCCCTTTTACTTTCTGGAATCCCTGCCCAAATAAATTACTTGTACTTATGTCTTGGCCTCAGGTTCTGCTTTCTGAGGAAGCCAAACAAACCTAATAGGTATATGTCATTAATGTTATCTGAGCCTTTAAATCTTGAGGCAGTGAGATTATAGGAAGAATTTAAAAGTCTCACCAAAAAAATTAACAAATAACTGCCAGTGAACCAAGTTGCTTGAGTGACTTTCTACTTCCACAATCTAGGAAAGGTAAAAAAATCAGGGACAGAATAGATATTAACTTCAAACCAGCCATTGCCTCTTTAATTACCACTGTTTCTCACCTTCTGTTCTCTGGAGATGTGCTTCTTCAGCAAGTCTACTTCAGCACAATTATACCATCTTTCCATGGTCTTCAACTGTATTCTAGCTTTAGTGGGTTCATTAAGCAGGTTCGATAAATATTTATTGAGTATATAATATGATCCAGGAACTGTGCTCACCATTGAGAAAATAAAGATGATTAAGACATCTGTCCTGAAGGAACTATGAGTCTGTTAGGAAGACATATAAACAAGTAGGTAAGTACAAGTATGTGTGATAAAGGAGGAAGAGATCTGCTCCTCTTGTAAGGTTCAGAGAAGGCTTATGGAAAAGAACCACCTATGTTCTAATCTGACTGACCGACTAAAGGACAAAAGAATATCCCGTATAGTCATGCATCTAACATTCCAAGAGTCGTCTATTCTGTTCAGCTCCCACCTCATGTCTTACAGCCTTTTCACAGCATCAGAAATTAGAGAGGTTGGTGGGTGGCAGGCCTGGGAAGTTCCTCAGGTTACCTTTTTTGCTCACTTATCCTGTCAATTTTCATTGTTACCCTTTTATTATTATCAAGTTTATGAGAGAAAGAGACGGCATCGTATTAAGGCATAATTAGGACAATAAACGGGAGCTGTGGTTTAGTTTTGGACTGATTCCAGTTGGGCAGCACCCATAATCACCTCTAGCTGACAGTTTGATGATTATGACTTTGACAAAGTGGCATTATTTACTGCTAATGGATGAGATGATGATTTATTACTAATTACTCTCTTTTTCCACAATTTTTATATTATGTTAAATGAAGGATTACAGTTAAGGTAATAAATATTCACTAGGAAAAATGTCTAGCAGCAAAGTTCATGAAACTAAACCCTGAACAGAGGAGCCATTTTGATACTCAGGACCAAACATTAAAGAAACTGAACTAGACAGCATATCACCAACCTTGTCTCAGACCTCTCCTGTGAGCTGCTTTTCTCAGGGGTCCTCAACCTACACCAGGTTCTTCAAAGCACTCCTTCCACCAATCCTGATGGTGCAATGTTTAAACTGCTAGACTACTAACCAAAAAGTCAGCAGTTCAAACCCACCAAGGGAGAGAGAAATGACCTGGTGATCTGTTCCAGAAAAGATTACAGCCTATGGGGCAGTTCTACTCTGTCATATATGGTCACTATGAGTCAGAATGAACTCTACACCACACAACAACAATCACCCTTGGTTTCATTCTCCCTACCTCCTGGTAAAAGGTAGCAAAAACTCAGGTGAAAGAGCTTAAGTAATAACACAACGTGGGTCATTTTGAATTCCAAAAGTCTTCTGGAAATAATAAAGAAAAAGCAAAAACTTCCTAGATGCAAAGAACTGAAAAAGGGAATAAGACCCTTTCGTTTCCAGAAATATGATTACGTAGAGGAGGCGTCTAGGTGACCAAGGTGAACGTAATTAAATGTAAATCAGGAGTCGCCATGACTTGGAATCAACTCGGTGGCAACTGACAACAACAAAGTTTATGAACAGTGGTGAGACCTCTGGGCAAGAAGGCAGTTGCCCAAAAACCAAAACACCAAACCCACTGCCGTCGAGTCGGTTCCGACTCACAGCGATCCCACAGAACAGAGTAGAACTGCCCCCATAGAGTTTCCAAGGAGCGCCTGGCAGATTTGAACTGCCGACCTCTTGGTTAGCAGCCGTAGCACTTAACCACTACGCCACCAGGGTTTCTTAGCCAGTTAATGATGACCCTTTTCGAAAATGGACAGATGGAGATCAGGGTGGTCCTGACTGGAAGGCAAGTCTTGCCAGGCTGATACGAAAATGGAAAGAACTCAGGCGTTGATGTTGCAAGCAGAAGAGGAGTGTGAGTGTAAAGCGGCACTCATCAGGCAGTCCTGAGCACAAGGTTAAGAAAGGCAATCCAGAGGAAGAAAAGCTGAATAACGAAAACAGTGAAAACCCCTTAAGGGCAAGAGCCACATCTTTATACCTCTTTATAATCCCCACAATGCCTAGCACAGTGTCCAGAGAAAGAAGAACGCTCTGAGAATGTCTGTTGAGTGATTTTGAGCTGATTGATTAAGGCAGTGAGAAGCAACATTCTCTGCAGGCAGATCAATGAATAAACAATAAAAATAAGTTTGCAGGCCACATGTGTAAAAGATGTTATATTTTTATTATCAGGAAATGTAATATCATCAACTTAAGCATTATTCTTTTATTTCCCTTCACTAAAAGCTTCTATTGGGGGCTAAGATTTCATATACTTCGTAATTAGCACACACAGCAATATCTGATTTTAATGTTGTACCTTTGATCAAATTTTATTTGTTGAGTAAGTTGCTTTTAAAGTTGGTTTATGTTATTTTTTCCTTGACTGGATTTGTGTATCTCTTACTACAAAATGTGGTTTTCTTATTGTACCTTTTAGTACTATATGATTTCGTTTGAATAGTATTTTCAGATTGTAAACATATCAATTGCTTTATTAAATAACATAATGTAAAGTGGATGTAATAATGTTTTGAATGTTATGGAATTTTTGTGTGCCATCATTAGCCAGACAAGGCTAGTGTCCAACAGAGGATTCTCACCGATACCCATATACTGAATAGAACTGAGGTGCAGGCATGGACCTTCCCAACATGCCAGGGCCATGTAAGTGACCTCCATTCTTTGGATTCCACATCTTTTGAACATCATTCAAATATCCATGAGAATTCCATCTGTTAAGTTCTCACCAAATTCTTTTTCTTTTCACACAGCAGTCTCTCTTCCCATCGTCTCAAGGGTATATTCTGAAGGTGACTCAAAGGTCTCCAGAGACAATTTGTATGAATTATACCCATTTGGGACACCTGATAGCCTCTACCCTAAGTTGAGTAGTTTTTCCCACTGCGGCACTCTTACCTTTGCTACTTCTCTGAGTGCATGCTTAGACCTGAGATTTCTAATTGATCTACTTCTAACACTCCATTCCTCTTCTCTAGAAAGAGCTTAGCCTTTTTCAGAAAGCCAATGTCTGCAGTACAGGGCTTAAAGTACATTGCCCATGCACCCTCGTTTTCACACCTTTCCCTGGGGAAGGTAGAGTAACTAAGAGCCTCTAATTCTAATTGCATTCTAATTTTTTTCTTTTTTTTTATGAACACTTTTTAAGCACCCAAGGACATAAAGCACCCTGTACAATCTCTTCCATTTTGGTCTTTTCACCATTCATCATTATTATCTGCTCTAACCTGAGAGTCAACAGCCATCCACACTCTAATTTTTTAATATCATCATTGTCATTTTCCCAAACGTATCAATTGACTCAAGTCTTAGGTACAGTAGTTAGTTTAGCAAATTCATCTCGAATGTTGTTGTTAGGTGCCATAGTCAGTTCCGACTCACAGAGACCCTATGTACAACAAAACGAAACACTGCCAGTCTTGATTCATCCCACAATCATTGTCATGCTTGAGCCCATTGTAGCAGCCACTGTGTCAAACCATCTCCTTAGAGGGTTTTCCTCTTTTTCACCAACCCTGTACTTTACCAAGCACGATGTTCTTCTCCAAGACTGATCTCTACTGATAACATGTTCAAAGTATGTGAGACACAGTCTTTCCATTCTTGTCTCTAAGGAGTGTTCTGGTTGTACTTCTTCCAAGACAGATTTGTTTGTTCTTTTGGCAGTCCGTGGTATATTCAATATTCTTCACTAACACCACAATTCAAAGGTACCAATTCCTCAGTCTTCTTCACTCATCGTCCAACTTTCACATGCATATGAGGTGACTGAAAACACCATGGCTTTGGTCAGGCACACCTTAGTCTTCAAGATGGCATCTTTGTTTTTTAACACTTTAAAGAGGTCTTTTGTAGATTTGCCCAATGCAATGTGTCTTTTGATTTGTTGACTGCCGCTTCCATGAGTGTTGACTGTGGATCCAAGTAAAATGAAATTCTTGCCAACTTCAACCTTTTCTCCATTTATTGTGATATTGCTTATTGGTTCAGTCCCTGCAAAATGTAATTAAAATTTCCGCAGGTCCCACCAACTTATGGAAGAAATTGAGCACTTATTTACAGCAATAACAATGATCTCAGCTCTCATTGTCCCTTACAGCAACCTCATATGGCCTCATAAAGTTCTCCCCAGGTATCTCTGGGAGGCCCAAAGAGATGCTTTAAATGGGCTCCTACTGGTAGTTGCACCACCCCTGGGCACTGCCCTCCTTCCATTGCTCTACTGGGTACCTCAATCTTGATGTTCATGGGTACAACAGTCTCTCCTCCTCCCCTTTCAAGGACAGTGGTTCTCTCCTGGTAGTGCAACTGCTTGTCCAGGCCCTGCGGGCTCTACTGCTGCCATGTCTCTCTGAGCTGCCATTGGCTGAGTTTCTCTCCTCATCAATAAGTGCACCTCTCTTCCCAAGGAGGTTCACTAGTTTTCTGCCAATGGCCTCTACTCATCTTCTGGGTATCACCACTGATGTGTGAGCCACCAAAGGGCCATATAGAATGTGTGAGAGAGAGAGAGAGATGAGGGTAGATATAGCTCACTAAATACGAGATATATACTGCACTGTTCAAAAGCTTCCAAAGTAGTGCTTATGGCTCATTATTTTTTTTTAAAAAAAAAAAATCAGTTAAATAGCTCTTTTAATACCTTCTCAGTCTCTCTAGGTATGATCAATCTATCTTGGCTGGGCCTGAAACTGCACTGTACTTAAAACAGGTTAAAGTAGTAATTTTAAAAAATGAGCTGCAGACCTAAATATAAGCAGTATAGCCAGGTCACAGTCCATACATACAAAATTCCTTTCCAGTCAAATTTAGTTTCAACATAGCTATAAAAAAACAGTTGCAATTGAGTCAATTCCAACTCAGGGCAACACTACCTGTGCCAGAGAACAACTGTGCTCCATAGGGTTTTCAATAGCTGATTTCCTGGAAGTAGATCACCAGGCCTTTCTTTTGGGTGTGGACTCTAACCTCTCACCTTAGGTTAGTAGCTGAGCACATCCACATCCACTGTTTGTACCACCCAGGGACTCTAATATATCTGTAGCCAAGTAAAATGAGTTTTTTAGAAGTCTGGGAATATTTTTTAAACAACTAAAATTTTAGTTACAAAGAATAAATTTGAAGGAACTAATGGGTAACTCCAATTTCCTAGATTTATACTGAAAAATGGAATATGAGTCTAGGAAAATTGGAAGTCGTCAAAAATGAAATGGAATGCATAAAGATCGATATCATAGACGTTAGTGAGCTGGAATGGACTGGTACTGGTCATTTTGAATTGGAAAATCATATTGTCTACCATGTCAACAGTGACAAAGTGGAATGGAGTCACAGTTGTCATCAAAAAGAACATGTCAAGATCTATCCTGAAGTACAACACTGTCAGTGATAGGATAATATCCATACACCTACAAGGAAGGCCAGCTAATACAACTATTATTCAAATTTACCCACCAACTATTAATACCAAAATGAAGAAATTGATGATTTTTACCAACTTCTGCAGTCTGAAATTGAGCAAACATGCAATCAAGATGCACTGATAATTACTGGTGATTGGAATGAGAAAGTTGGAAACAAAGAAGAAGGATTACTAGTTAGAAAATGGGCCTTCGTGACAGAAATGACACCAGAGGTTACATGATAGTTTTGCAAGGCCAATGACTTCTTCACTGCGAATACCTTTTTTCAACAACATAAATGGTGATTATATACGTGGACCTTGCTGGATGAAATACGAAGGGATCAAATCAACTATATCTGTGGAAAGAGATGATGGAGAAGCTCAAAATCATCAGTCAGAACAAGGCCAGAGGCCAGCTGGGGAATAGACCATCATTTGCTCATATGGCTGTTCAAGTTGAAGCTGAAGAAAATTAAAACAAGTCCACGAGAGCCAAAGCACAACCTTGAATATATCCCACCTGAATTTAGAGACCGTCTCAAGAATTCAGTGCATTGAACACTAATGACAGAAAAACACTCATGTTGTGCAATGACATCATGGACATCATATATGAAGAAAACAGAAGATCATTAAAAAGACAGGAAAGAAAGAAAAGACCAAAATGGATGTCAAAAACTTGCCCTGGAAGGTAGAGTAGCTAAAGCAAATGGAAGAAATGATGAAATAAAACATCAAACAGAAGACTTCAAAGGGTGACCTGAGAAGACAAAGTAAAATATTATAATTAAATGTGCAAAGGCCTGGAGTTAGAAAACCAAAAAGGAAGAACAAACTCAGTATTTCTCAAGATGAAAGAACTAAAGAAAAAAACTCAAGCCTTGAGTTGCAATGTTGAAGTACCGTATGGTCAAAATATTGAGTGATGCAGGAAGCATCAAAAGAAGATGGAAGGAATACACAAGTCACTGTACTAAAAAGAACTGGTTGGCATTCAACCATTTCAGTAGCTAGCATATGATCAAGAACTGATGGTATTGAAGGAAAAAATCCAAGCTGCACTGCAGGCACTAGTAAAAAAGAAGGCTCTAGGAATTGACGGAATACCAAATGAGATGTTTCAACAAACTGATGTAACACTGGAAGAGCTCACTTGTCTATGCCAAGAAATTTGGAAGGAAACTACCTGGCCAACTGACTGGAAGCAATCCATATTTGTGCCCATTCCAAAGAAAGCTGATCCAACAGCATGTGGAAATTATCAAACAGTATCGTTAATATCAGTAAAATTTTGCTGAAGATAATTCAAAAAAGGTTGCAGCAGTAAGTACATCAACAGGGAACTTCCAGAAATTCAGTCAGGATTCAGAAGAGGATGTGGAACAACGGATGTCATTGCTGATGTCAGATGGATCTTGGCTGAAAGCACAGAATACCAGAAAGATGTTTACCTGTGTTTCATTGACTATGCAAAGGCATTTGACTGTGTGGGTCATAACAAATTATGGATGAGAATAATGGGAATTCCAGAACACTTGATTGTGCTTATGAGGAACCTGTACGTAGACCAAGGAGCAGTCATTCAAAAAGAACAAGGGGATACTGCATGGCTTAAAATCAAAAAAGATGTGTGTCAGGGTTGTATCCTTTCACCATACTTATTCAATCTGTATGCTGAGCAAATGATCCAAGAAGCTGGACTATATAAAGAACATAGCATCAGGATTGGTGGAAGGCTTATTAACAACCTGTGATATGCAGATGACACAACCTTGCTTGCTGAAAGCGAAGAGGACTTGAAGGACTTACTGACGAAGATCAAAGACTATACAGCCTTCAGTATGGATTACACCTCAACATTAAGAAAACAAAAATCCTCTCAACTAGAAAAATAAACAACATCAAGATAAAAGGAGAAAAGACTGATGTTGTCAAGGATTTCATTTTACTTAGATCCATCGTCAGTGCCCACAGAAGCAGCAGTCAAGAAATCAAAAGACACATTGCATTGGGCAAATTTGCTGTGAAAGACCTCTTTAAAGTGTTAAAAAGCAAAAATATCACTTTGAGGACTAAGGTGCATCTGACTTAAGCCATGGTATTTTTAATCACCACATATGCACTCAAAAGCTGGACAATGAATAAGGAAGATCGAAGAAGAATTGATGCCCTTAAATTATGGTGTTGGTAAAGGATATTGAATATACCATGGACTGCCAGAAGAATGAACAAATCTGTCTTGGGAGAAGTACTCCCAGAATGTTCTTTAGAAGTGAGGATAGCCAGACTTTGTCTCACATACTTTGTTTACATCATCAGGAGGGACCAGTCCCTGGAGAAGGTCATCATACTTGGTAAAGTAGATGGTCATCGAAAAAGAGGAAGACCCTCAATGAGATGGATTGACACAGTGGCTGAAACAATGGGCTCAAACAGCAAAGATTGTGAGGATGTCGCAGGACCCCAGGCAGTGTTTCCTTCTATTTTACATAGGGTCCCTAGGACTGGAAAGCAACTCTAAGGCACCTAATAACAACAACAATGGGCACCTGGGGAAAGCAAACTAATGCAGATGAAGCTAGCACCAGGAAACTGATGTTACTAGGGAAGCATATTAGTTATCTCCAGTGTGCTAAGTGGCTTTGAGCACATAAGAAGGATTAGAAGATAATGCTTCCTATTCCTGGGATGATTAAAATCCAACTGGATGAAATAAATCTGTGCTTAAAAGAAAAACACTAGAAAAGAATAATAGAGCAAAGTAAGTATAATCAAGTGCTATAATAAGGCAAGAGGATATAGTCCTATATGGAAATATACACACATGAAAGTAGAACCATGGTGAAGAGGATTTGTATAATGACAAAAGGATAAACAAACCATCTAGAAAACAAAGAATACTGAAAACGCTTTCCTGATGCAGATTACAAAGCTTGGATAGAGATGATCCACAGTAGTCAATGGAGAGTTCCATTGCACAAGCATCTTTTGGCAGTCTCATTACAGAAAAAACAAGCACCTTTTTTTTAAGAAATTCTTAAGTAGCCTTGCTGAGAATTTTACTGCTGAGAAGGATACCGTGGTGAACTGATTGTGGTTTTTGATGTTAGGTGCCTTCGAGTCAGTTCCAACTCATAGTGATCCTATAGGACAGAGTAGAACTGCCCCATAGGGTTTCCAAGGAGCAGTTGTTGGATTTGAACTGCTGACCTTTTGGTTAGTAGCTGAGCTCTTAACCACTACGCCACCACAGCTCCATGAAATGGTTAACAGGGCTTATTTTGTTGGTTTTTTGTTTGGTTTTGTTTTTGCCCACCAGAAGAGAAAGATCAGTTGGCAGTCTAAATCTGTCAGTATGCTTCAGAGAAAGAAAACAAATGGAGATAGCCTGGACAATAGGAATATAAGTGTGCTTAAACACTTACGTTTAATGAAACAATAAAGACTGAAATGTAAACCAATCAGAAAAACTTCAGAGAATTTAGTCAGCAAAAGGATTTCTTTCAATTCAAATTTGATCAGAACAAGGAGCCTCTTTTGTCATTTTGAAGCTTTAACATTCTCCTTGTTCTCCACAATGATGCATAGCCTTGGTGTTAACATCTACTGATAAGTCAATTACTTGATCTCGATTTCTTTGTGAACCACCTTTGAGATTCCAGGAAGACATTCCAAGGTGTGTGGGTGGGTTTAGTGGCATAAATGATGCATCTTTAGAGAGAGAAGCTTTTCTGCCAGACTTTCCCAGTTAGTTGGTTGCTGCATAATAACCCTGCACCTACTTTTTTTTTTTACTTGTTTCAACTTGTGGATTTGATGACTGTAGTCAGGAGGCATCCTGAGAAGTTCTCCGAGTATAGCAAAGCATTTGAAAGAGAAGAAGAGAGAACTCTGAACATTGGAGAAGGCTGTTCAGGTTAGATTTTTGTCAGCTGGTGCACATTAAATTATGCTGACCCAGATATTCTGATTTCAACTGTTTTCCACATCCACTTGAAAATCCTGATATCAGCAAGCATGTGGCCTGGAAAGCTGGGAGTATTACACTGCGGTCCCACCAGGATGCTTCATCATTTTAACATGGCCTCGGCCGTGATTAACAAAACTCTCTCACTTTGGGTGTGATTCCTGTTGGGCCTTTCACTTATAACAGATGGATGAAGTAAGGCCATCTCTGCCTTGATTCTTGATCTGGACATTTTCAGTTAGAAGTAAGTTGTATTTTTCCATGTAAAAGAGGCAGTGCTGAGTTCTAAAACATGGTTGTAGGGCTGATTATTTTCTAAAGAAAATAATATTCTACTTCAGCAAAACCAGTTAGTCTGTTCTTTTACCACAAGATGTAAGCTGTAGATTATCATGGACCACTGAACAATCCAAACCAAAATTACATCCTCTGATTACGTAGTATGGCCTAGTCTGCTGAATCACCGACTTGGAAAACCATCCCTCAGGGGTGTAGAGTCACAAGCAATAGAGCATGGGTCACCATTGTTTGTAGAAACAGCTTGATTTTTTTTTCTTTTTTATTTAACCCTTTAGTAACTTACCTCTTCCTCCAAGTCCTGAAAAAAAAGCCCAATCAAGGAGGTGTGATCAGAGTCAAGAACCCAAAAAAAACCAAACCCAGTGCTGTCGAGTTGATTCCGACTCATAGTGACTCTATAGGACAGAGTAGAACTGCCCCATAGAGTTTCCGAGGAGCACCTAGTGGATTTGAACTGCCGACCCTTTGGTTAGCAGCCACAGCACTTAACCACTACATCACCAGGGTTTCCAAGAGTCAAGAAGTAATAGATAAATTTTGGGGAACGATAGGCAGCATTCATTTCTTCATTCCACAAGTGTTTATGAGTATATACTACATGCTGGGCTCTGGGAAAAGAGCAGCGAATTATACCTATGAGATTGCTGTATCTGATATCTCCAGGATTGAAGTGCTCTGATCCAAATTTAGAAACTCAGAACATTAATTCTTGAGTGGACTCGGATGTTGTGAATATTGGTGAATGAATTACTTAGGATGTTTTCGGTTGTAAGAAAGAGAAAACCCAGCTCATACTGGCATTCACAGTAAAGTTAATCTACTGGTTTACAGAACTGAAAATCCCAGAAATTATATAGACTTTGGTGAGAGTTTGATTAGGACACACTCTGGCTCCATTGTTGGCTCTTCCTTCCTCCACGTGTCAGTTTTCTTTTAAGACAGACTTCCTTCTTAGTAACAAAATGGATGGTATAGTTTAGGGTTCACATTGCCATGCCAAGTCATGCAGAAAAAAAGAAAGAGCTTCTCAAGAAATACCCCAAAGTCACTGGCCCACCTCTGCATCAGTCACAGTGACAAAAGGAAGGAATTTTGCTGATTGACTTAGACCCACCAGGGTCCATGCCTGAACCTGGCAGTGGAGGTAATTCTAGCCAAACCACGTGGAATAAATGCTGAGAGAAAAACAAGGTTCACTGCAGCAAACCTGAGCATCCATCTCAGATATTCAGTGTTAAACCAAAAAAAAAAAAAAAAAAAACCCGTTGCCGTCCAGTCTGTTCCGACTTACAGCAACCCTATGGGACAGAGTAGAACTGCCCCATAGAGTTTCCAGGGAGTGCCTGGTGGATTTAAACTGCTGACCTTTGGATTAGCAGCTGTAGCACTTAACCACTATACCACCAGGGTTGTGTTAGGAACACAAGATTTACCAAACTCCTCCCCTTTAGGCAGAGAATTGGTGAGTTGCAGAAGAAGGCATACACTCATCTTTGTTGACAAAAATCTCAGAATATGCAAGACAGCTATAGAGGTGGCTAAACTATTTCTCAATAACATTTCCCTGGCTACGTTATGAAAAATACAAATTACAATGCTTACTTCTAAGAACCTCAAAGGGTTTGCCAAGCCCACACCTCCCTTCAACAAGTTCCTTATTTACAGGTCCCAGTATTTGAACAAAATAACCTTGAAATTTGGCCACAGATAGCAGGAGTATCTGATCCAAACCAGCCATCTATTGACTGGCCTATAAAATGGTCTAGCATAAGAGCTCAGCCCTACAGGGGTCCTCTATACTGGATGGTAACTGACTGACCCAGTCTGTTCCTCTCAGGGAGGAGTTTTAATGTAAGCCACACAGGTCAGAACTGTGAAGAGATCTACCTTCCTTGCAAGCTAACAATTTAGCTTGCCACAGTTTCATGTATGCTGGTAGAAGACACAAGATGCCTGGATCAGAGACAGAGGAATTATTACTCATGACACAGTGAACAGAGTGATCTTCTTATTTACATCAGTTCTCCCTGTCCCTCTAGCCCTCTAAATCCCAGAGGGGCTACAAAGAGAAACCCAAGTGAATGCTATGCATGCAGTGGGTTTGCATCCCAGCTGAGGAACCTCAAAATTTAGGAAATTTGAATCTTTTATAACGGGTAGCTAGCAAACCTGTCCTACCTTTGTCTCGAAGAGAGGTAGTATTATCTTTGTTATTATATTGAACGGCAAATAAACCTGCTCTCTACTTTGGAGAGAGACACTATCAGTGTCTTCCAAAGTTGTTTGTTATACAAACATCCTTGAAAAGACCAAAAACAAAACAAGAAAAATATCAAACCAGTTGTCATCAAGTTGATTTTAATTCATGGCAGGTGACCCCATGGGTGTCAGAGTAGAACTGTGCTCCATAGGGCTTTCGCTGGCTGATTTTCAGAAGTAGATCACCATACTTTTCTTCCAAGGTGCCTGGGGGTGCACTCAGACCACCAACCTTTCAGTGAGCAGCCAAGCATTTAACTGTTTGCACTGCCTAGGGACTCCCTTGGAAAGACAGTCCAGAACAAAAGCTGTTATTGTCTTAGCTCACAAGGTGTATAGAAATACAAGAGACCCATGGAGGAGTTCTTCCAACAACATACAATAGAAAGTTGTAGAAACACAGAGACACACAAAGAGTAGGCAGCAAGTACTAACATGAGGCAGCAGAAGGCACATGGTAGAGAGAAAAAAAATAGGAACAAAAGCTATTGCATAGCAGCAGAAGAAATAAATAAGAAAGAACGCTATGCCAATGGAAGCCTGGTGATATTTATAAACTTGAACTAGAATCATATTCCCTCATTAAAATAAGAAAAAAAAAATTTACATGCAATATTTGTGAAGAAGTTACCAGTGAATGGGGGCAGTATCCAGCCTTGAGGATCATTTTGTTTGAGAATGAGTGATTTTTCTCATTGTCCACTAATCTACCCCATCACATAGTCAAGGAAGTCGAACAGAAATCTATGGCTATGTAAAGCTCATGGGTTTTGTGGGAGATTTGTATCATGTAGATGTGGGCTAAAAGCTAGAGATCATTCACCTCAGAAAGCTAAGCATTGGAAAACCATCTCTATCACAGTAGCTATTTACGTTAAATTGATTTTGTACTTTTTAACTTCCTGCATTTTATCTCTTACTTTGCATCTTAATCCAACCTTATCCTCTAGACAAGAGGTGTTTATTGTTATTTGTCAGTGGTAATAGTAGCTAGATGATTTTAGCTATACACTTGTTAAAGTCAACACAATTATCTCAAAGGGGAATATGTATTTTAGACACTAACTTGGCTCCTGTTTCCTATTTATCTAGTTATGGTTAGTTCATTGTATTTTACCTCCAAAAACTAATATCCCAAATTTTTTACATTAAATGTGTACTCAAAACAGGCATCTTAAGTTGTTACTACCTCTTATTTATATTTCATTATTTTATCCACTCCAACGAAAACAACAACAAAAAAAAAACCTTCCTGTTCATTGATAATTAGATGTTTTGCTTCATTTGGATTGCCTCCAACAATCTTCTGTTCAGATTCAGCTCTTATAATTAATTATCCTCTTGCTGAACAACTGAAAACTGAAGTCTGACCAAAGTAGATCTCATCCCACACAGATGTCCTAGTTACTCCACAAAAGGTTAATTAATCATAAGAGGTGCTTTAGGAGCAGGAGGAGCTGGAAGAAATTCAGGCCTAGCTTCTGGCAACATAGAGAAACCACCATCATACCCGTTGCTATTGAGCTCACACTGAGAGAATCATTTCAATGGAACAAAAATTCAACTGCACAAAATAGCTGGTGGATATAATATCATGCTTCAGATAATGGAGCTTGCCACTTCCCAGTCACTGGTGATTCAGAATTGAAGACTGCCTGTGAGAGAAGGTCAGCACTGTTTATCCTCATTTAACAGAGGTGTCTGGAACTCCGGAATAACAACAATGGCAGAAACAGTCTTCATTGTTCTCCTCTCTTTGGCTGGGTGCCAATTCATTATGTGAATGAGCCCTCCTCTCCAGCCAAAACAGTCTACACACAGCCTTCCAAAAACACCTTCCGCTTTCCCAACCTGTGATTTTAGTCATGCTGATCCTCACAATCCAGGAATAGCCTTGTCTTCTCCCACTATCTAGCCAAAGCCTATAATTCAGTCAAGAACCAGTTCGAATGCCTCCTCCTCATAAACCTGCCCCAGAACATTCCAACCCACAGGAAGTACTTCCTCTTTTGACCCAGGTGCAGCTGTAGTATAGTAGAAAAAACACTGATCTGGGCAACAGAACATACATGTTGTATTGGCGCTACTAAATGCTTAACTTTAAGCAAGCTGTTTAGCTCCTGTGAGCCACAGCTTTTTTGTTCAATAAAATGGGAAGAATAACAACTACTTTGTGGACTTTATCATGGAAGTTAATAAGAATAAAATACAAAAATGCCATTTTGTTGCAGCTCAGCACATATTTCTTTGATTACTTGATAACTGGCCATCCTTGTGGCTGTTTTCTTTCTACCTTTGTTTTTCTTCCCATTAACAAATGATATGTTACAAGGTCACCCTGGTGGTCCTTCAGATAGTAATTATCTTCAGAGTAGCCACTCTTAGGAGAATAGGAAAGTGGTTCCATTTTCAAGGAAAAGGAGTGTCATAGATATCTATGTTTTATAAAACTATGAGAAGACATTTCTTCACCCTGGGGAGGAAACTGATGGGGCAGAGAGGTCAGAACTCTGAGCTCAAGGATCTCAATCCATCACAACCAAGATTTGGGAGACCCATTTGTAGTACTGGAAGTGACCATGAATTGAACAGGGAGATAGTCTGCTACAATACGGCACACTACAAGAGAAGGCCCTGACTGTAGCTCCCTTAACCCAGGCAATGTGTTCCTCTGCTACAAACACACCTTCTTGGCCACTAAGGAGAGACTGCATATGGATTTCCAAGTCCCCTGGGGAGTCAGAAAAGGAAGCCTCTGCATTCTGGAGATAGAAGGGAAGTGATGTTCTCGTGACAGCCATAAATTATTTCATCATATCTCAATCTATTAGCATGCCTTTTTTCCCCAACTAGATTGTAACTCCTGGAGGCCAAAAACTAGTCTTCAGCTTTTTATGCTTTCCTCAGGACCTGGCCCAGGGCTCAATGTACACTCAGTAGATTCTGGTTTGTTTCTAAGGACTTCACTAGATGAACTGCTTTTCTCCTTTCCTCAGTCTTCCTTCCCTTGTTTATTGTTTATCCATGATTAACACCATATCAAAGTGGGTTCTAAATCAGTGTTGAAGACTCCAGGTGGTTGATGATTTCCCCTTGCTGAATGATTCATCCCATTTCTCTTGGAAGCTCCCATCAGAATAGAAGATTAAGAAGCTTGGGGTAGGTGATAGTGAGAAGGGAGAAGGAAAGAAGTTGGGATAATTGGCTTTGTATTGGGAGCAAAAAAATGCAACTTGTCTTTCAAGAAGAATGACTGAAATCTCTAGAATCTACAGGAAAATCCAATGCCTCTACAACAAAAAAGACAGATAATCCAATTAAAAAAATGGGCAAAGGAAATGAACAGACACTTCACCAAAGAAGACATTCAAGCAGCTAACAGTCACATGAGGAAATGCTCACAATCATTAGCCATTAGAAAAATGCAAACAAAAACCACAATGAGACACCATCTCACCCTAGCATTACTGGCATGAATCAAAAAAACAGGAAATCTCCTGCCTGGAGGGGAGATGAGAGGGTGGAGGGGGTTAGAAGCTGGCGAAATGGACACGAAAAGAGAGAATGGAGGGAGAGAGTGGACTGTCTCATTAGGGGGAGAATAATTAGGAGTGTGTAGCAAGATGTGTATGGGTTTTTGTGTGAGAGACTGACTTGATTTGTAAACTTTCACTTAAAGCACAATAAAAAATATTTTAAAAAAGAAGAAATAACAAATGCTGGAGAGTCTGTGGGGAGATCGAAACTCCTATACGCTGCTGGTGGGAATGCAAAATGATACAACCATTTTGGAAAGCAATATGTCACTTCCTTAAAAAAAAAAAAAAGAAAGCTAGAAATAGAAATACCATATGATCTAGCAATCCCACTCCTAGGAATATATCCTAGAGAAATCCTAGGAATATATCCTAGAGAAATAAGAGCCATCACATGAATGGACATATGCACACCCATGTCCATTGCACCACTGTTCACAATAGCAAAAAGATGGAAACAACCTAGATGCTCATCAACAGATGAATGGTACATAAACACAATGGAGTACTATGCAATGATAAAGAACAATGATAAACCTAAGAAACATCACACAACATGGATGAATCTGGAGGGCATTATGCTGAGTGAAATAAGTCAATCACAGAATGACAAATATTGCATGAGACCACTACTATAAAAACTCATGAAAAGGTTTACATACAAAAAGAAACAATCTTTGATGGTTACGAGGGAGGGGAGGTTGGGTATGGAAAAACAGTAAATAGACAATAGATAAATGGTAACTTTGGTGAAGGGTAAGACAGCACACAATACTGGGGAAGGCAGCGCAATTTGTACAAGGCAAGGTCATGGAAGCACCATAGAGACATTCAAACTCCCTGAGGGACAAAATTACTGGGCTGAGGGTTGTGGGGACCATGGTCTTGGGGAACACCTAGCTCAGTAACATAGTTTATAAAGAAAATGTTCTACATTCTACTTTGGTGAGTAGCATCTGGGGTCTTAAAAGCTTATGAGCAGCTATCTAAGATACTCCACTGATCTCACACCATTGGGAGCAAGGGAGAAAGAAGAAAAGTAAAGGCACAAGGGAAAGATTTGTCTAAAGGACTAATGGACCACAGCCTCCACCAGACTGAGTTCAGTACAACTAGATGGTACCCAGCTACCACCACCAACAGCTCTGACAGGGATCACAATAGAGGGTCCCAGACAGAGCTGGAGAAAAATGTAGAACAAAATTCTAACTTACAAAAAAAGACCAGACTTACTGGCCTGACAGAGACTGGAGAAAACCCAAGAAAGAGTATGGCCCCCAGATACTCTTTCAGGTCAGTAATGAAGTCACTCCTGAGGTTCACCATTCACCCAAAGACTGGACAGGCCCATAAAACAAAATGAGACTAAGGGGGCACACCAGCCCAGGGCAAGGACTAGAAGGCAGGAGGGCACAGAAAAGCTGGTAATAGGGAATCCAAGGTTGAGAAGGGAGAGTGCTGACATGTAGTGTTGGTAACCAATGTTACAAAACAATATGTGTACTGTTTAATGAGAAGCTAGTTCTGTAAGCCTTCATCTAAAGTACAATAAGAAAAAAAGGAGAAGAAATAATATAAAAAAAATGTGGCAATTCTAGTTCATGGTGGCATCAAGGTGGCCATGCTCTTCTAAGGAGTCAGATCTTCCCAGACTCCTTGTCCACCATGTTTATTTAGTTCTCATTTGGAAGTCAGTGTTGAACTGACAGTATATGGAAGATTTCCTTCCTGTCCAAGATATCAACCTATAAAAATTATCAACTGAAATAAATAACAAGTTGCATTCGAAGCACCTTTAAACAAGTGTTCAAATCCCTTTTCAAGCATGAGCGTGCTCAGTATTCAGAGACAGCAGGGTACTTATCAATTACCTTCATTTTAAAGATGCCAAAATTGAGTCAGTAAAGTCAAATATCAAGTTCAGTTGAATAGAATTGGAACCCAGTTCCATCTTTTTTATATATGTAATTATTACAATTATTATCCTTTAACGGCATTTCTGACACTGACAAAGAATTCAGTGCCACTGTGCAGAATTCACCCAGCCCCTGAAATGCAGCTAACAGTGAGGGAGACAATGTTTAATAAAAAATAATCCTGAGACCACAGCACTCCCAGGTCTGAAAGCCTTAAAATAAATCCAAAATTTCCTCATAATAGAAATAAATCACAGAATCCAAGGTACAAAATTATTTCCATGCAGCTCTAATAAACATCAGAAAAGGCCTTGCCAGCTCCTGACTATTTACTCCACTGGTGTACAAAAAAGGAGTTTTTTAAAGAATAACCCTAATTTGCCCTCACAAAAGGCTAATAAGTAGGTATTGTCAGGTTCTAAAAAGAACATGTTCAATTTCAAATCTTCTGAAAACCTTCTGGTTATATTTACTCACTTTCCCAATTAGCAGGTCTCTGAAGCTGTGAAAAACTTTCTCACTGCCCTAATTTTATAGTCAGTGATGCATATACAGGTATAGATAAGTAGATATAGCTGTAGAGATATATGTCTTGTCTATGTCCCCAACTAGACTATTAAGTTGTTCATGAATACTGGGCTACAACTAGTCTTTCTGTATCTCCCACAGAGATTACTGCTATGGCTTACTGACGGAGAAAACAGAAAACTAAACCAGTTACTGCCGAGTCAATTCTGACTCATGGCCATCCCATGTGTGTCAGGGTAGAACTATGTTCCATAGGATTTTCAGTGGTTGATTTTCAGAAGTAGATCACCAGGCCTTTATTCCAGGGCACCTCTGAGTAGACTCAAACTACCAATTTTTAGGTTAGTACAACTCGAGAGGCTTCCATAAATGAATACTGATTGATAACTCAATGCAAATATACAGAGTAATTCTGATTAGTCAAAAAAGTAATGGTGAGCTTGAGAAATTATTTCACATCCTTACCCTTCCAATTTGTGGGGAAAAAAAAAAAAAAACAGATCTGCCTCCTACTTCTGTGTAAAAGCATATATGCTAGTGCCACATGCAACTCCAAAGGGAAGCAAGACCTGCAGTACTCGGGGAACATTCCCCGGAGCCAGCAAGCAGTGATAGCCTTCAAAAGCAGAGGAGACACGCATGCAAGAAAGCAGAAAAAAAGACACTGCTGCAATAAGGCAGAATAGCAACTCCATGGCCAGTGTAGGTTGCTACATTTTTCCCCAATGATTCCAAATAATGTAACTGGAATGGGGTTTGGCATCAAAGAGCCAGGCTCAAGTCCTAACTCGGTCACTTGTTGCATGGGTGAACTTGAATAATTCTCGAAATCTCTCTAATCCTCATCTTCCTCATCTGTAAAATAGGCAAAATAGCAGTTTTGATGTGGGAATTAAACACACTAATTCCCTCAAAGTGTACTGACATGAGTTGAGCATTCAGTAAAAGTTAGTTTCCTTTCTGACTTCCTTCCTGACCAAGGCAAAGTTTTCCATAAAAAAGAATTCCTTTGTGCAGGCTGGATGGATCTCTGTCACAATATTTCTCAATTTTTAAAAATCCACATGCCCTCTTGAGATATATGAAGTTTTACTTTCCTCCCACACCCTCCTATTGAGATTTACAGCTTTGACCCTTAAGATGGGATGAAATATTTGGGGGCAAATGATATGCAAATATCACCCAATCTCTCTCCCCAAGCCATAGAGAGCCCTGAGTGACAGCTCACACATCTGCAAGTGTGAGAAGAGTGTGTGGGTGTGTTTCGGGTGAAATTTTCATTTGCTGCTCTCCAGTTACTCATCCTCCGCTGTAAGAATTAAGTTATTTCCAGAAGTCATGGACAAGTCAGCTGTTTTACTTAAAGGAACAAGATACCCAGATACAACTTAATGCCCCAAACAAAACTGGGGAAAGAAGAAATTGTTTGGGTACTTAAACAATCCCTGATGCTCTCACCAGCAGCCCAGGTCAGGCTCTCACCACCCAATTGTTTTACAAGAGGAAATGCAAATGGCACATCTATTTGTAAACTCGCTCTGTGCTAGTACACCTCTGCCTTTGACTCTGAGGACCCAGCCTTGGGAAGGGCAGCGAGGAAGTGAAAGAGGCTTATCTTAGGCTTCCTTTGCATCTTTATCTGCCTGAATCCTGGCAGGAACCCACCAGACTTGTTCAAAAGCATCACCCAGTTTGTACCATTTGTTGGACAAAGGGAGCCACGCAGCTCAAGGTGCCCATGGCATGGCAGCATTAGGCGCTGGCAGGAGAACATTTCCGCTTTTATCTTAATCTGTGTGTGATAGGAGGTAGCCAGGGGAGTTTGCCTAGCATACCTCCAAAGAAGTCTCTCAATGGGATCTATGCGGAGTGTTTTGGGGGGATGGGAGGAAATAAAAGTGTTATAAAAATGGAAAAATAGAATATGATATGCAAAATAAATATTAAAAAATTCAAAATCTCTACAACCTACCTGTAACTTCATATCCTGGGTTGCTTTTTTTTTTTTTTTTTTCGTATTCTGCAATTTCATTTTCTTGGTATAAATACATTCTTCTGAATTGGTCTGGTCCAGTGCCAATCACGTAAATGTACACACAGTCACATTCAAAGAGGCTGAAAAATTCTTTCTAGACATAAAATCTGGGCTACACTAGCGGTCAGACATTTCAGGGTAATCTTCTAGGATTTGCTACTTTTCCCTTTCTGAAACCTACGATTTTGACACAAGTAGTTCATTCCCTGGCAAATACAGCAGAGCTCAGCAACTGCTTTATTAGAAGAATTCCCAGGCATTAATTTCTAACAAAGCTAACCCGTCCTGGTGTTCGGCAGCACAACACACCCAGATGCCCACGCAGGCACATGCACACACATACAGCCATACTGCTCTGTCAGCCTGGAATTCTACTCTATCAGCCTGGAATCCTTCTGGCTTGGCCCTAGGAGTAACACACTAAGCATCTTAAACCGTGTTTACATTTTCTGTGCTCAGAATAACCCAACTAGAACCACAGTTTCGCTTTCATTCTATTCTTTGAGATATCATCACTTGTATAGGGGAAGTGTGAAACAAGCGCTAGAAATGGAACTGGGACTAGACAGACACTTTGCCTTTGACCTGAATTAAAGGCAGCAACAAGCTAAATTGGGAAACAGAAGGGCTCTCTCTCTTAGCCATTTCTGGCTGACATCTCTCTGTGTTAAGTGCTAAAGATACAAGATGAACAAGACAGACCAATCTCTGCTCTCATAGAATTGACAGAACAGTGGCAGAGGCAGGCAGATCAAGAGGCAAGTTCAGCACAGCGTGATAAGTGCTAAGAGAGGAGTAAGTAAATGATGCCCATTGAGTGCGGGAAGATCATCCGAGTTAGCCAGAGGAGGGACATGAGAGTGGAGGGACTTGGTCAGGAAGGAGAGCCCAGCCAGGAGTCCCCGGTGGTTCCTTGTGGCTGGGGTGTGTGAAGAATTCAACAGGGGAATGGTGAGTCAGGAAGATGCAAGGTAAGTGTGGGTCAGGTAATGGAAGGCCTTATAGGCCACGAATGGAGCCCTGGTGGTTCAGTGGATAAGCGTTAGGCTGCTAGCCAAAAGGTCAGCAGTTCAAATTCACCAGCCGCCGCTTGGAGACCCTGTGGGGCAGATCTACTCTGTCCTATATGGTCTCTATGAGTCAGAATCGACTGGACGGCAACTTGGCAACTTTTTTTTTTTTTTTAATAGGCCATGATAAAGATCTGGGGAGTCAGAGAAGTGCTTTAAGCAAAGAAGTGACACGATCAGATTTGCTATGTAGAAAGAGCACTCTGGCTGTTATAGGGAGAATGAATTGGAGAGAGGTACAGCTAGAAGTAGGGAGACCTGTTAGGAGAAAATTGAAGTGGTCCAAGCAAGAGATGATGATGACCTGGTTTACAGACTTGGCAGTAGAGATAGAGAGAAGTAGGTGGATTCAAGAGATAACAAGGAAGCAGAATACCTACCTCTCTTCCAACATGTGAATATGAATGATGCAGGTGGGCGAGGAGGCATTTTGCCTAGGGTTCTTCAAATACCCATTAGCATTCCATATTTTCTCCCAGAAAATCACTGTCTCTCATTCATCTTCTTCATTGAAATTCTTGGTAATTGAAAGAAATATGGAATCTGTCACTTATTTTGAATCCAGAATTTTGTAACCATCAAACATGTATTTTCCACAGGACCTGCACAGCCACTATTTCACTCCTGGCACGTGTTCATCATTCCACTTTCTCAAAGTGAATGAGTGAGCAAATGGCAATCAATGTTCCCAATAAAAGTTTTAGGAGATAATTACAGTGATGGGAAGTATAGTCGTTACAATAGTCATGCTGGGTTTGTTGTGATGCTACTAATCACACTGAGTTTTCTGATTTCATGTAAATTGCAGGCACCTTTACTTCTGTAGGAATCTCTATTAATAGATAATATCATTATGCTAATAGCTGCTTAAAGTATAATTTAAGAATTCCAAGTGATCTAAGCCAGATATTTAAAAACACTATAATAACCTAACAGATATGAGCCCAAAAATAAATCCTAGCACATTTAAGGAAATTATTTTTAAAAAGAGACACCTGCAATTTACCCACACACACACGAAAATAGAGCTAAACGACTTGGGGTTGAGTGAGTAAATGTATGCATGTTTTTTCAATTACTCAACAAAACAGAAGATCCGAAGTATTCCACTATCTGAGCTCTGGTTTATTATTAATTCATAAGTGTATATACACATACACTACAATTATACAACATGCACATGCATGCTACCATTTATTCATTCAGTCAACAAAAATTTACTAAACCACTACCATGTGCCCAACACAATGCTAAGCACTGAGGACCCAAAAAAAGAATAGAACACACACACAAACTCAAAGGGGCAATATATATTCAAATAAGGAAGATATTGAAAGATGAGCTAACCAGCTGTATGTATAAGGCACTCCAGTACTAGAAAGGAAGATGCCCTTAACTCCTTTGTGGAAGGCTTTCTAGGTGGGAGAATTAAGATGGATCTTGGCAGAAAAGTCTACAGGTTGGCAGACAAACCCAAACATGGAGGGATAATCCAAAAACAGAAGACATCAATGGTACAGACGTGCAAAGTGCACCTGGGAGCTTCGAGGCTGGAGCATGAGGCCAATGAATGAAGAGAGAGGAGACTGCAGAGGGCTTGATATACTGCAAACCCTAAAAAACCAAACCCAGTGCCGTCGAGTCGATTCCGACTCATAGCGACCCTACAGGACAGAGTAGAACTGCCCCATAGAGCTTCCAAGGATCGCTTGGCAGATTTGGTTAGCAGCCCTAGCACTTAACCACTACACCACCAGGGTTTCTTTCCTTCCATCCCCTTTCTTGGCTGACTCCATCTTATCCTTCAGTCTTCAGATTGAGCATCGCTTTCTTAAGAAGTCTTCCCTGCCGCCTCGTATGAGTCAGCGACCTCACATTCACCCTTAGCTGTGTTGGGCAGTGGTTGTGCCTGCATGAGTCTATGTAGGCTGCTGAAAAGTACCCTTACCTTTCCTCCACCTTTTACACATTCAAACACAAATACATGAGTGCGTGCGTGCATGTGTGTGTGTGTGTGTACGTGTGTGTTGAAAAGTCTCAGTACTTACCTAAAGGGCTTGGTCTGTGTTATATGGGAGATTCAGTTAAATATCTGGCTGTTACTTTAACAGGAGATAGTTTATTCAGTTAACTTTGGCTTTACAGTCCTAGTAGCACAATAGTCAAAATGCTTGGCTGCTAAAGGAAGGGTTGGCAGTTCTAAACCACCAGCCGCTCCTCAGGAGAAAGATGTGGCAGTCTACTTCATAAAGATTTACAGCGTTGGAAAC
Source organism: Elephas maximus indicus (assembly GCF_024166365.1). NCBI lineage: Eukaryota > Metazoa > Chordata > Mammalia > Proboscidea > Elephantidae > Elephas > Elephas maximus. The sequence goes on from NC_064824.1 coordinate 106,288,473, forward strand.
CCTTGCGGTCGCTATGGGTCAAAACTGACCCGACAGCAGTGGGTTTGGTTTGGGTTTTACGGTCCTAACTTAAAACCACAGCACCAAGAAACTCTATTTGACTGGGAGTGGTGGAAGAGGGACACAGGGTGTGGAGAGCAACAGGGTAGCAGGAGAGAAACCGTCCAAGGCAGTACAACGACTGTAGTGGAAAGAGAGTGAGAGCCAGCAAAGGGAGCCCCAGGAATGGGAGACAATGAGAAGAAGAGGGTAGGAGCTGCTGAGAACTGTCTGTCTTATAACACAGAGCATCAAGTCCTGCATGTAAAAAATTCCAGAGATAGGCCATGATTTGACAAAATAAATGCCACATAAGAATTTCCTGTTTGAGTCTGGTCTACTCAGCATCAGGAAGTAGCACCCTGTTTTAATATCATCCCATTTCTACCACCTATATTGTCCCTGTGAAAGCAGCTCTCCTCCTGTTGAAGCCTTCCCACAGAGCAGTTTTCAAAAGCCCGAAGTCCCGTTCAATCAAGGCAGCACCCGGCCATACATATTTAGGGATTTTAATCTTTCCATATAAATCACTCCCTCTGGCTCCTTAATCATGTGTGACAACTTGCAGTGACTGCATCTCGTGCTCTGATTTCCCTGAAAGGTCTTGCAAGCTAAGCAGGGTTAAGCTGAGTCAGTAACTTCAATAGAAGGCACAAGAACCACACAGGAAATGCACAAAATGAGTCAACAAACAGCACACGCCTCACTGAACCTCTGCTTCTGAGTGTCTGGAAGTGGGTCTCCCCCATCTAGTCGCCTGCTTGTTTTCTGAATGAGGAAGCAAAACCTCAAGCGTCATGGAGTGCTCTCCTCACCTGTGGAAACCTGGGAGGTAGACTAGGGATCCCAAAGAACCCTTTCAGCTTTAGTATGCTCTGTGCTTATGCTCTCAATTTTCCTTAAGAGGCAGATTGCCCTAATTAGAGCTATCTTCCAACAAAACAATCAAGTTGGTATGGCATATATATATACTAGTATGGCTTTAAATGAAATGGAGAAAGAATTCTGGACTTCACAGCTGCTCAGAATAAGGCAATATTTCAGACCCTTACTATTCTGCATTTAATACTGCATTTAATACCCTTTGCCATCAAGTCATTTCCAAATTATGATGATTCCACATGTGTCAGAGTAGAACTGTGTTCTATACAGTTTTCAGTGGCTGATTTTTCAGAAGTAGATTTCCTGATATTTCTTCTGAGGTGTTTCTGGGTGAACTTGAACCTCCAACCTTTTGTGTTAACCATTAACCATTTACACCACTCAGGGACTCCAACACCAGTATCAAAACAAAAACCCGTTGCTGTCAAGTCAATTTCAACTCATAGTGAGCCAAAAGGGACCAGATAAGGGCCCTTTAGAACACGGTAGGCATGCCCTATAGGGTTTCCAAGGCTGTAATCTTTACAGAAGCAGACTTCCACGTCTTTCTCCGGCAGCTGGTAGCTTCGAACCACTGGCGTTTTGGTTAGCAGCCAAATGCTTAACCACAGCACCACCAGGGCTCCTTCAACACTGGTATAGCCCTTCCTTATCTATTAAACAGGGCCTCTTGGTGATGGCTTCTGCTTCCCTTGTCTTGAGAAGCCTTGCACCTTTTCTCTGATTTTGAGGTACCAAACCAAAAAAACCAAACCTGTTGCCATCTGGTCGATGGTCATTTGCTTGATCCTCTAATACAGGACCAGAGAGGAGCTCAAGTGCCAGTTATTGTAAGAATAAGTGGCAGGTACCTGAGTGCTTAATCATAATCGGCACTCTGACTTTACTTACAGAAACTCATCTTAAGCCTCACAACAATCCTACAAAGTAGATAAGAGAGTACACAGAAAGGTTAAGAAATTCTCCCAGCCTCCCTCAGGTAGCAAGAGGCGACATGAGGTTTGAACCCCAGTAGCCTAGAAAATCTTATGGGGGCAGTTCTACTCTGTCACATGGGGTTTCTAAGAATCAAATTCAACCTGACTGCACCTAACAACAAAAACAACAACAAAGTCTTATTCGAGAGCCCATGGTCTACACCACCATGCTGTTCTACCTAGACCCTTTGGTTACTGAGGTCAGTGTTTCCACATAACAAGAGCTTACAAGGAAATGATAAAAAAAAAAAAAAAAAAAAAAAAGGATTGTGGAAGATGATTATCTCTGAAGTAGGAGCAAAGTCATAGGCTCCTCCTGAAAACACAGGAAGAATGTCAGTCAGTGAGGATGATCCAGTACTGGGCGGAGACTATGGGTATTATCCTGGTTCAGCAGCTCACTTCAAGGTGTAGGGAAGTAGTTGGTGAAAACCAGAAAACACTGGCAGAGAGTGACATTGTTGACTAGAGTGCATCGTTGAAGTGATGGTTATGAGTCTAAGCTTTTTGTTGTTATTGTTAGGTGCTGTTGAGTTGGTTCTGACTCATAGCAAGTTTATAGGACAGAGTAGAACTGCCCCATAAGGTTTCCAAGGAGCAACAAGTAGATATGAACTGTGGACCTTTTTGGTTAGCAGCCGTAGCTTGCTACAGCTCTTAACCACTGCGCCACCAAGGCTCCGAGTCTAAGCTGGTTGAACGAAAAAGTAAATAAAGTAGGAACCAAAAGAAAGTAGAGATCAATGTCCTGGGTGTCCCCAGGATTGTCTCACTAATTCCTCAGAGCAATCATATGAGGCTTCACAATCATCTCCAATTTAAGGAGGAAGAAATTGAGTCTTAGGGAAGTTAAATAATTTGCCCAAAGTCACACAGTGAGTAAATGACAGCAACAAATAAATGGGCTAGTATTCAGACAGCCTAATCCAGAGTCTGAGCTCCTAATCACTAGACAACACTGCCTTCATGACTCTGGATCATGGATCAGTGGTGAGGAAAGAGATTATAGATGCAAGGAACAACAAGGGTAACTCATGAAGCAGGGCTTGTTGATAAGCACAAGTTTAGGGTTAGCCATAGATTAGAGTTTTTCTTCTAAAAGGGAAAGAGTAAATGTTGGATGAGCACAAAAGAGCATTCTAGCAAGGAAGAAGAGACTAGCTCGTGTTAGATAGGTCTCTTTTTCTGAGTGAGTTAGAGCAGAGGTCATCTGCCAAGGCTCTCTGCCAAAGTATCTAATTCTAGAGCGTTTGGCTAGAGCTAGAGTTAAAGCCATGGCATGTGTGAAATAGCTGTTGTGCTGGACTCCCCTGCAAGTAAAAGCAAGCATTGCTTGTCAACTCTGGGCCCTTTCTGAGTTTATGTTGCCTTTATAGTTAAACTATTTACCCTGAATTTGTGATTTCCTCTAGCAATGGCTGGAAGTACAGGAATAGGAATAAAAAAAATGAGTGGGGTCCTTTGCTCAGAACTGAGAACTGCTTCCAAACCCACAAATGCCAAGTTTCTTCAGAAAATGAAGATTTGACAGTAAGAGCAGTAGTGCAATAAGCCTAAAATGCAGTCTAGTTAATAGCCTGGACGCAGGCATCAAGACACTTGGGCTAGGCTTCCATTGGTGTCTATCACTAGTGGTGACCTTGGTCAAGTTACTTAACCTCTCTATGCCTCTGATTTTTATCTTTAAAAGGGAGTATTACTTTAACTTACCTCATAAGGTTGTTGTGAGGATTAAATAAAACATAGAAAGCTCTTAGCACAGTGTGTGAGACATAATAAGTGGTCAATAAATGTTAACTTTTATTAAGGCTCAAGCAAGGACTTCACTGATACCCCTAGTTGCTCAATGTCTTACCTGATCAGCATTCACTACTAGAAGCATGGCATCTCATGCATATACGTGTATGCACTAAGTCTTGTGAGAGGCTAGACTCTCCCAGCCCTCAGTGGTGGCTTTAAATTGTCCAGCTGTGCTGACTAGTTCTCTTTTCAGATATAAGCAAAGTGGTGGCATGATGGAATACAAGTTTACTCCTGTGGGAAGTAGCCAACTGTTCCCTATTTAATGCCAATAAGACCTTGACCTTTCCTGATTTCTATGGCAGCCTTCCTTTCATAAAGCAAACCCAGACCCCAAGTCTAGCCAGAGAGTCAATATTAAATTAAACCTAGAATTTTAAAACATTGCCCAGGTCTTTCTCCACAATTATGATCTGCTTTAAGCATCAGATTTTCTGTCTGGGCCCCAAAAGAGTTGGAGTTGCAGAACAGAACTAGTGTTGTTAACCCTTCTTCCAAATCTCTACAGTCTCTTAGAGTCGTTTCTTTTTATATTCTCCCAGGTGTAAGTAACACTTGTTGCCTGGGATTAGGTTCTTTTTCTGCATAACAGGAAGATTTTCTTGAAAACATGATTAGAACACAAATGTTTTATGCACTTAGATGTGTTAAATAACTACATTCTAAATTTTGTTTTCAATAAAAAGAAATAGTTTTTTTTCTGGGAAATAAAAAAACAAAACCCATTGCCTTCGAGTTGATTCCAACTAATAGCAACCCTATGGGACAGAGTAGAACTGCCCCATAGGGTTTCCAAAAAGCAGCTGGTAGATTCAAACTGCTGACCTTTTGGTTAGCAGTAGAGTTCTGAACCACTGCACTACCAGGGCTCCTTCTGGGAAATAGAAATAGTAAACTACAGAAGTCCAATGACTAAGCACATCAATGACATTCTCCTCTTTGAATTCTTATGTTGACTGGCTTAATGGTCTCTTCCAGACCATGGCTCTAGTTATTTCACATTACTTACTTCTTCCTCATTTGGGCAGGAGCCTCTTTTGCTTCTCCCTCTGTATCTAACAAGCTCATAAAAGCAGTGATCCAATAAAAACTTTTTATAAACTGTTTAACCGAAAATACTTTTCGTTTAATTGATTCATGCAAACCAGGGGACCAGGCAGGTAACTGAATAATGAAACACGATGCGTATGAGACAATATGGAGTAGTGGGGGCTGTGGTAATGTAAAAAGTATTTTTCCTCTCTATGGTGACAGCTAGGCCCTAAAAAAAAAAAAGTACAAATGATTTGCTCTTGACTACTAGCCTAAGGATTGGCGGTTCAAACCCACCCAGTGGCATCATGGAAGAAATGCCTGGCAATCTGCTTCTTTAAAGATTATAACCAAGAAAATCCTATGGATCAGTTCTACTCTGTAATAAATTGGGTTGCCATGAGTTGGAATTGACTCAACAGCAATGGGTTAAGGGAGCAGCTGGAACTCAGATCAAGTTCACTGTTGTCATGTAGCAATGTAGTCCTTGTGTTGCCAAGTGTTCCAAATTTTAGAAAGAAGATAGATTTTTAATGTGAAATCTCCCAGTTTTGACATGCTGGCAACTAACTGAAAAGTAAACATTTTTCTACAATGCAAGCCCGATATAACACATCTGTGGGCCAGTTTCAGCCCAGAATTTACAGTTTTCAACCACTTATTTAGAGCAAACTTCCTGAGAAATTAGGACGAATAAGTCAAACTCTCAGGTAGCTTCACCTTCAGCAACTTTGTGACCTACAGTCATATCCTCCGTTATGCTTTCCTACTGCCAGTCATAGCTGGGCTGAGTCTCATCCCTGTGTCAGTACAGAACAGTACAAAACATGCATTCGCACAGCCCACCGAGCCCTTTGATGGTGTTGTACAAAACTGAACTGGTGGTAATTTGTAGAAGAGGTGTCCAGGTTAAATGTCGTGACAAACCTTTTTAAAGGCCTGGATGATTTCATGATTCTAAGGTAGACCCACCAAAGATACCTAAAGAAATGACATGGATAATCAAGTGATGTGCTTCAAACATCAGCTGATTGCCTGCAGTGGGAGAGATATGAAGGGTCAGAAGGAGTATCCCATTATCCTTCAGCCCTCATCACCTCCAAATTATTTGGTATATAGTGAAGATTGCTGCATTTCTATTAAGCGGCAAAAATATGTCCCAATAATATTTAACCCAATAATAGGCTGGTATTCTTATCGGAACTAGTAAATTTTCCCTTGATGTAAAACTGGGTCTTCATTCACCCTTTGAAGCCTGGGTGAGACTCAGAACTTTTTCTAAAACAAAACACTACTGAAATTCCCTGAAGATGGGTCCCATGGTCCAATCAGCCTTTCTATGCTCAGCACTTGGAGGGGTACAATCCACAGAATAGAGTCTGGACAAATACTTGTTTAATGAATTAATTAATGATGGAATGGATTTTACATAATAAATGCCTCAAATAGTATTGTACACACCCCAACAGTCATTATAGAAAAGCAGGGATAAAGGGGTAAAAAAGAAAGGAGGACAAAGATCAGCATCTTTAAATGCTTTGTCTTCTTATTTTTTTAAGATACTTGAGGGGATTGTGTAGTAATTTATCTAATCCACCCTGTCAGGAGGAATCTGAAGACACAATCTCTGCCTCCCTGCTAAGTCTTAGCATGTGCTGATTTGAGGTGGCTCCAGAAGTGAAGCTAAAACAATTAATTGCACTATTAAATAAACACTTTCTGTTCCCTCAAAATCCTTTAACAAGATCCTCAGTGTCAGAAAAGACGCTGAGGCATCAGAACCATGAAAGAGACATTAAATTTCTTTCTGCCTGCAGCCTTGTGAGTGTCTGTGCCTGCTCCCCAACCCTGCAAAATTTTGTCTTTAACATGACACTGAGCTTGACAGAGAAATTGCAGGTACTTGAGTGTGTATCTGCATTGCAACAGATGTCAGCATCACGTTTAAAAGGAAACGGAATTACAGATGGAAGGAGCTTGGGAGTTGAGAGCATCTGTTACGTGAATCTGGATTTGAGAAAATACATTTGAAAAATAAGCCCCTCAACTTCCAAATGAACTAAAATTGTTGATGATTCTCATTCTCTCCCTCTCTTTCTCTCTGTCTTTTAGAAGGATCAGGAGGAGGCTGAAGTTTCTCCACACTGTCAAAGGTGAAGAATATTATCAGAAAACATTTCAGAGAATAATGTGTGGTCTGTGTCAGTAGGGGAATGCCAATTAAAATATTAGAATATTCTAAATGTTCTTTTCAAATAATCCACCTTTCTCCAAAAAAAAGCACCATGATGTCTGGGGATTTTAAGAAGTGACCCATCATGCTCAGTCAGCAAAAAAACCCACCTAGATCTGCATTGTGACTCATTTTGTGGCTGTCCATTTTGTTTCAGTGAATGTGAGAAGTGACCATTCAATCCAGAGAATTATTAACATGTCATTCAACAAAGGAGCTGCTCTTTGAGCAAAGAATTCTCTGAGGATAGTTTATGGCTCTAAGCAAAATCTTTCCTGGTGAATGTAACCTTTAGATTCCATACAGGACATCTCTCACTCCTTCCCAATCAAGTTCCCACAATGGCTCAACTCACACCTGACAGAACCAGTTACAGTTTTGCAGACGCAGGCTGCCACGGATATGATCGAAAGCATACACTCATTGTATACAGGTCCAGGCACAAGCTCCAGACTCTCACACCCTCACTGCTCACACCTTTCTCATCTACAACTGTGACAGACGGAGGATGATTCATAGATTCTAATAGGTGAGGCAGTGATAATCTGTGACCTTTTTGTATCACCCTGGAGACCAGCTCTTCCCTGGACCAGGACTGCTGAGCCTAAGTGCTCTTAGGTCTGCAGAAGGACTTTAGTCCAGCCTGCCCAGCCCCCATCTGAAAAAACCGGTCACTTCAATTAACCCCTTAATGTCCTCTAGACACTTGTTGAGACCCAAGGTCCTTCCATGCTTCCCTATCCTCAGCACAGTTCTCGTACCAATTGATGCTGATTCAAGTTTCCACCAACAAAAAGTGGGTGAGGGGAGATGGGAGGAAAATGTCAGGCTTTCCCCCACAACAGAGAGCATGTAAGCAAGGGTAAATTCTTTATTAAGGAGGCAGGATAGCCACAGGACTAGAAGTGGCTGTTTAAATATGGCTGCGCAAGAGCTTTTTAAATGACCTAATGGAGATAATTGGAACCTAGAGCTGGGATCAATTATCCATAAAAATAAAATTTATACTTCCTTTTACTGGACTTTCGAAAGCCTTCGTCATTACTCCCTGCCCCTTAGCAGCAGCTCTCCACTTTGGAGGGGAGCTGGCTATCCTGATTCCTGTGGGTGTGTGAAGTGACACGTTCCTACCACCTTCCCTCTAATCATGATGAATGCGATGGTTTGGGCACATCTGGCTAAAGTCAGGAGTGTGAGGTAGCCACATCTGGAGTCTGGTGTTCTTTCATCTCTAATTTAACAGCTGACTTCCCAGTTCCAAAACCGACAAAGGACCTGAGCATAGAAAAATGAAGGAATGATCACTAAACTTTGTTGGCTTCTAAGTACCTGCTCTTGCCTCGAGGAAATTTATATCCTATTCCATTGAAGTCACTGCTCAAGTGATAGTCATAACTCAATGATAGTGCTCACAAGGCTTTCCAGAGATTGACATTCTTACTGATATTTCTTTAACCTATGGTTTAGGTCAAACCAGTACTGTGAAAATTTCCTCTTCATGCCCTCTGCTCAGGTCAACGGTATACCAAGGAAAATATACCCACTCCCGCTTTCAAACTTCCCAATCCATTTTTTATTTTCTTTTGTCTTTATTAATCTTATTGATCCCCTCCCTTCCTTGTACCTGTCTTGAGGTTATCACTTTTTCTCTTTTTTCCTTTAAGTATTAGGGGTTGTTTTTTGTTCGTTTCTTAATTAGGACATTGTCAAGAGTCTGCAAAGTTTTCCTTACAAATGCTGCCATTTAGAATACCTTTCTCTTCACCATCTCTTTGAATAACGTTATCTCTTAGGCATGTCTTTATCTCCTTCAGAATAAACCCCTCATTTTAGACCCCTTGTTCTCAGTGTTTACAATTTAACTTCATAATCTTTGTACAAAGCCTGACTGACCAAAGAAATTCACTGTGAGCCTCCGGGCCTCTGTTTATTTATCTCTGAAATGGAATTCTTTATGCAGAGCCAATGTGACTTTATTCAAATACCAAACTTGGAAAATATAAAGTAAAATACGATGTAAATGCTCCCTGAAGAGTAATCTTAAATGAATTTAGCTCATTCGAGTAGATGATACCAAGTGTAGTTATTCAACTACAGGCGTGTCTGGAAGCAGAGGACAATACCTAACAACCTGAGGCTCCGAAGAAAGTGTATTTTCCTTGGACACATCTATTGAAGCTCCTACAGTGCACCAAGTGCAACACAGGGCTCCAAGGGGGTGAAAAAGGGATTTAGAGACAATCTCTGATCTCATTGTTGTTCATAATCTAGGAGGAACAGCGGACCCTTAGATATAATATCATACGGTAAAACCAGGGCCAGAGGGAATTGGGAGAAGGTTAAGTGTGGGCCACAGCCTGAACAATCAGATTCTAACGCCTAATATGGGTGTCGGGTTATGTTTGCTCTACAACCTGCTCTTGGAACCAGTAGGTCTCTGAGCCACCTATCCATGCCTGCAGCTCTGAAAGGTGACCTGAGGTTGGGGACCATCCACTACAATTTATTATTTCCATCCAAAGAAATGCAGGTGAGAGTAATCCTGCTGGCCACCTCGGCAAAATATAACTGAGGTTGGTGAGTCTCAAAAAGGGATTATTAGTCAGAGAGATAAAGCAATTTTTCAAGTTGTGTGAGTCGATGTAGCAGAAGGGGCAGTCCAAGGCAGCGTCCCTCATTTCATCAGCTCTCCGCCGACACAGATCCCGGGGCCGCCAGGGTCACGAGTGCTGTGCAACCTGCATGCCTGCTCGTGCCCACGTGGAGAGGCTCGGATCCCCTTAGGTCGCTCCTCACACGCAGCATCCCCTCCCGCAGCATTTCAAACAATCCTCTTCCGACTACCTTTTTATGACTTTACAACGCAGTTTTTCCTCGAATTTTATGGCATTTCATTAAAGCCGCAAGAAGGTGATACTGCCCCTTTTCTAGGAGTGAAATAAATTCAGGTTTTATCGCTTCTGGAAATGCCCGAGCAGCTGTCAGGACACTTGATAGATTTTCTCAATTACAGGACTTGTGGAGCATTTTATACTTACATCTGCACCGAAGCCCGATGTGGTACATACGCATCTTGCCTCCCTTTTTTATCTCCTGCATCTTTTTCCTTTTAATGACCAATTTGTTATTTTTTTCTTTTATTTTTCCTTGCCTCTTTTTTTTTTTCATTTCTTTTTGTTATTTGGTTTAAAGAATGACGCCTTTCATGTTCAAACTTACATTCTTTGTAGAAGAGAAAGGGCAAAAAAAAACTGACCAGAATCTATAGAAGAAAAAAACAGAAGATTAAAATTTAAAAGCAAATCAATTTTGTCCATGGGGGAATTTACTGTTAATGTAAGGTACACTTTGTGCATGCAGTATTTATTAACGTGACATGACAAATGTTGAGTTTATTCCTAATGGGATGGAGGCTTCGTATTGTGTGACTTTTTACACTAATAAGGCTGTTCATTGGTGTTTTTCTTCATTATCAACATAGAGAATATTAGCTTTCAGTGACAACTTCGTGGATTATTCAAAACTGCAGAACCCTGGTCCCAATGGATGCTAAATAAATTTTAAAAAAGGCTAATGTGGAACATAGACCATGCCAGTAGACTACTCAGACAGACTGGGGTTACAGCAGATAACATCTATTTTGTTGACTTTAAATGTATCATCTTGTGGATAGAGCAAAAGCCTCAGAAAGCAAAACGCCTTTATTTTCATAGAAATACTTTTCACTTAAGTAACATTTTAAAACATTGGGGTACTTTCACATACATTACCCAGTATAGTCTCCCCAGCAATCCTGAGGAGTAGGGGATTGCCAACAAGTCAATTCTGACTCACGGTGACCTCATGTGCTAGAACTGCTCCATAGGATTTTCTTGGTAATCTTTATGGAAGCAGATTTTCAGGGCTTTCTTCTGCAGTGCTGCTGGATGGGTTCAAACCACCAGTCTTTGGTTAGTAGTCAAGGGCAAGCCATTTGCACCACTCAGGGACCTTGGAGGGTAGGTAAAATGAGTATTATTATCCCCATATTAGAGATGAGGAAACTGAGGCTCAAAAGGGATCAGTGTCTTACTAAAAGTCAAAAGCGGAGTCTTAACTCCAGTCTAGCTCTTCTAACTCCAAGTCCAGTGTTTTTCCTCTGTTGTTGACTATACAGGGTATACTGCAAACTCTCTCAACAAGAATCAGTTAATTCCTCAGTTTCTGTATAGAACACCCTAGCAATACCTTAAAAGTACATGTGACTTCAAGTTCTTCAAGATGTTCCCACACAAGTCTGTCTGAAATTTCCCTTCAGTCATTTTTATGCCTTTACCCTATTTAATTTTCTATAGCCTAAATAACACTCTGAAGTTATGCATGTATTCACCCACTTATTTTCTGTTTCAGTTATCTAATGCTGCGTAACAAATCACCCCAAAAACTTAGTGGCTTAAAAAAGCAACGATTTATTATTTCTCACAATTCCGGGGGTTGATCGGGCTCACTTGGTTGGTTTTTCTGCCCCACGTGGTGTAGCTGAGGTCACTTGTGTGACAATATTCAGTTGGGAGCTTGTCTGGAGCTAGAACATTCAACATGGATTCTCATCCTCCAGGCACTTCCTCTATGTGGCCTTTCAACATTCAGTTGTCAAGCCCACACTTCTTTATGCCATAGCAGCTGGCTTCCAAAAAGGAGAATTCCAGGAGATAAAGACCACTGTGCTAGCACATTTTCCAGCTTCTGTTTGCATCACCCCTGCTAATATCTCATATGTCAAATTAGATCATATGGCTAAATGAGCGTCAGTGTGGGAAAGGACTATACAAGGGTTCAAATGCTATGATCCATGAGTCATTAGAAGTCAACGAAGTAACAGTATAGGACAGTATTTAGAGGGGGAACCACCAGAGTATCAACTCTATGAGGGCAGGAACATTATCTTATTTACTACTATAGAGCTAGCACTAGAACAGTTCCAGACAAATAATAAACCAGAACCAGTTGTCATCAAGTCGATTCTGACTCATGGTAAACCCATGTGTGTCAGAGTAGAACTGTGCTCTATCGGGTTTTCAATGTTTAATTTTTCACAAGTATATTGCCAGGCCCTTCTTCTGGGGCACCTCTGTGTAAACTTGAACCTTCAGTCTTTCAGTTAGCAGCCGAGCATGTTAACCATTTGTACCATGCAGAGACTACTTGGCAAATAATGCAAGCTCGATAAATATTTATTAAACAAATGAATAAATGGATGAGATACAGTTCTATGATTTAAGGCAGATTTTATTAAATTGGTCACATTTTTTAAATGTAAACATTTATTAAAGTCTAAACCCTCCTGCCTCCTGCCAATCATTACCCTCTGTAATTATAATCATGACTTCTAACACTATAGATTAGTTATGCCTGTTCCTGAATTTTTATATAAATGGAGTCATACTGTCATGAATTGAATTATGTCCCCCCAAAAAATGTGTGTATCCGTTTGGCTGGGCCATGATTCCCAGTATTGTGTGACTTTCCTATATGTTGTAAATCCTGCCTCTATGATGTTAATGAGGGAAGATGGGTGGCAGTTGTGTTAGTGAGGCAGGACTCAATCTACAACGTTGGATGGTGTCTTGCAGCAATCTCTTGAGATATAAAACAGAGAAACAAGGAAAGAGACAGGGGAACCTCATGCCACCAATAAGGCAGTGCCAGGAGGAGAGTGCGTCCTTTGGACCTGGGGTCCCTGCATGGAGAAGTTCTAGTCTGGAGGAAGATCGATGGGAAGGCCAACAGGAGAGAAAGCCTTCCCCTGGAGCTGATGCCCTGAATTTGGACTTTCAGCCTACTTTACTGTTGGGAAATAAACTTCTCTTTGTTAAAGCCATCTACTTGTGGTATTTCTGTTAGTGCAACACTAGATAACTAAGGCACATACAGTCTATACTCCTCTGTGTCTGGCTTCTTTTGTCAACATCACGTTTGTGGGATTCATCCATGTTGCTGTGTAAAGCTGTAGTTTGTTGATTCTTATTGTATAGTATCCCATAATATAAATACACCATCATGTATTTATTTATCCATCCTACTGTTGGATATGGACATATGAGTTGTTTCCAAGTTGGAGATATTATGACTAGTGCTATCATGAACATTTATGTTCTTGATTTTGGATGAAAAATATGCATTTCTTTTCTTGGGTATATCATCTATAAATGGAATGACTGAATCATAAAAAAAAAAAAAAAAAAGGCCTGTATTCAGCTTTAGAAGATGCTCCCAGTTTAGCACAGTGGTCGTAACATACACCCAACCAGCAACATTGGGATGTTCAAGTGACTCCACATGCTCACCAACACTTAAAATTATGTGGTTTTTGTTTTTTTTTTTTTCGTTTTAGCCTTTCAGGGGGTGAGCAGTGGTATCATGTTCTGCTTTTAGCTTTCTTAAAACCCACTGCCGTCGAGTCGATTCCGACTCATAGCAGCCCTATAGGACAGAGTAGAGCTGCCACATAGAGTTTCCAAGGAGCGCCTGGCAGATTCAAACTGTCGAACTTTTGGTTAGCAGCCGTAGCACTTAACGACTACACCACTAGGGTTTCCTTAGCTTTCTTATCCCTGATAATTAGCAAAGGTGGTATATTAGTTTCCTATGACTGCTGTAGGAAACCCTGGTGGCATAGTGGTTAAGAGCTATGGCTGCTAACCAAAAGGTCAGCAGCTTGGATCCACCAGGCACTCCTTGGAAACTCTATGGAGCAATTCTGTTCTGTCCTATAGGGTTGCAGTGGGTTATGACTGCTGTAACAAATTATAGCAAACTTGGTGACTTAAAACTGTATTCTCTCCCAGTTCTGATTGCAGAAGTCTGAAATCAAGGCGTCAGTAGAGCTCGTAAACTACCTTCTGAAATGGTTGCATATCGACCAATTCTTTTTGGTATAGCGACTCTGTGTATTCCTTCAATCTTCTTTTGACGCTTCCTACATTGTTTAATAGTTTCCCTGGAGAATCCTTCAATATTGCAACTCGAGGCTTGATTTTTTTCTTCAGTTCTTTCAGCTTGAGAAATGCCAAGCGTGTTCTTCCCTTTTGGTTTTCTAACTCCAGATGTTTGCACATGTCATTATAATACTTTACTTTGTCTTCCCAAGCTGCCCTTTTAAATCTTCTGTTCAGCTCTTTTACTTCATCATTTCTTCAGATGGACATCTTTTAATTTGTGTATCCTTTTCTGTCAAGTGCTTGTTCAAGCCTTTCATTGATTTTTCTATTGAATTGTCTGCCTTTTTCTTGTTGATTTGTCAGGATTTTTTTGTTATTCTGAATACAATTCTTTTGAGAGATGTATGTACTATATTTCAAATTCTTCCTTTATTCTGTGGCTTGACTTTCTGCCCTCCTGATAATTCCTAGTTCTTAATTTAATGTAGTCCAATTATTTCAGTTTTTAAGAGATGAAGAAATAGATTCAGAGAAGCCCAATGACTTTGCCAAGGCACCTATCTGATTACAGAGGAGTGTTTATGATCAATCTGTGTCCAAAATTCATTAATGGCTGAGTAGTTTTCTTAGCTATAAAATCACCGTGTATTTCTGAATTTTTTCTTTAGCACTGAGAGTTTGTTTTTTAATGAAAAACTCTTTGGTTTCTCAAAATTCCAACAGAATTGATAAGCTGATCCTCAAACTCATAGGAAATGTCAAGAGACACAGAATAGCCATAACAATGTCAAAAAAAAGGACAAAATCGGAATGCTCACATTTCCCCATTTCAAAACTTACTTCAAAGCTACGGTAATTAAAACAGTGTGGTACTGACATAAAGACAGGCATATTGATCAATAGAATCAAATTGAGAGACCAGGAAATAAACCCTCACATTTTTTATCACTTGATTTTTGACAAGGTTACCAAGATAATTCAGTGGGGGAGTGAGGGGACAAGGAAGAACAGTCTTTTAAGCAAATGGTGCTTGGACAACTGGATGTCTACATGTAAAAGAATGGAGTTAGACTCCCACCTCACACCACATATAAAATTTAACTCAAAATGAATCAAAGACCTAAACATAATATCTGACCTATAAAACTTAGAAAACATCAGCATAAATCTTTATGGACCTTGGATTAGGCAACAGTTTCTTAGATATGAAACCAAGAGCATAAACAACAAAAGAAAAAACAGATAAATTGGACTTCGTCAAAATTAAAAACTTTCATGCTTCAAAGTATATCATCAAGAAAGTCAAAAATAATCCACAGAATGGGAGAAAATATTTACAAATAATATATTTGAATGTGTATCTAGAACATATAAAAAACTCTAAAACTCAATAACAAAAAGACAAATAACCCCGTTTTAAAAATGGGCAAAAGACTTGAAGAGATATTTCTTCAAAGATATACAAATTGGCCTACAAACTCATGAAAAGACTCTCAATGTCATTAGCCATCAGGAAATGCAATCAAAGCCACAATGAGATACTATTAAAAAACCAAAACCAAACCTGTTGCCATTGAGTCGATTCTGACTTATGGTAACCTCATGTGTTACATAGTAGATATGTACATAGTACATGGTAGAACTGCTCCATAGAGTTTTCTTGGTTGTAATCTTTATGAAAGCAGATCTCCAGGCTTTCTTCTGCAGTGCTGCTGGGTGAGTTTGAACTGCCCACCTTTTTTAGGTAAGTAGTCAAGCACAAACCGTTTGGGCCACCCAGGAATATTTACATCCATTAAGAAGCTATAGTTAAAAAGATAAGACAATAACATATGTTGTTAGGAGTATAGAAAAATTGGAATCCTCATATACTGCTGGTGAAAATGTAAAAAGTGCAGTCATTTTGGAAAACAACATCATAATTCCTCAAAAGGTGAAATGTAAAGATACATACAATACAGCAATTAGACTCCTAGGTATATACCTAAAAGAAGTAAAAACATGTCACAAAATACTTCTACGTGAATGGTCAAAACAACATTATTCACAACAGCCAAGAAACGGAAACAACCTAAATGTTCCTCAACTGATGAATGAATAAATAAAATGTGGTATATCCATACAATGGAATATTATTCAACAATAAAAAGATATGGAGTAGGATACATGCTACAACCTGGAGAAACCTTGAAAACATTATGCTAAGTGAAAGAAGCCAGTTGCAAAAGGCCACATTTTACATGATTTCATTTATATAACATATCCAGGATAGTAAATCCATAGAGACAGAAAAAAAAAAAAAAAAATTTTTTTTTTTTTTTTAAGGCCAGGAAGATTGGGGGAAATGGGAAATGACTGCTAATGAGTACAGGGTTTTCCTGTTAGGGTGATGAAAATGTTCTAAAATTGATTGTGGTGATGATTGCACATATATGTGAATATACTAAAAACCATTGAATTAAATACTTTAAATAGGCGAATTACATCATATGTGAATTAATATCTAATAAAGCTGTTATTAAAAAATAAAAATTCTTTGGTTTCTAAATGTAACCCTTTTCATTAAAAATTTATTCTCCCCCTTAATTCTGGGCCATGTCATTATCTTCTGAAAAAAGAATTTACTGTATTTGAAAAATACTTAGGGCATTACCCTGGACATTTGATGTATTTCAGATAATACCGATGTTGTCATGATAAATAGCCTGTAGTATGGTGGAAAGAACTCTGGACTTACAGGCATTGATATTTAATGTCTGTGGGCGTTGAGCAAGTCACTTAACTTGTCAACCTCAATTAAAAAATAATAATAACAAAGAACTGAAATACCTTAGAGTTGCTAAGAATTAAATGAGGTAACGTACATATAAGCACTTGCTACATGAATGGATTTGTGAGTAATAACGAGAGTTTAGGTACTGGAAAGTCCTACCTCAACTGCCAGTGCTGCCATTTACTTACTGGCTCTGTGATGTTGGGTAAGTTACGCACTGTCTCTGAACCTTATTCTCCTCATTTATAAAATCGAAATGATAATGGCTAAGATTAGGGGCTGTTGTAAAGATCACGTCTTTAAAGCTAGCATAGTGCCTGGCTTATGGTAGAGGGCAGTTATTATTACTAGCAGTATTAATAACAGTTATAAAATACTATATAATTGTAAGGTTTATCACTATTCTGACATTTTAATGGGACAATGCCATGCCAAAATCCCATCAGCTTAAAATAGCCAATTCCTCCCACCATTAGGAGAAAAGGAGGTTTTATGATACTCAACATGGGAAGAGTTCAGGGGGGATAAGGGAATATGTTTTTCTGATTTAAAATTTGTTTCATAGAAAAAAAAAATCAGCTTCTAATATATTTACTTAAAAAATATATATTCTATCCTTTTTACTATCCCTTAGTATTATTTTGGGGAGTCCGTCAGTAGTGCAAACAGTTAATGCACTCAGTGGCCAATCAGAAGGTTGGAGATTCGAGCCCACCCAGAGGCGCCTCAGAAGAAAGGCCTAGTGATCTACTTCTGAAAAATCAGCCATTGCAAACTCTGTGGAGCACGGTTCTACTCTGACGCCCATGGGGTCTCCGTGAGTCAGAGTCAACCGGATGGCGACGGTATTTTAGTATTATTTAACACTTATTAAATGCCAGCTATGCAGGCATAGAATTGCCCTCAATAACTTTAAGATGAGAAAATGGACAAACATTCTTTTTTATTATTTTACAATAAACCACTATTAACTCATACTCTATTCATTTGAAATTTATAATAATTTTGCCAAGACATTATCTAATATATTTATCAAGTAAATGAATAGTGTAAACATAGCTTTATGAAATAGATTTGCAAAAACTCGTACTTTTGTAAAATGCAACTTTTGTCTACCTCTATAGTTCTACTTGCCAAACAAAAAAACCCAAGCCCGGTGCCGTCGAGTTAATTCCAGCACATACCAACCCTATACGACAGAGTAGAACTGCCCCATAGGGTTTCCAAGGAGCTTCTGGTCGACTCAAACGGCTGACCTTTTGGTTAGCAGCCATAGCTCTTAACCACTATGCCATCAGGGTTTCCTCTACTTGCCAGGTTGCACTATAATTACCTACCCACTTGCCTCCTTCCGTAGACAAAGGCCTTGTCCATAAAGAGCTGACAGCTTACTTATTTTTATATTTCTGGTACTTACTTCAGTGCTTGGCACATAGTATATATTCATTCAATAAAGATTTACCAAAGACTTGTTTCAAAGTACTACAATCTGAGCACTGCTGAACCCATTCACCTAAAAGCTACTAATACTGTATGTACATCAAAACTTTTTTTTTTTTTAGAACATGCTCCTTAGAACAATCAATTACACAAGATCAAAAAGGCAATATTTGCCCAAAAGCAAAGAGAAGAAGGCAGAAAGGGGTAGAAAATCAGGACGAAAGGGAACAGGGGACCCAGGGCAAAAATGGGGAACGGAACCAAGGCCCTGGAACACTTTTACGTATAAACTATTTAATGAGAATCTAATTTGCTCTGTAAATTTTCACCTAATGCACAATTAAAAAAAAAAAAAAAGCTATTCTTTTTTGCTTTTTTAAAAGAACTTTACTAGAAAAAGTTTTGCTAACTTTCTTCTAGCTATACGTTTCCGTAAGTTATTAAACTACACATCTGTACTTCTTTACAAGATGTGGTATAATTTAGATTTTTCACTAATTCAGTCCTTTCCACAAATTAATCTGAAATTTTTTTTTAGAGAAGCTTCACTGTGCTAAATCAGTATATTTGGCTTCCATTTTTATTTTAAATATGCATATTCTTAGGTTCAGGCTTCTCATGCCCAATAATTTCACCCATGAGTTGATGATTATAATCCAAGAAATTTTATGAGTTAGAAGTAAATTTAAATAAAGTATAGGTCATATTTGCTTTAAAACTAATGTTAACACTTATTTTGGTTGTAGGGTATACCGGTGTTAGAATATCTTTTCTATTTCTGCACATTTTCTTAAATTTCTAAACATTAAAATAAAAGGAAGAAATATTAAGATGCTGCCTTGAAGGCAGTTGGGTAACAAGTTGTTCCAGATCCCATATTAAGATAATCTACCAGCAGGTGTCTCTCGGTTTGTCCTACTCTGGTGGTTTTCGTGTTACAGTGATGCTGGAAACTATGTCACCGGTATTTCAAATACGAGCAGGGTCACCCATGGTGGGCAGGTTTCTGTGGAGCTTCCAGACTAAGACAAGTTAGGAACAAGAACCTAGCGGTCTACTTCTAAAAAAAAAAAAAAAAGACCAAGGAAAACCTGATGACAAGCTCCTCAGGTTGGAAGGCACTCAAAATATAACTGGGGAAGAGCTGCCTCCTCAAAGCAGAGTTGACCATAAGGACGTGGATGGAGTAAAGCTTCTGGATTCTTCATCTGCTTATGTGGCATGATTCAAAATGAGAAAAAACAGCTGCAAACATCCATTAATAATCAGAACGTGGAATATACAAAGTATGAATCTAAGAAAATTGGAAGTTGTCAAAAATGAAATGAGACACTTGAAACTCAATATTCTAAGCATTAGTGAGCTAAAATGGACGGTATTGGCCATTTTGAATCAGGCAATCATATGATCTAGTAAGCCCAGAATGACAAATGAAGAGACATGGCATCACATTCATTGTCAAAAAGAACATTTCAAGATATATCCTGAAGTACAACACTGTCAGTGATAGGATAATACCCATACGCCTACATGGAAGACCAGTTAATACATCTATTATTCAAATTTACCCACCAACCACTAGTGTTAAAGATGAAAAAAATGAAGATTTTTAAACATTCTGCACTCTAAAACTGATCAAACATACAACCAAGATGCATTGATAATTATTGGTGATTGGAATGAGAAAGTTGGAAACAAGAAGGATCAGTAGTTGGAAAACATCTAATCTGTGATAGAAACAACGCTGGAGATGGCATGACAGAATTTTGCAAAACAAACGACCTATTCACTAGAAAAAGTTTTTCAACAACATAAATGGTGACTATACTCGTGGGCCTCTCCAGATGGAGTGCACAGGAATCAAATCAACTACAACTGTTGAGAGAGACAATGGAGAAGCTCATTATCATCAATCAGAACAAGATCAGGGGTCACTGAAGAACAGACCATCAATTGCTCATATGCAAATGCAAGTTGAAGCTGAAGAAAATTAAAACAAGTCCACAAGAGCCAAAGTACAACCTTAAGTATATCCCACCTGAATTTAAAGATCATCTCAAGAATAGATTTGACACATTGAACACCAATAACGGAACACTAGACAAGTTGCTGGATGGCATCAAAGACATTATTCATGAAGAAAGCAAAAGATCATTAAAAAGACAGGAAAAAAAGAAAAGACCAAAATGGATGTCAAAAGACACTCTGAAACTTGCTCTTGAACATAGAATAGCTAAAGCAAAAAGAAGAAATGATGAAGTAACAGAGCTGAACAGGAGATTTCAAAGGGCAGCTTGAGAAAGCAGAGTAAAGTATTATAATGAAATGTGCAAAGACCTGGAGTTACAAAACAAAAAGAGAAGAACACGCTTGACATCCCTCAAGCTGAAAGAACTGAAGAAAATATTCTAGCCTGGAATTGCAATATTGAAGGATTCTACGGTCAAAAAGTTGAACAATGAAGGAAGCATCAAAAGAAGATGGAAGGAATACACAGAGTCATTGTATCAAAAAGAATTGGTTGACATTCAAGCATTTAAGGAGGTAGAATATGACCAATAACCATGGGTGGTGAAGAAAGAGGTCCAAATTGCACTGCAGCCATTGGTGAAAAAAAAGTCTCCAGGAATTGACGGGATATCAACTGAGATGTTTCAACAAACAGATGCAGCACTGGAAGTGCTCACTTGTCTATGCCAAGAAATTTGGAAGATAGCTACCTGACCAACTGACTGGAAGACATCAATATTCATACCCATTCCAAATAAAGGTGATCCAATAGAATGTGGAAATTATCAAAAAATATCACTAATACGACACAAAAGTAAAATTTTGCTGAAGATAATTCAAAAATGGTTATAGCAATACATTGACAGTTAACTGCCAGAAATTCAAGTAGGATTCAGAAGAGGACATTGCTGATATTAGATGGATCCTGGCTGAAAGGAGAGAATACCAGAAAGATGTTTACCTGTATTTTATTGACTATGCAAAGGCATTCGACTGTGTGGATCATAACAAACTATGGATAACATTGCAAAGAATGGGAATTCCAGAGTACTTAATTGTGCTCATGCAGGACCTGTACATAGACCAAGAGGTTGTTTGACTAAAACAGGGGATACTGCATGGTTTAAAATCAAGAAAGGTTGTGTGTCAGGTTGTATCATTTCTCCACAGTTATTCAATCTGTATGCTGAGCAAATAACCCAAGAAACTGACTATATTAAGAAGAGTACGGCATCAGGATTAGAGGAAGACTCATTAACAACCTGTGCGATATATAGATGACACAACCTTGTTTGTTGAAAGTGAAGAGGACTTGAAGCGCTTACTGATGAAGGTCAAAGACTATAGCCTTCAGTATGCATTACACCTCACCATAAAGAAAATACAAATCTTCACAACTGGACCAATAAACAACATCATGATAAATGGTGAAAATATTGAAGTTGTCAAGGATTTCATTTTACTTGGATCCACGATCAACGTCCGTGGAAGCAGCAGTCAAGAAATCAAACAACATATTGTGTTGGACAAATCTGCTGCAAACTTTAAACACTTTAAAGCATTCAAAACCAAAGATGTCACTTTGAGGACTAAGGTGCGCCTGACCCAAACCATGGTATTTTCAATCACCTCATATGCATGCAAAAGCTGGACAATGAATAACAAAGACTGAAGAAGATAACTTTTAATGATGGTGTTGGCAAAGAATATTGAATATACAATGGACTGCCAAAAGAACAAACAACTCTGTCTTGGAAGAAGGACAACCAGAATGCTTCCTAGAATCGAGGATGATGAGACTTCATCTTATGTACATCGTAGTTGTTGTTAGGAGGCACCATTCCTTGAAGAAGGACATCATGCTTGGTAGAGGGCTAGCAAATGAGAGGAAGACCTTCAATGAGATGGATTGACACAGTGGCTGCAACAATGGGCTCAAACATAGCAACGATTGTGAGGATGGCACAGGACTGGGCAGCCGACTTGACAGCACCTAACACATAACTATAAGAGCAGGCAGGAAAGTCAAGGACGCATAAATCAAATGCACAAAAAGGAAGTCAGTAAAAGATTTGGATGAGAGAGGTCTAGCACTGTGAAGGCCAGCACTAGGCACATATTTTAACTACGTGTCATAAGTGAGTTGGTGGTATTTTTCATTTGGGGATCAGGTTTTTTTCTTTTAAATAGTTGATTGGTTTTTATGCCTGTAAAATACCCAGGAATCACCCTTCAATTCACATTCTTAAATACACTTTCCGAAAAAGACAGACATTTTCATGAACAATGAACTATTTATATCAAGCTAGAATCCATTCTTCCATAGCCGTACCTGTATTTCAGTCTTCCTGAACCTCTCTGACAAAGGGTCCTAAATTGTTTAGTGGAATGCAAAAATAAATAAATTTCTGTAATATCCAAGGCAGCGACAAGCAGAGAGAGACAGAGAGACAAAGTCCTTCCTGATGGTAATTAGCTTGATTCTGCACTTGAGATTGTATTATCCTTCTCTTGTCAGACAAAGGTTACCCTTGTCATAAATTTTATCCTGCCCACAGTCCAATCTCACTATGGTAATTAATTTTCTCAATTCACAATTATGTTTTTCTCCAACCTGACCATTATTTTCTACATTTTTGCAATAAGCTACTACAAAATTGCATGTTTGATTGCCAATTCAACATCTCTTTGAAAATGGTGCACCCCTAAGTCAATTCCTTGCCCACCCTGCATCAAGAGTGCTGTAGACCTCTGTCTTTCACACCATAAAATCTCTATTCAATAAAAAGCAGTTAATTTTTAATCAGGGAAGTGTGGCTGTAATATTTTTACAACACTGGCAATATTGCAGAAACGGAGAAGCGATATTTTATTTGTCAGTGTGGGCTGGTGGAAAGAGCACCAGATTAGGAGTCAGAAGGTCTAGAGACCCATTAGCTGTGCGACCTGAGGCAAGTTCCAGTATCTTTCCAAGCTTCAGGTTCATTCATCATCTATAAAAATATTACTCATCGCCCAAGGTTTTGAGGCTCAAATAAAAGAAGTAAAGTAAAAATATTTATAAATCATAAAGAGCTGCTAGACATGGAATATATTTATTAAACATGGATTACTGCTTTCATTGTTATTATTATTATTTAAAATAACAAGCGAATTTTCAGAGGCCCAGTATCCACTCCATGGGTATGTGGCTCTAAGTTCTTGAAAGAAATACCCAGATTGAGCCTATAATAGGTGCCCCCCCTATATTTACTATTTGTTCCCAAGGAAATCTTGCTATTTCTGTGTGTGCACATGTGCATGTGGTGCACTTTGCTATCTGAGTTATTGATTTTGTAGCTTTCCTCAATAAGGAGAAGTGAAAATTTTCATAGGCAGAAATTCATCTTCATACATACTATCATTCCATCATTTCCCTACACTAAGGGAGACAGCCTACAGAACCTTAAACCTTTTTTTAAAGACCCCAGTGATATATGAACATTCATTTCCAAGCGTTCCCACTAGAGTCATTCTAATCCGGAGAGCTCTAGGGACTGTTTGAGCGAGGTCTATATGAAGTCGTTTCTCAGGCACTTCTTCTCACTGTCATGTAGCCAAGAGGCTGAATCAACCACATACAGTAATGAAAACATCCTGTATTTATAGAAGTATTTCTCCAAGGAACATCCTTCAGCAGGAATGCCTGAAAGAGTTCTAAGAATTGAAGGGCATATTTCAGACATGTCTAACCTGTCTCCAAACCCCTGTAAAAATGGTCAGGGTACCAAATTGTGCCTTTCCCTGTCCTGTGCTGTAAAATGAAATGGGAGAGCTGTTTGGCTTTATGGCTCTCCATGTCATTGTGTCTTTTTGCTATTACATGGGTGTAAAAAAAATAAAAATAAGTTATAATAAGTATTATGCCATGTCACCACCTCACCAAGCAGCTACATAACTTCAACTATGAATTTTGTTTTATCTTAAGAAATTTTTTTAAACATCAGTCTGTACAAAATAGTCTACAGCTATATAATTTTTAGATTTTTTTCCCCCTGAGAAAAGCTCTTGGTATCCAGAAATACTGGAAGGAGAAAAAAAAAGATATGGACAATCTGTAGCAAACCACAGCTTACATTCTTCTTCTTTAAAGTAAAGGGGAGTTGGTATAGATCTGTTTTAGGGCCCTCACACTGCTTCAACTGTATAAAAATAAACAAGCAAACTGAGCACTGAACTATTTTGTAATAGAAGATAAAGTACATATTTTCAAAAGATTTTCCATGGACAGTCTTTATTCAGAGTGACCAAAGAGCAGAAAGGGTCTCAGGATATCTGAGAAAATGGGGTTGTTCATCATTTCCTTGGTCATGGGAAAAAGAAGGACTTTCCCCAGGGGAAGCCACTCACGCAGCAATGGCTCTGTAATGGGCATCCATTTCAGAAAGGCAACAACGTATCAAAGCCCAGTTGGAAAGCCACCCAAAAGGATTTGCCCAAGTGTTGGTGCTGACCTACTTGATGTGACTCTCAACCATTCTGTTTGCTATCTTAGCCAGACGGGAGGCCCGCTCACAACTCTTGATTTGCTTTCTCAAAACACAAGTTTATACTCAGCAGAAACCATGCAGGCAAGAAGGGACTGGGACGACATATACAGAGCACTGAAGGAGAAAAACTGCCAGCCAAGAATCATATATCCAGCAAAACTCTCTCTGAAATATGAAGGCGAAATTAAGATATTTACTGATAAACACAAGTTTAGAGAATTTGCAAAAACCAAACCAAAGCTACAAGAAATACTAAAGGATATTGTTTGGGCAGAAAACCAATAATGTCAGATACCAGCACAACACAAGGTCACAAAACAGAACATCCTGATATCAACTCAAATAGGGAAATCACAAAAACAAATTAAGATTAATTACACAAAAAAAAAATACTCATAACAGGGAATCACGGAAGTCAATATGTAAAAGATCACAATAATCAAAAAGAGGGACTAAATACAGGAGGCATTGAACTGCCATATGGAGAGTGATACAAGGCTATATAGAACAATACAAGTTAGGTTTTTACTTAGAAAAATAGGGGTAAATAATAAGGTAACCACAAAGAGGTATAACAACTCCATAACTCAAGATAAAACCCAAGAAAAACGTAACGACTCAACTAACATAAAGTCAAACACTACGAAAATGAGGATCTCACAATTTACTAAGAAAAACGCCTCAGCACAAAAAAGTATGTGGAAAAATGAAATTGTCAACAACACACATAAAAAGGCATCAAAATGACAACACTAAACACTTATTTATCTATAATTACGCTGAATGTAAATGGACTAAATGCACCAATTAAGAGACAGAGAGTCTCGGACTGAATAAAGAAACATGATCCGTGTATATGCTGCCTACAAGAGACACACCTTAGACTTAGAGACACAAACAAACTAAAACTCAAAGGATGGAAAAAAATATATCAAGCAAACAATAAGCGAAAAAGAAGAGGAGTAGCAATATTAATTTCTGACAAAATAGACTTTAGACTTAAATCCACCACAAAGGATAAAGAAGGACACTACATAATGATAAAAGGGACAATTGATCAGGAAGACATAACCATATTAAATATTTATGCACCCAATGACAGGGCGGCAAGATACATAAATCAAATTTTAACAGAATTGAAAAGTGAGATAGACACCTCCACAATTACAGTAGGAGACTTCAACACACCGCTTTCGGAGGACAGGACATCCAGTAAGAAGCTCAATAGAGACACGGAAGACCTAATTACAACAATCAACCAACTTGACCTCATTGACTTATACAGAACTCTCCACCCAACTGCTGCAAAGTATACTTTTTTTTCTAGCGCACATGGAACATTCTCTAGAATAGACCACATATTAGGTCATAAAACAAATCTTTGCAGAGTCCAAAACATCGAAATATTACAAAGCATCTTCTCAGACCACAAGGCAATAAAACTAGAGATCAATAACAGAAAAACTAGGGAAAAGAAATCAAATACTTGGAAAATGAACAATACCCTCCTGAAAAAAGACTGGGTTATAGAAGACATCAAGGAGGGAATAAGGAAATTCATAGAATGCAACGAGAATGAAAATACTTCCTATCAAAACCTCTGGGACACAGCAAAAGCAGTGCTCAGAGGCCAATTTATATCGATAAATGCACACATACAAAAAGAAGAAAGAGTCAAAATCAGAGAACTGTCCCGACAACTTGAACAAATAGAAAGTGAGCAACAAAAGAACCCATCAGGCACCAAAAGAAAACAAATAATAAAAATTAGAGCTGAACTAAATGAATTAGAGAACAGAAAAACAATTGAAAGAATTAACAAAGCCAAAAGCTGGTTCTTTGAAAAAATTAACAAAATTGATAAACCATTGGCTAGAATGACTAAAGAAATACAGGAAAGGAAACAAATAACCCAAATAAGAAACGAGAAGGACCACATCACAACAGAACCAACTGAAATTAAAAGAATCAAATCAGATTATTATGAAAAATTGTACTCTAACAAATTTGCAAACCTAGAAGAAATGGATGAATTCCTGGAAAAACACTACCTACCTAAACTAACACATTCAGAAGTAGAACAACTAAATAGACCCATAACAAAAAAAGAGATTGAAACGGTAGTCAAAAAACTCCCAACAAAAAAAGCCCTGGCCCGGACGGCTTCACTGCAGAGTTCTACCAAACTTTCAGCGAAGAGTTAACCCCACTACTACTGAAGGTATTTCAAAGCATAGAAAATGACGGAATTCTACCCAACTCATTCTATGAAGCCACCATCTCCCTGATACCAAAACCAGGTACAGACATTACAAAAAAAGAAAATTACAGACCTATATCCCTCATGAACATAGATGCAAAAATCCTCAACAAAATTCTAGCCAGTAGAATTCAACAACATATCAAAAAAATAATTCACCACGACCAAGTGGGATTTATACCAGGTGTGCAAGGCTGGTTTAATATCAGAAAAACCATTAATGTAATCCATCACATAAATAAAACAAAAGACAAAAACCACATGATCTTATCAATAGATGCAGAAAAGGCATTTGACAAAGTCCAACACCCATTTATGATAAAAACTCTCACCAAAATAGGAATTGAAGGAAAATTCCTCAACATAATAAAGGGCATCTATGCAAAGCCAATAGCCAATATCACTCTAAATGGAGAGAACCTGAAAGCATTTCCCTTGAGAACGGGAACCAGACAAGGATGCCCTTTATCACCGCTCTTATTCGACATCATGCTAGAAGTCCTAGCCAGAGCAATTAGGCTAGACAAAGAAATAAAAGGCATCCGGATTGGCAACGAGGAAGTAAAATTATCCCTATTTGCAGATGACATGATCTTATACACAGAAAACCCTAAGGAATCCTCCAGAAAACTACTGAAACTAATAGAAGAGTTTGGCAGAGTCTCAAGTTATAAAATAAACATACAAAAATCACTTGGATTCCTCTACATCAACAAAAAGAACATTGAAGAGGAAATAACCAAATCAATACCATTCACAGTAGCCACCAAAAAGATAAAATACTTAGGAATAAATCTTACCAAGGATGTAAAAGACCTATACAAAGAAAACTACAAAGCTTTACTACAAGAAATTAAAAAGGACATACTTAAGTGGAAAACATACCTTGCTCACGGTTAGGAAGACTTAACATAGTAAAAATGTCTATTCTACCAAAAGCCATCTATACGTACAATGCACTTCCGATCCAAATTCCAATGTCATTTTTTAAGGTGATAGAGAAACAAATCACCCATTTCATATGGAAGGGAAAGAAGCCTCGGATAAGCAAAGCATTATTGAAAAAGAAGAAGAAAGTGGGAGGCCTCACTCAACCTGATTTCAGAACCTATTATACAGCCACAGTAGTCAAAACAGCCTGGTACTGGTACAACAACAGGCACATAGACCAATGGAACGGAATTGAGAATCCAGATATAAATCCATCCACATATGAGCAGCTGATATTTGACAAAGGCCCAGTGTCAGTTAATTGGGGAAAAGATAGTCTTTTTAACAAATGGTCCTGGCATAACTGGATATCCATTTGCAAAAAAATGAAACAGGACCCATACCTCACACCGTGCACAAAAACTAACTCCAAGTGGATCAAAGACCTAAACATAAAGACTAAAACGATAAAGATCATGGAAGAAAAAATAGGGACAACTTTAAGAGCCCTAATACAAGGCATAAACAGAATACAAAACATTACGAAAAATGATGAAGAGAAACCCGATAACTGGGAGCTCCTAAAAATCAAACACCTATGCTCATCTAAAGACTTCATCAAAAGAGTAAAAAGACCACCTACAGACTGGGAAAGAATTTTCAGCTATGACATCTCAGACCAGCGCCTGATCTCTAAAATCTACATGATTCTATCAAAACTCAACCACAAAAAGACAAACAACCCAATCAAGAAGTGGGCAAAGGATATGAACACACACTTCACTAAAGAAGATATTCAGGCAACTAACAGATACATGAGAAAATGCTCTCGATCATTAGCCATTAGAGAAATGCAAATTAAAACTACGATGAGATTCCATCTCACTCCAACAAGGCTGGCATTAATCCAAAAAACACAAAACAATAAATGTTGGAGAGGCTGCGGAGAGATTGGAACTCTTACACACTGCTGGTGGGAATGTAAAATGGTACAACCACTTTGGAAATCTATCTGGCGTTATCTTAAACAGAACTACCGTACAACCCAGAAATCCCACTCCTCGGAATATACCGTAGAGAAACAAGAGCCTTCACACAAACAGATATATGCACACCCATGTTTATTGCAGCTCTGTTTACAATAGCAAAAAGCTGGAAGCAACCAAGGTGTCCATCAACAGACGAATGGGTAAATAAATTGTGGTATATTCACACAATGGAATACTACGCATCGATAAAGAACAGTGACGAATCTGTGAAACATTTCATAACATGGAGGAACCTGGAAGGCATTATGCTGAGCGAAATGAGTCAGAGGCAAAAGGACAAATATTGTATAAGACCACTATTATAAGATCTTGAGAAATAGTATAAACTGAGAAGAACACATACTTTTGTGATTACGAGGGGGGGAGGGAGGGAGGGAGGGAGAGGGTTCTTTATTGATTAATTAGTAGATAAGAACTGCTTTAGGTGAAGGGAAGGACAACACTCAATACATGGAAGGTCAGCTCAACTGGACTGGACTGGACCAAAAACAAAGAAGTTTCCGGGATAAAATGAACGCTTCAAAGGTCAACGGAGCAAGGGTGG
Source organism: Elephas maximus indicus (assembly GCF_024166365.1). Classification (NCBI taxonomy): domain Eukaryota; kingdom Metazoa; phylum Chordata; class Mammalia; order Proboscidea; family Elephantidae; genus Elephas; species Elephas maximus. The sequence goes on from NC_064824.1 coordinate 106,317,891, forward strand.
GGGTTTGGGGACCATGGTTTAAGGGGACTTCTAAGTCAATTGGCAAAATAATTCTATTATGAAAACATTCTGCATCCCACTTTGAAATGTGGCGTCTGGGGTCTTAAATGCTAACAAGCAGCCATCTAAGATGCATCAATTGGTCTCAACTCACCTGGAGCAAAGGAGAATGAAGAACACCAAGGTCACATGACAACTAAGAGCCCAAGAGACAGAAAGGGCCACATGAACCAGAGACCTACATCATCCTGAGACCAGAAGAACTAGTTGGTGCCCGGCCACAATCGATGACTGCCCTCACAGGGAGCACAACAGAGAACCCCTGAGGGAGCAGGAGATCAGTGGGATACAGACCCCAAATTCTCATAAAAAGACCAAACTTAATGGTCTGACTGAGACTAGAGGAATCCCGGCGGCCACGGTCCCCAGACCTTCTGTTGGCACAGGACAGGAACCATCCCCGAAGGCAACTCATCAGACATGAAAGGGACTGGACAGTGGGTGGGAGAGAGACGCTGATGAAGAGTGAGCTAATTATATCAGGTGGACACTTGAGATTGTGTTGGCATCTCCTGTCTGGAGGGGGGATGGGAGGATAGAGAGAGTGGGAAGCTGGCAAAATTGTCACGAAAGGAGAGACTGGAAGGGCTGACTCGTTAGGGGGAGAGCAAGTGGGAGTACGGAGTAAGATGTATGTAAACTTATATGTGACAGACTGACTTGATTTGTAAACGTTCACTTGAAGCTCAATAAAAGTTAATTAAAAAAAAAAAAGTTTAAAGAGGTGAAGCAATAGAAAATAAGAAGTATCCCTTGATCACCATCTAACACCATGAAGATTAAACATATCCACTCTTTCTTGAATATCTACTAGCTAGCAAGTACTAGAAAGGTGCATGACCTACATTGTCTTATTCAGTGTGCCAGAATATGTTCTCTGTTCTCTTCATCCCTTTCTCCCTTCACACATTCACCCCAGGAGGAGCCTTCAGTATAATTACTCAAAGTGATGCTACAAGAGGTAGTCAATATGAGCGAAAGTTTGCACTATGGATGTTCCACTGTGAAAATTGGAACACCTGTGTCTACACCATGGAGGACTTTGAGGACTGTATCAGTTTCCTAGGGCTGCCATAACAAATTATCACAAACTTGGTGGCTTTAAGCAACAAAATGTTATTTTCTTACAGTCCTGGAGGCCAGAAATCCAAAATTAAGGTGTCGGTAGGGCCATGATCTCTCCGAAGACTCTAGGGAGAATCCTTCCTTGCCTCTTTCTGCTTCTGTTGGCTCTAGGCATTCCTTGACTTGAGGCAGTATAACTCCAATCCCTGCTTTCATTTTCACATGGCCTTGCTCCTGTGTCTCTGTGTGTCCAACCTCTCTCTCCCTTCTCTTGTAAAGACAACCATCATTGTATTTAGTTAGGGTCTAGCTTACATCCAGGATGATCTCATCTTGAGATCTAATTACATCTGCAAAGACTTTCTCCAAAGAATAGGACATGGATGTAGCTTTTGGGGGTGGGGATTACTATTCAGCCCACTACAAGGACCACTGATTCCAGGAGCAAGGGTTTTACCAGCCTTGGACAACCCTAGCATCAGGAGAATGAAGGTAGGACACTGGGGAGATGGTAGCAACCAAAAAAGAGAGAGAGAAAGAGAGCATGAAAAAAAAAAAGAAAGAATCTGATTGGATGCCCGTCAAAGGCTGACTCGGTAGGACTGAAATCAAGCCAATGTAGGAAGTTTCGCACCTCACTCTAGACTAGAGTGCATTCATTATCAGCTTAGACTGAGTTCCTTTATGTGATGGGCTGTTTCTCAAGCCCTTTTAGATTTTGCAGTGGTTCATGATCCTTATTGCAACTTGTAAGATCCAGAAGGATAAAATGAAATCCAGAGAAATTAGGTAACTTGCACAAGGACACCCAGTTAGCAAACAGGAGAGCCAGGATTCCAGCTCAAGGCTGCCTGACTCCAAAGCCTGTTTTAGCCACCATGCAACACACCCTCTCACCAGTGACAACCCTCCTGCCATGTCTCCTCTATCTCGATAATGTATATGGGCTATAAAAAAGTAAATATTCATCATTCTTTTTATAACATTTATGCTGATGGCATATTTATTCATATATTTCTAGGTGCGTCATAATATGTGGAATATCTTTCCCCACTATTCTTTCCACATTTATTCAACACAGCTCCTGTGTTCCTAAACCAAGCCAGGCATTGTACTGAGTGTTTGAGGAAGTCACAGACCACTGGAAGAGATCACATTAAAATGAAAATAAGTGCTTGGTTTCCCATGGTACAGTAACGCGTAACCAAGAGATTAGAGCTTGCTTATTGAGCTGCTATCCAAAACCACATTATTGGGCTATAATTTCCTCTTTGATTGACAAGAAAGGACTGAGCAACTGGCCCAAGGTCAAGCATCTAGTCAGCAGCAGTTCATTTCACTTACTTTATTGTCTTTAACATACCATGTGTCGTGATTCACCCCTTCTTAATAGCCTTATGTAATGTTCAAAACATATTTTATGTTTTACAGGCATTTTTTAAATTTAAGACCAAAGAAGTAAAAGCATCAAAAACTAACGTTGGGCTGGATCACATTTCAGCTGCCAGCTTTAAGGAGAGTAGAGTTCCTGCAAGGTTTGGCCTCTCCCCAAGCATGTTTCCAGGCTATGGAAGCAGTTAATTCTGCCCTAAATGCATGCTGCATCTTCATCTCTTCAGTAGCCTTCTACCCAGGCTGAGACTTAATTGGTTTAGGTTGGGTAATTCATAGTGCCTCATTAGGACATCAAAACACATACTAGGCTCTCTAGTAATTTTCTCCCCTGAAAGAACATTGATTGGCTTCCTCATTGGGAAAGGAATTAGCTAAAGGACTCTTGGGTTGTGCAAAGAGATTAAGTCCACAATGGATAATTTCCAAGTGTATTCTACAATCAGATTTCTTTGAGCCTACCTGTCTATCAAATATCTCTTACTAAAACCTATTGCACACGTACCCAATAGCAAGTGAGTATTAGTTACTTTGCAGAAATGTTATAACCTGTATTTTAAATTTTTACTTGCCTATCCCCATTTTCTTTTGTCTGAGACAAACCTTGTTAATGCACTCATATGAAAACACCAAAAGATGACTTTTCTGATGATCCTGATTATTAATAACTCTGCCTCTCACTCTCACTATTGCAGGCTTGATCAGTGCCCCATGCATATCCACTCACCTCTATACACAAAGGATGCTTCCTATGAACGCTTAAAATTTTCTGTTTTGGTACGTATAGCTAGATGTTGCCTGGCTACCACCACCGACTACTCTGACAGGGATCACAATAGAGGGTCCTGGGCAGAGCTGGAGAAAAATGTAGAACAAAATTCTAACTCACAAAAAAAGACCAAACTTACTGGCCTGAAAGAGGCTGGAGAAACTCCGAGAGTATGGCCTCCGGACACCCTTTTAGCTCAGTAATGAAGTCACTCCCGAGGTTCACCCTTTATCCAAAGTTTAGATAGACCCATAAAACAAAATGAGACTAAAGGGGCACAACAGCCCAGGGGCAAGGAGGGGACAGGAATGCTGGTAATAGGGAACCCAATGTCGAGAAGGGAGAGTGTTCACATGTCATGGGGTTGTTAACCAATATCATAAAATAATATGTGTACTAACTGTTTAATGGGAAACTAGTTTGTTCTGTAAAACTTCATCTAAAGTACAATTAAAAAAATAAATAAATATAAAAAAAAATTTCTCTGCTTTGGTTGCAAGAGCAAGGTCAACTCCTGCAGGACAAGCCAGGGATGCCAGAGTGTTAATGCCTGTCCTTGGAAGCACCCTTCCACCAATGACGGCTGGGATAAGTCTGAGCTATGTTCTGCGCTCTCTTTTAGAGTTCCTTGCAGAATAAGCTCCAGTTGCCTAGGGTGATGAGTGGTTAGTTAATGCATCCTTAGTGGCCTCTTTCCCTTCCCTGTCTCACCTCTACATTTCTCCTGCAAGTGTTTCCAGAGGTCTCCTATCAAATACACAAACTGCACTCAGCTCCTGGTCCCAGGGCTTGCTTCTGAGGGATCTAAAGATGCTCACCATGGTCCAGCCAATTTCTTACTTTCACCACCTGACATTTAAATCTTGAAATCATTGAGACAGTTTTCCTGACATGCTAGGGGCCAAGCTTTCTCAGTTGACACTGTTTTCAGGCATATCTGGTTGGACCTGGGAGCTAATAGAGTAGACTCACCAGAAATCTATTTCCATAAGACTCAAGGAGCTTCCTAGGAAGTAGCTTAACATTAAAAAAGAGAGAGAGAATTGAGACCAAGGACTTTAGATCAGTGTTGGTGGGGGGAGAGGAAATGGGTTGGGACAATTTTGAGTAATGCAGCAGTATACATTCTCTTATTCAGGATATCCTTACCCCACACCCATGGTCTTCTAATGACCTTCCAGTGGAGAATGTGGGGGAGTGGAGAACAGGTGAGGAGGAGTAACAAAAAAGGTGTAAAATAAACTAGAATAAATTAAATTGTTTAATTAATTAACTGTGAACTCTCCCTCTCATGATAATATTCTGGAACTTTGCTACTGGCAAACAAAATAAAGCCATTCCTTTCTTGCCAATCATACTAAATATGCTTTAGGCATATTACTACTTATAGTCTGGAGAGGGCTGACCTGCTGGCTTTCTTTCTTACCGCTTGCTTTCTTACAAAACTGATATGACCCCAGTATCAGCATGAAGACAATTGTAAATGGGACTGCTCATGGGATTATGCATTCCAGATCCTTCAGGAGTGTCCCATAATGCCCCTGCCAGTTGGTTTTGCCTTCGGGTTTCTAATTTAACTGACAAATCTGAGGAATCACATGGAGGCAGGCACCTCCCCAGCGACTTCACAGATGGGAACCCTGCAGTGAGTGAGTTATTCCAGCAAGTTTGACGTTAGCTTATGTTGAACATTCTCCTGACAGGTCTACTCATTTCTTAATGGCATAATACGACTCACTGTTATTAGGCATGAATCTCCCTCGGCTTGATAAATACCATGACCCCATTTCTGGCTGTTTTTATGGACATCCTAAGGGCATTCGAATATGGCATTTTACATTTGGCAGAGCCTGATCGACAACAATTTTTTCTAATTAGCTTTGGAAGCTTCAGTCTTAAATACATAGGTTCAGATATTCCAACAAGTGAATGATATCCAACTATATGGGCAAGCATACTTTTGAGGGTGAATGAAGGTAGAGAGGGCATTCATACTGTCTGAGCACATGTGGGCACATTTTGAAAAATCAACTTAGCTGCAAATTTAACCTAAAATCAAATCACATCTTGGCATTATGCCTAGCAGGCATTATATAGTTGTTAGTTTCAATCACAAGAACAATTACTTCAAGTTATGGAGCAGACCAGTTTTAAAAGACCTCAGGCCAGCAAAGTCTTCCTAGGATGTAGCTAGCTGCAAAAATCAGTAGAAGAAAGAAATGGAATACTCTACACTTTCAGCTTTTATTAATATTTTGTCAGTCAATTGGCAAGAGGCACAGAGCCCTGGCTTTGCACCAAACACCATGTGCATGGTGCTGGGAGAACACAAATGAATTAGGAAGACATGACCCACGGGCTCACAAAACTTGACGACTACGTGGAGAGTCAGACTGTACTGAATAGTATTCCCAAAACAGAAGAGAAAATACAGAGCTCTATATAAAGATGAGATAATGAATGCAAGGCACTTAGTTCAGTGTCAGAGCAGCCCACAGTGAACACTAAATGAGGATTATCTATTATCATTATTTTATTAGAAAGGTTAAGTTCATAATTACATACACACTAAGAGGGAACAAATTTAGGTAAGAGAAGGGGAATTCTGAGTCTGATTATAAAAGTTTGGAGTTGGGTTGGAGCAGAGAAAGACAGGGCACAAGCCACAACAAAGTGGCAGAAGTGGGTCAATTTCATGCAAGAGCAGTAAGTCTGCCTAGCCTTGAGCAAAGACTCCACCAAAAAGGAGAAATTGAAATAAGAAGTCATCAAGATGGGAAGTTGGGCATTCACCTTAGAGGCTAGACAGAGATGTTTAGATTTAATAGAGCTGGAAAATAAAGATCTACCATAGATTCTTTAGGCAGGATCGGCTACATAATTTGCAGGGCCCAGTGCAAAATGAAAATGGCCAAACAATGACCAAGAAATGGTGTCAAGTATCTATCTCACCCCATCTTCTCAGTTCTACTTTGTCTGTCCTGACTTCATTCCCAGACACACCCTTCCCGAGATGGCCACCAGCAATGTAAGCATTTATCCTACCAGTTTAGCAACACCAGCAGAAAGAGAACACCACCTTGGACTGTTTGTCACTATGTGAACTAACTCCTATAGCAAGAGAGAGAAAAATACATTGAAAAGCCATCCCTGGGACCACGAAGAGGGGTCAGGAGTGATTCAAACATAAAGAATGAGGGGAGATAGAGAGATGATTCCAACAAAAAAAAAATCAAGCTGGTAACACCAGAAAAAAGGGATATTAAGTGAGCAGAAACAACACAAATCCACTATAAAACTACATGCAGTTTCCCCAGAACTCAGAAAAGAGCTCTTATAAAGTAAAAATAAAACTAACAAAACTAACACATGATAAGAGACAGCGCTATAGGAACAATGGCCCAAGCACCAGCTTGGTATCAACTGAAGGTAAGTGATGAGCATAGGAGGTGGGCCCAGTGCTCCACCAAGGTTTCCACCCAGAATGTCCATTGAGATGGCCTGTGCCTTCCACTGGGCAGTCTATGACTGCTTACTTCTTCACCCAAGTTAGATTTGCACATCCGCCTCATGTCACTATAGCATAAGGACTGGTTCCGTGTCCTGGGTCTGTTTGACTCCTGTACAGTTCTTCTTTGGTGAAAATGCAGTCGGTTTTCCTCCAAATGTCTGCAAACCATATTATGTTCCTTTGATTAAAATTATGCAAAGAACCAGATGTTTACTTTTCATTATATTTTACAGAAAGCAGTTGGTATATGAATGACCTATCTGATGTTTCACTATTCACGTCCTTTAAATGGTGTTTTTTGTTTTCTGGCAGGGGAGGGCACTGTGCACACACAACTATGTTTTTTCTCTGATCGTTTTCTTAGATTGAACTTGAACATACTAATATAGTGTTTTGGTTTCCTACTGCTACTGTAACAAACAAATTACCACAAATCTAGCAGCTTAAAATAACCCATTTATTCTCCCACAATTTCTGTGGGTTAGAAGTCTGAACAGAGTTCATGGTACTTCTGCTCCAAGTCTCACGAGACCAAAATCAAGGCGTTAGCATAGCTGTTTCTTTTTTGAGGCTCTGGGAAGAATCCAGTTCCAAGCTCATTCAGGTTGCCTGAAGAATTTCATTCCTTGTAGGATTGAGGTCTCCCTTTGCTTACTGTCAGCTGAGAGCTGCCCTTAGCTCTTAGAAGCCTCTCTCCAGTCCTTGCACGTGGCCTCCTGCATCTCAAAACAAGTAAGAGGATCAAACCCTTATCATGTTTGGAATCTCTCTGACTTCCTCTCCTGCCTTCTCCTCCATCACATATCTCTGGCTCTACCAGTTGCTGTCAAGTTGATTCCAACTCACAGTGACCCTATAGGTCAGAGTAGAACTGCCCCATAGGGTTTCCAAGGTTGTAATCTTTACAGAAGCAGACTGCCACATCTTTCTCCCACGGAGCAGCTGGTGGATTCAAACCATCAATATTTCAGTTAGCAGCCAAGCACTTTAACCACTACACCACCAGGGCTCTTCTCTGACTCCAGCCAGAGAAAATTTTCTGCTTTTAAAGGCTCACGTGATTTGATTAGCCCATCTGGATTTTCCAGGTCCAAGAGCCCTAATTGCAGCTGCAAAGTCCTTTTTGCCCTGTAATGTAACATATTCACAGGTTCCAGGGATTAGGGCGTGGACATCAGGGTGTGGATATTTAATACTAATTAAATGTGAAATAAGTGATGGCATTCTAATTCATACATTGATGTCAACTGGATTTGGTAATGTGAGTCAATAACTAAAAAATTCGTCATGTCTGAGTGTGTTTAGAATATGAAGTTTCGTGACTCTAATGTGGCGGCTCAGCTGAACTGCATCCTTTGAGAGATTGTGTCAGCAGATCCATAGCACGGGTACTCAGGCACAGAGGTTAGGACTTCAGCATCTATTTTTGGGGGGAGACAGTTCAATCCACAACACTATGCCATTTGTGTGGCCAATGGGTCTGTATCAGAGTTCTACACCCTGTCCCTTTAGTAGTCATGCTATCTTGTTTTTCAAGCAGCTAATCCCCTAACATCAAACACAACTTCTCTCCGTTACGAGTTAACTTCTGGGATAGGATAGTTGTTCCCCATCCGCTGCTTCATCACCTCGCATTAGAATTCCTGGAACTGTACTACTTCCATTTCTGTACTCATCCATTTGCTGGAATTTGTACTCTCTGGTAACATGGTTCTTAAATCATTAGTTTAGGAAGAGAACCAGGGTGTCAATGAAGAAAGAAGAGCCACCGCAAACTCTGATCGCAGATGGACGCAGTGAATATATCATGGAGCAAGTCAGCTGCCTAGGACTTTCATCAAAGGTTGATTTTCATTAGATTCCCCCTTCAATTTTTTCATAATCTAGGCATGCTGCCCTGTGTTAATTATATTTCTGACCCAAAACCAACAAACTAAGAGGCTGCATGTTGTGATGGAAAGTATGCTGGATCAGACGCCAAAAACTGTGAGGTTTAGGGCCAACTCTGGAGCTAACCAGCTGTGTGACCTTGTACAAGTCACTTCATCTCTCAGAACTGTTGTCCCCTCACTTCTTCAATGAGCAGTTAGTAAAATTATGACTATGATTCCTGCCAGTTCAAAAGCATGTCTTTCTTTGATTCTGATTCCCTTTCTTACTATTAATATACCATATACAATGACATAGTTTACAATTCTTATGAACCAGGCTAAGTTCTTATTATAACCTATATTATTACAAGACATAAGTTACTACCCATGAGCTATACAATACCAACATGAACACTACATGCAATTCAAAAACAATTTTTGTTAAACTTATTCGAGGTATGATTCAGCAAATGAGGTATTTAATAAACCATTGTGAGAATAGGCCTGGTTTTGAAACCCAGCAAATAAAAACTGGATCTGAGAAACATCCTAAGAGGAGCTTAGATTGGCTGGGGTCCATCAGCTTTATGAGAGTAGAGGGATTTAGAGTATACCGTTTGTCTAAGAACTGTGCAGATAACCTGGAGCAAGAGGGCAAGGGGTGGTAAATTGGTGTGAAAATTAAAGATACATTTTCCCCAGCTGTTTGATTTTTCACGCTGTTGAGTTTTGAGGTTATACTATGTAGTCAGAATATGAAATATCACTGGGAGGAAGGGAACTCATTTAATATTATGTTAGTTGTAGAATTATAACTAGGTATAAAGCAAAGAAAGTAGTTATCTATTATTCATTCCTTCTGAATAGACATTTCCTGTCTGTGAATACAAAACATGACTAGAATTCACTTGCTGAAACTCAGAGATGCTAAGAGAGAACATTTCATTTTCATTTGATCTGACCTTGTGTATGGTAATGGTGCTTCTTTAAAACATTAATGCTTGTGTGTTCCTCTTATATTGCACCCTTGAGAATTATTCCTAACCCGACCTCACATGTGGGAAAATTATGCTCAAAGGGTTTCAGTGACTTGTCCAAGGTCATCACAAGGCACTGTGTCTTAAGGCAACCCTGAACAGTTCTAGTCACAAAAATCAGTCAAGTTAGTTATCTATGTATCTCTATGTGATTGCCTATTTTATGTGAAGGGTTTCTCTAATATATGAGTGCACCCAACCCTACATGACAGATTGACCAGAAGTTAACATACATCCTTACTCATTCCAAGTATCTCAAGCTGCTGAGTGAACCTGGGAGTGATTCAAAGATGGCACCTGCTTAGCATAAAAAAAAAAGCATAGTGATAGAAAAACATGCCCTGGCTAGACACATTGTACTGGGCATAGATGTACCAGACCTAGATAAGCCTCATGCTCAACTGCTGAATCAAGTGTCCTGTCTCCTGACCAAGGACTCGATCTGAACCAAAGCATAAAATCTCTAACTGCAAAGAAGCACAATAAACTGAGGTAAGGCCCTCCCTTGGTTTTCTTCTTTTTATTTGTTTTTTTTCCCCCTCCAATTAAATCATGAGCTAAATCAACTTTAAAATTCAGACAGTCAGTTTTGACTTAAAATCTAAGCTACTCATTTTCAAAAACTATTGAGTCAGAACATAATCTCATTGCCTTAATATGTTATTCAGTTCAAGCTTTCCAAAAAATGATGAATAGAAGGGTGGGTAAGTGGGTGAATGGATGGATGGGTAAAATGGGATGGAATGAATGAATGGATGAAATGGATGGAATGGATGAATTCCTTTCCTGGACTATAATTATTGGCTCATACCTGTAAAGCTATATTATGTACCTCTTTACCTAGGCACCACCTTGTTAAAATTCTGCATTGATTAAAATGTGAACTTAACAAATTTTCTCTGATGTGCTTTTTTTCATGTTCTCAAAAAGGAGAAGTCTGCTATAAAGCAGTAAAACAAGAATAAATAAACCTATAATTTAGAGTACCAGCTCCAGGGACAATAACAAGGTTTTCCTCTCTCCCAGATCATAATTAACAGTGTAAAGAATTAAAAAGAAGTTCAGGAAGGAGTGCTTAAACCTTTTTGTAAATTTAAAAACAAGTAATGATCTCCGTTGCTGTTCCCCAGGTTTATTCAAATGTGGACAATTAAGACAATTAAACATAAAACAGGGACAGTTCTAAAGAGGGGGCTGCAACAAAGCAGAATAATTGTGGGTATGGGCTATCAAATTTACATAAAAAAAGATTAAAAAGCTGATTTACATTTAAAAAAACAAGATCAGGCAACATCTAAAACAGATAACACAACCCGCTGAGAAAATCTTTTTTCATCAATAAAGGCGAAGCAAAGGTGATTATACATAACAAAACTAATCTTCTATATTGCTTTAATCACCTAAAACCACTTCAACTGTTTATTTGGGAACTGTTATGTGGAGGGAAAAAAAAAAACATTGCATGTAAAAGTGTCTAATTTCAGGGTTGCAATAAAATATACACACAATCAAGATGGTACTTACACATGCTCTCTTCTCTACATCCTGTCTTCTCTTGGCTATAAGATTTTTCACCAATGACAAATCCACGCATTCTAGAACTGCATGGAATTGGCATAACAGATGCTTCCAGAACAGAAGTTCTGCTTATTGTTACAGCATTTCATGAACAAAGTGGATAGAAAAGCTTTTTTCTTCCTGGACAAAGTACCTATGTGGCATTTTGAGAGTTTTTCAAAAAAGAGAAGATCATAGTTACCTTGATTTTAATATGTACTATCACCAAATCTTTTCTTACTATTTATTATTATATTTCCTTGAGAATGGCTGTTAATTCATTAGCTTGGTACATTCATGATTTGAGCTTGAGGATCCAAAGTACTTAAACAGATCTCAAAATTGGGAGATCAATTGCTATTAATATGTATTTTTGCTCTTAAAGCTTCTTGTTAGATCACCCTAGAAGTTAAGAAGAAAATTACAATTATCCCAATCATGAAAATTTGAGTTGATTAAGAAAAACAGAACAAAGTCAGAAACGGGAAGAAATTCTCATTTCAGACAATTTATAAAGCAAAAAGAAATACCGACAATACAAAACCTCCCAGTCAACCAACAAACCACAGATCAAACAACAATAATAAAACCAAATTCAAACTTAGGACAAGAAAGAAGATATATTTGGTGGTAAACTATTTTACAAATTCTCTCATGATTCATCCATACACTTCACTAACCCCCATGTCTTAAAACTCTTCATTGGAAAATTGCCTATTTCCTATTGTATATTATTTACATGAAATATTTCCAATTGTATGTCTTTGTAAATCAAATAAAAAGCATTTGCATGTTACAAAATACTTTAAATATTATCTAGCCAAGCTGGACATTATCTTTTTAAGTAAATAAATCCTGTTTCCCTACCCATTTCTTTCATAAATCAGAAGTGTGATCCCAAAGGAATAAAGAAGAGAGCTTATGGCTAATGACAACAACAAGCAAAAAAAAAAAAGAGAAGAAGATCAGCACTATGGTCTCTTGGGAATTATGGCTCCCAATATATTGAGCTCCCCAGAAACTGAAAACTTCATATACTTTACTGTAGAAAGGCATCAAATACCACCTCCCCTTAGCATGGCTGTACATTTTTAACATCCTACACTGATTTGTTTAAAAGTACACCTATAAAAAGCATCACAAAAGGTAAAGGATAAAATAAATTTAAAGAGAGGTCATCATCCTCATACTCACATATGATAAGACAATAGCATAACAAAAACTAATATAATAGGATTCCAAAACTTTAAACCTCTCCTAATATTTGTAGTTGTACTAATGCACCTCCTTTCATGGCAATAACCCTAAAGCACTTCCTAGGAATGACAGCAGTCTGGGATTGAATCCAAGAGAGAAGGAGCTAAACTAGAGGACACCTCCAGATTTGACACTGATGTTCTCTAGGGCTTGGGGTCAGTGGCTTAATCTCAGACCATCTTGGCTTGTTGCTGCTATTGTTGTCTGTGTTGAGTCGATTCCAACTCATAGTGACCCCACATGACGGAGTAGAGCTGCCCTGAGGGTTGCCTAGGCTGAAATCTTTACTGGAGCGGATAGCCTTGTGTTTTCTCTCATGGAGCAGCTGGTGAGTTCGAACCATTGACTTTTCGGTTAACAGCTGAGTGCTTAACCATTGTGCCACCAGAGCTCCTTTTCATCTTGGCTTATCCATTAGCAAAAAGACCTGGATGCCTTTCCTGCCAAGCTCTAAAAGAAAAGAAAAAGGTGAACTAGAAACTGCAAGTCACCCTGAGTCCCTTGGTTAAAGGTCCTATAAATGTTTATTGTTACTGCTATTATTATTGCAGTAAACATGCTTGAACCCCAGACACAACTATTTCAACTAAACATGCTATGAAACCAGTGAAAGAAGAAAAAAGCTTGCTCTCGCAAAGTAACCATATGAACTGAAAACGAGTGCACATAAAAGACACGGCCTGTACTTTAAGCAGCATTCAAGGTAAAGGAAACAGAGGGCAAAAACAGTAATAAGACATAAAAACATACAATAAAAAATCCTATAAACAAAATAGATCTTGAAGGCATAACAATGAGTGAAAGAAGCCAGATACAAAGCAATGAATACACACTGTATGACTCCATTTATATGAAGTTCAAGAACAGGAAGAGTTAATTTGTGCTATTAGAAGTCAGGACGCTGCCTCTTACAGGGTGAGTAGATGATAACTGAGAAGGAGCATGGAGGCTGGAAATGTTCTAAACCTTGATCAAGGTGGTTGCTTCCTGGACATGGATATATACATAAAAATTCATCAACCAGGACACTAAAGATGTATGCCCTTTGTGTATGTTACAGCTCAAAAACTTTTTTTTTTTTTAAGAAAGAAAGGCTATAGGTGCCTTAAGCGTGATTGAATACGGCTGTGTGGAATTATAATGAGTGAGTGTCAGAAAGATGCAGAAGTGGCTGTAGCGGCCACAGTAGGACAGGGTCCCTCTGAAAATGTTTTAGGAGTGTGGTTTCTGTATGATGAAGGAGTTCGTTTGGCAGACAGGAAGAGAATGGACATTCCTAGCAGATTCCCAGATGGTCAGAGATCACACTTCCATGTCATCAGAAATGCAGTGGACTAACTACAGTGGATGGCTAGAGGATGAAAGATCCGGCCAAACACTCTAAGTAGAACAAATGGTGGATGGTTTCTATGACTCAAGAATTCTGGTGACATAAGCTACCCGGAGACAGTTTAGGGTCAGAATATTTAAAGTCTTCTCACAACTTGTGAAAGTCAGAACTGAAAAAACTGTTTATTTCCACAGATACAGTCATCAAAATGGCAACTATTTATTCCAGGAGCATTCTGAGAAGCAGAAACAGGCAAATCCGCTGCATCCAAATAAGAGGAACAGCATTCTTCCCTCTGGACCTCTTACTCCTAAAACTTTTTCAACAATAAGATAGGGGAGAAGAGCAGAGTCTTGGGTCAGCTCCCTAGAAGCAGAGCTTGAGACAGGGATTCAGGGGCACTTGATTTATTAAAGAAGTACTCATTAAGGGGAAAAAAAAAAAACTAAGGGATGAAGGAAGAAAGCTGGGGAAGAGGAAAAAGGGAGGGACCTCTGCAGAGATATAACCCCATAGTACATGGCTGACAATGTCTCTCACTTTCAGTCATTTACGGCAGGCTGGGTAGAGGGGGGCAGAAACCCTTCAAGGCAGCTCCTCTTGTCCCAGGTCAATTCTTTGAAGAAAGGGCAGCTGTGGATGTTCTAAGCTGGGAGGTGGTGTGTCAACCTGATAGAAGGATCTTCACCAGGCAATGTCCACTACAGTAGCTACTACAGCACTCGTTATATCAAAAGCTCATGTTGGCAACCAGACCAGTCAGTTACTTTAACACAGTCCTCATGATCTGCACAGCCAACATCACTTGTTTCTCCTACAAAAAAAAAAAAAAATTGTTTTTATCTTGATACCAGAGATTCAGCTTGATTTTGGTGATAGTTCATATCTCCTGTGTTAATAGCAATAATAAAACAAAGTGATTATAACTATCAATAGGCCCTGGCTTAAGTTTGCCTTCTGAAATGAATTTCCATAAGATCCCAGGAAATTTGGGAGTAAGAGAGAAATAGAATGAAAGTTCAAGAGGAGGACAGAAAGTGTCTTCTCTCAAGCCATAAATCATAGAAATTGAATTAGATCATCTCAAATTGAGGGACAAAAAGCCAGTTATAGATCCATTTCACGACACCAGCTGACATGGATTCCATTTGTGACTCACTGAGTAACATTACTTATTCTGAGTGCTCCTCTGACAACACAAGCGCTTAACATGAAGACATGTGCAACGTTCCAGGAGGATAAAGCAAAGAGTAGAATCCGACAATTTGCCTAGAAAGCAAACTCCGAGCACAAGCGTAGGCATTTCTGAAGCCTCCTCTCAGTTTCTCTGCGAAACTCTGCTGTTTGCATGCCACAAAATTTATAAGATCCTATCATCTTTCCAGACACAATGAAATAATTTTTATCTCAACCTTAGGGAAATAGATCAATGCAAGAAGACTAACTAACTATATGATATCTGTGTGACTCGGGCTCCAGATAGGGTAACTGAGAGGATTTTAATGAAGAGTCTATTTGTGGTGTAGGACAGGTTAAAAGAAACCAATGAGGCACTGGTGGTTCAGTGGCAGAATACTCAACCCCCATGTGGGAGACCAAGGTTGGATTCCTGGCCAAGGTACCATATACACAATCCAGACCCGCTTGTCAGAGGAGGCTTGTGTGTTGCTATGATGCTGAACAGGTTTCAGAGGAGCTCCCAGAATAAGATAGACTAGGAATAAAGGCCTGACAATCTACTTCCAAAAATCATCTAATGAAAACCCTCTGGACCACAGTGGTCCGATCTGAAACCAATCATGAGTATGGCACAGGACTGGGCAGCGTTTCATTCCTTTATGCATGGGGTCTCCATGAGTGGGGACCCAACTTGATGGCAGCTAACAACAGCAAAAGAAAGCAGCAAGGATATTGAAGCACCCCCGAGGTAGCAGCAGTGGGGAGATGTTACAGCTCTAGGTGAGAAGAGGCAAGGGGTGAGGTCTGTAGCTGCCAGAGAGAGTTATGCCAGGAGGCTGTGGCCTCCTTCTCCCACTCTCTGATTGCCTGTCAGTGCTGTCCTTGTCAGAATCCAGCCAGAAGCCAGGCCAAGGGTCTGCATAACATAGTTCACACAGGGGACAGAGTAGGGGCAAGGAGGGGGGAGAGCAGAAGAGGGACAGCAAACAAGATAATATCAGCAGTGTCCAAGGCACGCAGTTGATGTATTTCATAAACAGAATGAAAGTTATAGTTCCCCCAAAAAAAAAACAGGGAGTTCCTTTCCAACCATCCCTTTTAAGAAGCTCTTTTGTATTATTGATAACAACTGTCATGTGTCAGGCACTGTACCGGATGCTTTATAGTTTCCTGTTTTATGATATTTAATCCTCATAATAACTCTGTGTAGTGGGTAAAATTAGTTTCATTTTGCAAGTGATTAACTTGAGGCACAGAGCAGACTAAGTAAGTGGTTTAACATCACACAGCAAGGACGTGAAGGAGGTGAGGTGAGAACTCAAGCTCTCTGATCTCACAGCCCAGGTTCTCTCCTCTGTACTGCTTATCTATGACAAAGATGATGCCATTGTTCAAAATGCTTTAGAAGCCCTCTTCTGCCGATTCTTTTTTGAGTGCCTTTAGGAACCTTACCACCACCCTCCCCCCACAAAAAAAAAAAAAAATTCCGTCCCATTACTTCATTGTTACGCATTTTGAACAACAACAAAAGAAAAGTCGTGATGATTCATCTCCATGTTCACCAGATGTAAGGCCAGATGACGTTTGACTACTTCTAAAAGTTAAATTAAATTCACCCTCAGAGGACTGAGGATACTTACAATAAGCTTTGAAAGATAACTCCAAAAGAGGAGCTTCAAAAACAGCATCTGTAATGCTGGACACCCCAATTCAGAAAGTAGTGCCTTTAAGTCCAACAGCGGTTTTCCCACAGAATAATTCCAGGTGTCCAAGAGAGGCCCACCACAGTTTACTAATCATAGAAGGAATATTGGAAAAAATTTAATTTAAATCTAAATCTCCAAAACTAGGGCAATGAATACATAAACATGTTTGTGTGCCACCTGCCTCCACCCCACCACACCCCTCCTCTCATTAGATAGAAAGCCACATAGGGGCAGGGCCTACCACCTGTTCCACCCAGTGCTATGCACCGTGCCTGGCACAAGGTAGACCCTCAGCAGGTATCTGTTGAACGAATGATGGAATGGATGGATGGTTGGGTGGATGGATGAACGGGTGGGTGGGTGCATGGATGGCTGGATGGCTGGATGGGTGGGTGGGTGGGTAGATGGATGGAATTCTCAGAGCATAGCCTCTTGTAAAATTTGCATATACTTTGATGTCATTTGCATGAAGAAGAACTCATTACAATGAATACAAAGTGTTTTGTTCCCTCACATAGAAGGTCGGCAAATCATCTACAAAGTTATCAATAGGAAAGTAAGGAAATAAATAAGCCTCTACTCCTCTTACCCTCTGTGCCACACCCCCACACCAGCTTTCCTCTCTCCCTCACACGCTGAAGTGTCAAACAATCCCCGGGTCTGTTTGGCAGCCATCAAGCATCCTTTTCTTGCAAGGCGATCCAAAAAAATAATGAGTATTATTATATCTTCTCCACGGCAATGTAATTGGCTAATACTCAAAGTGCTAAGAGAGATAGCATTGTGCTGGTTCACATCTAAAATTTAGACAATCAACCATGAATGCCTCAGGCTGGTCACATGCTGGGAGAAGCAATAATAATACGTCTGGCCAGATTTCCCTGCCAACTGGAAGGCCCAGGTTTGGGGAGCAGATGTGCTGTGGAGGTGATAAATTCGGTTTTCAGTTGGGAGAGCTGCGGGTCTCATCTGTCTTCCGCACCCCTACTGGTCAGCTTGAGGCTCAGGGTTGATGCCGGCTGCTTAAGGACCTGCTCTTGTGTGTTTCTTCCAGTCGTGGGGGAAGGAAGCATGGGGGAAAGAAGGCAGCCCCAGAGAAAAATGGGATGCAGTGACACTGCCAGGCTTTGCCCGTAGGGCTCCTGTTTTGATGTGGAGTCAACCTTCCCTTTCCCCACAGTCAGAGTCTGGTGGCATTCTTTTAGGTGACTGCAGTCTTCCCCTGCTATGAGTTCAGCTCCTGCATATAACATCAGGTCCCATGTTAGCTGGAAGCCACAGATGACCAACTACAGAATCAATAGGCCTCTGTCACTGCCACGCAAGGGAGATCCTGAGCTTATCAGTGGCATCATGATAAGTACCTATTTGCCTGACATCTCCTTAATCAATAACTTTGTTATTGTTTGCATTATCTGACTATAAGTTTGGTCAATATACTCAGCTAATGGATAACATGAGCTGGGATTGCATTTCAATTTTTCCTTTTTTTTTTTTAAGTTTAACTCTCTCTGCACCAGGTAAAAGGATTCACTAAGAGAAACTCACCAGCCCTACTTCGGCCTGGGCTGGGTTTTATCGAATCTTCTCAGATATGGGCTGTCTTGAGACAAGGAAATTAATGTTGCCCAGGTCTAAACAAAATTGAATAAACCCTGTCTCTCTGTTGCTATTATTTTTATTAGGTTTTCACAAGGATGGGCAGGGCAGATGGTGGTGTGTGTGTATTTGTGTGTGTGTGTTTGCATGTGTGTGTGCTTCCTTTACTTAAGGAACTGGAGTAAAGAGAATAAACTTGCTAGTGAGTGGGTCAAAATACACAATGCAAATTTTATTAACTGGGGGAAAAATACATATGGGGCTAAAGAGGTTGCGAACCCCTCTCCATGATTAGCCTAAGATATATGTGGTAACACAGTAATAAAGATAAGGATGCTTGGATGGTGTAACAAATCCAGCTCTATAACGCACCATGTCAGAAGGACCCTGGCCGTTGCCGCACGAGTTACTAACAGATGGCCCAGCACGCAGAGATGGCTCCCCCGGCCTTTCACCCTTCTTGGGAGTGTGCTGGGCCCTTGAACACGATCAGGCCCAAAATGTTACATACAGCTCATAATAAAAAAAAAGAAATAAAACTGGTAGTAACAACAGTGTGCAATGCACAGAATGCTTTGATTTTCTTGTGATATTAAAAATATTTACTGGTTTCTCCAGTCCAGATTTAGTGGCAACCCCAAGTACAGATTTACTGACTTACCAGAATGAGCCTGGGAAACTTCATCATTTTGCCCTTTGGTGATTTTTCTTTTCTTTTCTTTTTTTGATTGGCTGTAGTAAGTTATTCATGCATAACGGCATTGGTAATGGGATGTAAATATACAGATTGCAAGAAGATTTTTCTTAGTAAATTAACTTCAAAATCATGCTACAGGATTTTCAAGTTGCAAATTGCTGCTTCCTAGCACTTGAACTCATAGAACCCCAGAGCCAGCCTGCAAACATGTCTAGTCTGGTGCCTTTATTTTACAGCTGAGATAACTGAGACTCAGAGAGCTGAATGATTGCCCAAGTCAAACCCCTCATTTGTCCGGTAGCCAGACCTTAAATTCCTGCCTCCAGACCCCCTCCCCTGCAAGCTCCCACACACCTCTTGGCTTTGCTGTCCTGATCTCTCCATTTCTGGTCCCTCATCTGTTTATTTCTTAGCTGGTCAGCAACTTCATTAGAGAAGGCATAGGGGTAAGGGAAAGGTGAGTGATGGTTCAGTAGGAGAATTCTCGCCTTCCATGAAGGAGACCCGGGTTCAGTTCCCAGCCAATGCACCTCAAGCACAGCCACCACCCGTCTGGTGAGGCTTGCGTGTTGCTATGATGCTGAACTGGCTTCAGCAGAGCAAAGCAGTCCTGTCCTGTTCCGCATGGGGTCACCATGAGCTGGGGGCTGACTCAACAACAGTGAACAACCGGAAAAGGACAGTTGCTTAGGGTGAGGCAAACACTTGACCTCTATCTTGAACCCTGACCTCATCCTTTAAAACTTCTTTGTAATTCATTAAGGAGAGGAAAACAGGTGGGGGATGGAAAACAAGAAAGTGCCAAAGAAGGGTAAGATAAAAAAAAGTGACGTGAGTGATTTGTGCCTGTCTACGTAAAGAAAAAAAAAAAATTTTTTTTTTTTTTTTTTACTTAGCACTGGGATGGGTTTACTTAGTCACAGGAGAGGTGAACAAATGCTTTTCCCAAAAGTTCTCCTTCCCTACTCCCATTAACTTAACCTAAAGTACTAACAAGAATTGATACAGCGAACAAATAGATCCAAAGGGACTAATGGGTTGATATGGCTACATCATGGGAAATAATGAGTCATGGAAAGTTGTGAATGAAAAACAAGTGTAATCAATATATGATTATAAATGTGAGGGGGTTGGGCTATGATTCCAGGACACTGACTCCTTTGTCTCCCATCAGACTCCCACATCACCGTAACTTCTGTGCCCTAGACTAGCCACTTCCGACCAGGTGTTGGCACCCTATGCTGGTTGACATGACTAAATTAAAGTGACTTCTTCAGCCTTCTTGTCTTCTGGATAAAAACCTACCTCACTCCTTCAAGTGTTATGATTTCACAATTCTGTCCTGCTCTTTTTCTTTGTCCTGTGATCCTTTTTTTTTTTTTTTTGTGATTCTGTCTTTAAATTGTGGGAGGGGTGGGGAAGAAGGCTATTGAGAGATGTTGCATGAGCAGTGATCATGTAAGCCCGGGAACCTCAGAGAGAATTCTATGAGAAAGGGAGACCAGCTGTTTTACGCGGCGCTTTCCTGTGTGTGGCATGCTGAGTCGGCAACGTGCTCGGTGTCTCAGCCTTGCTAATGACCTATTTCCCTTTTTCTCTGTAGATGCGTTTTTCCTTTATTGCATGTGTCCCTTGGCTAGAGTCTTGTCTCGGATCCCACATTCTAACCATGTGCTGTTATTCATGAACTGGTAGGTCTTAGTTACTAAATCATTAACCCTTTCAAACTCTCAATCCCTATAGAGGGCTGACTCAAGAATTCCCAGATCCCCTCTGACAAATAACAGGATTCCTTAGAAATACTTTCTCTTAACAAAGTCTGTCCTTTGACGAGGAGACCTTGGGTGGTACAAACCATTAACGCACTCGGCTGCTAACCAAAAGGCTGGAGGTTCAGGTACATGCAGAGGTGCCCTAGAGGAAAAGCCTGACGATCTACTTCTGAAAGGATCAGCCATTGAAAGCCCTATGTAGCACAGTTCTATTATGATCCACGTGGGGTCACCATGATTTGGAGTTGACGGCAACTGGGTTTTTTTTTTGTTTGTTTTTTTGGTCCTTTCACATCCCTATGATCTGAAAAACTACAGTTGTCTTCTTCAGCCATCTTCATATGTGTGTTTCTTGCACTCGGAATTAATTCCGAAGGTCAGAGCAGTCGTCTGCCTCTAGTTCAGATTTCTTGCTGCTGGACTGACAGGGATATACTGCCTTCTGGTGTATTTACACTAGTCCTACTAACACATTTCCAGCTTCTCTAGCTGCCACATGCCGTGAACCAGGTCAAGTCAGAGAAGGAGAAGTTTGCTTTTCCTTCCTGTGACCTCAGGAATGATTTAATTAAGCATCTCCTCTAGCCCCGATTTATAGTCTGAAAAGTGTTTTCACAGCAGCCTTCCGATGTGCTATGTTTTTCAATGAGTTGAAATGCAATATGTTAAATGGAAACCCCATCCTGAGTGTCTGCTGCCACCCTGAGAGCAGCTCCAACAAGCACGTTTGCTTCTGAACATTTCACTGCAAATGGTTTCAAATAAAAGAGAAGTCGTCTCCTTGGTAACTTTTAGCAAAGTTACCGGTTGCTAAAGTTACCAGTGACTTCTAGTTGCTAGAAGTCAAAGATAAAAAAATAGGATGGCTAAATTCTTCACTACGTTCCCAAGGAATGCAAAGCTTTCTCCCCACCCTCCTGCTATGAAGGAGGAAATAACCTTTTAAACCATATTTTAGAAATCACAAATTCTTCTCCTCAAAATTTAAAATAAAAATAAGAAAACTCTAATACCTAGAGGTAGGGAAAAAAAAAAAACCTGTTGCCATCGAATCAACTCCGACTCATAGCGACCCTATAAGACTGAGTAGAACTGCCCCATAGAGTTTCCAAGGGGCGCCTGGTGGATTTGAACTGCCAATCTTTTGGTTAGCAGCCATAGATCTTAACCACTATGCCACCAGGGTTTTCTAGGGGTAGGAGAGCTGAGGAAAGTGAGAGGGGGGAAAGGGAGATAAGTGTGTCCCAGGTGCCATTTTGTTCTACTGTCAGGCCGCAGGTGTCTGCCTCAGTTTGACAATCTTGACCCCCGAACCTGCCACCTAGGAATGAATTACACCAAATTGCCAACAGGAAATGCCCTTTCCTAGTCTCTTAAAGGCTTCACCCTTGAAATGAAATCCTACAAAGGAAACAAATTAAACTCCAGTGCTAAGGGCTTTGGATTGCTCAGACAAAAGAATATACAGAGAGTGGTTATGACCAGTTTCAATCATCTTCTGCAACTCTGAAAAAATAGGAAGTCTTCCTACAGCTATTCTTCCGGGCAGCAGTGCCTTTTTTTTTTTTTTTTTAAGTCATCGTCAGAATATAATGAATAGATGGTGACAGATGAGAGAAATCAGGGAGGGACATAAACCCAAGTGCCCACAGGAGCCAGGCAA
This sequence comes from Elephas maximus indicus, assembly GCF_024166365.1. Classification (NCBI taxonomy): domain Eukaryota; kingdom Metazoa; phylum Chordata; class Mammalia; order Proboscidea; family Elephantidae; genus Elephas; species Elephas maximus. The sequence continues at coordinate 106,340,356 of NC_064824.1, forward strand.
GTAACATGAGTGACTGGAGCAGAATCAGCGCAGGTTTATGATATGTCAACTTATTTTCAAATGTTGGCAACTAATTCCATTTTTAAAAATCCACCACCATTCCTGCAAAGTTTATTTAGCATTTTATACGTGCCAGGCAATTTATAAATCCATTATCAAGTGCATCCGCACAACAACCCTTTGAGGCAGATGCTGTTATTACCCTCCACTCATTGATGGAGAAAAGTGAGCCTCTAAGTGGCAAAGCCAATACTTGCCCACATCTGAGGTCAGTCACCTTTTTATCCACTACACTAGACAGCCTAAGAATTTTATATAGAAACCAAGGCTCTGTGGGATTAACTAATTTGGCCAGAATCGTAAAAGAGTGTGGTGATTTTATCTTTAATAAAACATCAAACTACAGAAACAGAGAGTAGAAGGTAAAGGAGACATGCTAGTAAAAAGCAAAAACATAGGAACTGTGCCGCTGTTAGCCCATACTAGCCTTGTCCGAATGGCTGCCTAGACCAAGAAATAACAGGCAGAAGTTCCATTGAATAATTGTGAGTTTTCAAACGTAAGTAATGTTCCTCCTATTATTATTATTCCTTGTGTTAAAAACCAAATGGTGGAAGGACCTCTCAAAAACATCTCTGAGGTTCAAATTTAGTAGCCACTCTGTGATTCCTGTAGGCAATGCTGCCCTCTCATGGCTATCTTCTTAATAGCATGATTCTGTATTTTAAATCAGGGCATTTTTAGTTTCCTTACCCTGGTGCTGTTGTGATTAAGAGCTACGGTTGCTAACCAAAAAGTTGGCAGTTTGAATTCACCAGGCTCTCCTTGGAAACTATGTGGAGCAGTTCTACTCTGTCCTATAGGGTCACTATGAGTCGGAATCACTCGACAGCAGTGGGTCAGATCTACTCCATCCTATAGGGTGGCTGAGAGTCAGAATCAATTCAACAGCAATGATTTTGGTTTGGTTTTTGGTTTATTTTCCCAATAAGGAAGAAGAACATGGCATCAGGATTGGAGGAAGGCTCATTAACAACCTGTGATATTCATATGACACAACCTTGCTTGCTGAAAGTGAAGAGAACTTGAAGCACTTACTGATGAAGATCAAAGACCACATAGCCTTCGGTATGGGTTACACCTCAACATAAAGAAAACAAAAATCCTCACAACTGGACCAATAAGCAACATCGTGATAAACGGAGAAAAGGTTGTCAAGAATTTCATTTTACTTGGATCCACAATCAACACCCATGGAAGCAGCAGTCAAGAAATCAGAGGACATATTGCATTGGGCAAATCTGCAGCAAAAGACCTCTTTCGAGTGTTAAAAAGCAAAGATGTCACTTTAAGGACTAAGGTGGACCTGACTCAAGCCTTGGTGTTTTCAATAGCCTCATACGTATGTGAAAGCTGGACAATGAATAAGTTAGACTGAAGAAGAACTGACGCCTTCAAATTGTGGTATTAGCAAAGGATATTGAATATACTATGTGCTGCCAAAAGAACGAACTAATTTGTCTTGGAAGACGTACAGCCAGAATGCTCCTAAAAGCAAGGATGGCAAGACTTCATCTCACATACTTTGGACATGTTACCAGGAGGGAGGAGGACATCATGCTTGGTAAAGTAGAGGGTCACCAGAAGAGAGGGAGATCCTCAACGAGATGAGCTGACACAGTGGCTGCAACAATGGACTATGCATAACAATTGTGAGGATGGTGCAGGAGTGGGCAATGCTTCGTTCTGTTGTACATAGGGCCGCTATGGGTCGGAACTGACTCGGCGGCACCTAACAACAACAACGATTTTCCCAAAGTACTTCGTAGAATATTGCATCATGTGCACATATAAGACACTAACTATACAACACAATACCCTTTGCATATTTTTATAACTACCCTGGGATTGGGTTTTATCATTTTCACATGTGTTCTTCAAGGGTATTGGAGGAAATGAACGAGAAATAAATCATGGAGCTAGTGGGTTCCTGAACTATCATAGTTCAGCTCCTCAGGGAAAAAAGGTTTTTCTCATGACAGAAAACTTAGAACTTCGTAACATAAAATGCTTGTGTCTCTAATCTGAACAGAATCGGACAGAAATTAGTATTCCTTTGTATTCTAGGGAAGAACGTTTATCATATTTCAGGGAAACAATAGGTCAGTTCATAAACACATTTTAAGGTAAAAATAACTGTTCATGGTAGCGAATAGAAATCTATCTTGTTTCCTGCAGGCACTGGCTACCTATAACTACACAGAAATCACAGACCAGAAAAAAGACTGTCAGATAGGAGTCACCATGCCAAGGGTAGACACTTCAGAGCAATTTTTTTAGGCCAAAGTGACAACTCTCAGGACCACTCGACAGAAACCTGCTGTCTCCAAGCCTGTGTCGTGAGCCCCTGACCTATGACAGGGCACATCTACTTGGAAGCCATGACATGGACAAGTGGTTCACAGCGGCCCTAAGAGAGAAACACAGCAACAAGGCTGGAGAGCTGGGTTGCTGCCTTTTTTAAGTAAGAAGGAATCAAAAACCAAAATCCAAACCCAGCTTGATTCTGACTCACAGGGAACCTATAGGACAGAATAGAACTGCCCTGCAGCATTTCCAAAGAGCTACTGGTGGATTCAAACTGCCGACCTTTTGGTTAGCAGCCAAGCTCTTAACCGCTGTGCCACCAGGAAGGAATCAAGCAATGATTAAAACTCCGCTTGAGGAATATTTACAAGTGAAAGGAAAAAGCGTACCCACCAAATCAAGTGTTATTCTCAGTGAAACTCTAGATATGAAAGTATTTGGAAGCAGATAATCAAATATGCCAAGAGTAGACTAAGGCGTGCAAGGCACATTTCATTCAGAAACATACTTAGTTTGGCTGGCACTATTTGTTATTTTAATCAAAATATTTTGCATAAGAATCCAACTTTTGGTTTCTCATTAAAATCAGAAGAGTTGGCACCACTGGGCCCATTTTTCTATATGGGAGGTGAGGAATGGCTGCCGCCTTTAGATGAAGCATGCCCACTATGGTTTACCACAGCCCCTAACACTCCCTAATATACATCCAGCCCATGTCATTGATTTACGCTCATTATCTGCACCTTGTAGGCTTTGCATTTTACCCCATTTTGCTCTAACTCTGAGAAATGGGACGCATATTTATTCTTTAGCAGCTGCAGAGCTCAGCAAATTTAAATAGCACTCCAGGGGAGCCAAAGTTTACAAGTACTAATTCTGATTTATCCCTTTTCATTTCACTTACACTTTTCCTCCATTATCTCCTTCATCATTACAACTTGCGTAAAGGTTTTAAGCATTACTGGAGTTGGAAGTTATCTCTAAAGCCCCTAAAGTTTTGATAAAGAAAGTTTCTATACAAATCTATAGTTAAAAAAAATTAAAACAAACTAACGGAAAGCACATTGAATTAGGAGGCAGAAAGCCTGGGATCTTATTCAAATCTTTTCCTCTGATAAGCCCTGTGGCATTAAATAATCCACTTAAACCCTCTTTACCTTTTAATACTCCATAAATAAGAGATAATACTTGTTCCTCCCACCTCTCTGGGATTTGGTAACACTAACCATAAATCAGAAGACATCTGTTAAGTATTCCGCATCTACAGAAAAAATGCATCCTATAAAAAGCAAGATGGCGTTGCCACGATACAGCATTCAGTATAATGTAAATATTAAGATGTCGTTCAATGTGGACTTTACGAAAACGGAAGCTATTACTATATAGTCATATCTTTGCTTTGCTATATAGCTTTGCTATATAGTCATATCTTTGAAAAATATACATCAAAGTGTTAATAGTAGTTATATCTGGGTAATGAAATTTGGGGTGATGGAGCAGTGGTTAAGCATTCAACTGCTAACCAAAAGGCTGGCAGTTCGAATTCACCAGTCGCTCCTTGGAAACCCTATGGAGCAGTTTTACTCTGTCCTATATTGTCCCTGAGTCGGAATCAGCTCAATGGCAACAGGTTTATGGGTTTTCCCCTCTGTGGCTTATGCCTATTTTTTTTTTTCTTACTTTCTCTATAATGAACATGTGTTAGCTGCGTAATAAAAAATAATAATAATGATAAGATAGAGGTTGGGAGAAAGGAAATAAAAACTTACATTTTCATTTTTAAGGGATTTGAATTAATCACTGGTTTCCACTGTAACCATTACCAAAATCTTTTTTTATATTTGTACGTACGTTTTATGTTAACTAAAAAAAAAAAAATTTTTTTTTTTTTTGTTAGAAACATGAAAATTATGTTTCTACGCTGGGAAATAGCATCCAATATTTTGCTAGGAAGCATCCTGGGCCAGTCAAAGTGAAGCTGAATTAGCTGTTTTGTGCCTTCTCCTTCCTAGTGTTCATCTGACCAAAGTCAATTAGGCAGACTGATACAAGCTCTGCAGGAAGTTTAGCTTTTGGATTCCCCTTTCCTTAGGGACCTGGGGCTGTGTAAACCTCTGTACCTGCCCTGTGCTTCCAATTCAGCAATGTGCGGGTTCTAATTCTCAACATCTTCTAGTAACGTTGCCCTTTGTAGAGAAACCGCCACTGTTCTCCTCAACTGAGGACCACTGTAAACCAGTGGTCCTCAGCTGGGGGCTATATAGCCCGCCAATAGATATTTAACAATATCTAGAGACATTTTTGGTTTTCACAACTGAAGAAAGGGTGCTACTGGCATCTAATTGATACAGAGCAGGAATGCTGCTAAACATCCTACAATGCAGAGATAGCCCCCATAATGATTTGGACCAATTATTTGGCCCAAAATGTCAGTAGTACTGAGGCTGAGAAATCTCGCTTAAATGAAAAATGCTGTTAAGTTCACGTATAGTATCATGTTGTTGTTGGGTGCCATTGAGTCAATTCCTACTCATAGTGATCCCACATGTCACAGTAGAACTGCCCGATCAGGTTTTCTTGGCTTCTGGAAGCAGATCACCAGGTCTTTCTCCCAAGGTCTTTCTCCCAAGGAGCCACTAAAAAAGGAGCCACTAGGTAGGTTCAAATCGCCAAGCAATTAGTAGCCAAGCGCTTAACCATGGCACTACCAGGGCTCCTTAGACTTTTTGAAGTCACAGAGATAAAAGTCATCAACTTTGTCCCTAATAATCAAAATGAGGTATACTGGGGCCTAGCAGATTTAAACTACCTGATAATTTGGTATTTCACAAAATATTTACTAGCCTTTTTCATAAAAGCAATTGCTAACTGTCCAATGAGATTATTTCTTCTTAAATCTGATGTACTGGAACTCTGTGGAAGGTGACACCACAGAAGAAAAATCAGGGAAAGAGTTGTGAAGGGCTCGATCTGTCACCGTGTACCTTTCTCTTTAGCCAGGAAGATGAGAGAGAGAATGAACTACATGCTTTGCTGGAAACGAGAACACACCAGTAACATCAGACATGCTGACAAGACAGTGCTCCCCAGAAATTCAGAAAGAAAAACACCCTCAACAAGGAATCCAGAAGCTCAAGGTAGTGTAAATTTAAAAAGGAATTTCTTCTTAAATTCTGAAAAACGGTATCCTTAACAAAGGAATATCAGCTCTACAAGACAATGAAAACAACAACCCCTCAGGTCGAAGCGGAACAAAAGCAAGAAGATACATTTAGACGAGAGTACTGTAAATGTTTTCCTTTGAAAATCACTCTCCAGAGATTTCTCCAATTAGGCAAATAAGGGGGTTTAAAATGCATTCACGGGTTTGTTTGTTAGAGTGGATTATTGTTCCTTTGTTTGCAAACAGTATAAGAAAAAATGGGGCTTCACCACTCAAGGAATTATTCAGGATAAAAATTACAAGTTATACCTTTGGGTGAAAAATTTTTACTCTTTAAAATCTCATTCCCACTCTACCTAGAGATAAGTTTAGAAATATGAACTGGAAAAAGAGAGAGAGAGAAGGCACATAACGCCCTTGTCTTTACTGTCTTTGAGTTGAATCTTTGATATTCATTATTAATATGTTATGTTCATAATAGGCACTATTATCAAAATTCATTTGCCTGATTATTCCCTTTTTGACCCATAGGTCACAGAGCGCTCTATTTATAATTCTGTATCAGGAAGAAATTTAAGAAGGGGAAGCACACAAAATAGCCCCATTGTTCTTATTGATTAACAAGCCGAGTTGGGCCTCTGAACCCCTGACCTCATTTTTTGGATTTAGTGCAACAGAGAGAGGGAGCTAGGCATTCAGGAGAGGCCTGAGCAGAACATCGGCTGAGTGTGTGATACTGGATCCACAGTCAACAGTCATGAAAGCAGCAGTCCAGAAATCAAATGATGCATTGCATTGGGCAAATCTGCTGCAAAAGACCTCTTTAAAATGTTAAAAAAACAAAGATATCACCCTGAGGACTAAGGTGCGCTTGGTTTTCAATTGCCTCATGTGCATGAAAAAGATGGACAGTGAATAAGGAAGACCAAAGAATTGATGCCTTCGAATTATGGTACTGGTGAAGAATATTGAGTATACCATGGACTGCCAGAAGAACAAAGAAAGCTGTCTTGGAAGAAGTACAGCCAGAATGCTCTTTAGAAATGAGAATGGTGAGACTTCGTCTCACTTACTTTTGGACACATTATCAGGAGGGATCAGTCCCTGGAGAAGGACATCATATTTGGTAAAGTACAGGGTCGGTGAAAAAGAGGAAGACCCTCGACAAGACAGATTGACACAGTGGCTGCAACAATGGGCTCAAACATAGCAATGATTGTGAGGATGATGCAGGACTGGGCAGTGTTTCGTTCTGTTGTACATAGGGTCACTATGAGTCAGAACTGACTCAACAGCACCTAACAACAAAATGTGGTACTGGCTCCCATGTAGCTTAGATACTGGGAAAGAAAAATAGATACGCGTGTAATGAAAGTAAAAAAAATAATAATAAAATACATTTCAAACCACTGTAGAGTAGGGTCAAGAGTCCTGGGGAGAGTCCACAAAGGGACGTGCGTGACAACTGAAATCAACATCTCTACTGGCAGCCCCACGGCTTTACTTTGGCTGTTGGGCAGTTCAAGAGCCCACCACACTGGCTTGCAGCATTCAGCCTGGGCTGAAGGGCTGCTTCTTCTAGCCTCTGGAGGCCACCTTACCTGCTCCCCTTGTTCCCTCAGGGGTTCTTTCTCTGGCCCAGTCAAAGATGTCAAAGGAGACAGAGGCAAAATATGTAAACAAACAAACAAAAACATGCATGGAAGAAAAACAAACCTGTACTTCTAGACTGACCTTATCTTGCTTCTAAATAAACAATCAGAAAATATCATGTAGGTAGGCACAGCCCTGGTGGCACAGTGGTTAAGAGCTGGGCTGCTAACCAAAAGGTCGGCAGTTCAAATCCACCAGCTGCTCCTTGGAGACACTACGGGGCAGTTCTACTCTGTCTTATAGGGTCGCTATGGGTTGGAATCAACTTGATGGCAATGGGATGGATGTAAGTGGGCAGAAGAAAGGGGGAAAGGAGGATTCAATGCTTAGAGGACATTGGCTTCTGTTAAGGACGATGGTATAATTTGGGAATGTATAAAAGTGATGGCTGAATAACATGATGAACAGAATTAAAGTCACTGGACTATACATTTGAAGATTGGTCAAATGTCAAATGTCTTGTTACATATGTATTTACCACAAAAAAAAATAATACTAAAAAAGTACTATGTAACATAAAAAAGCTAACTTTTATGGAGTGTTTATTATGTGCCAATCTCTTTCTAAAGACTTCGCATGTATCAGCTCACTCAATCCTCACATCAACCCTCTGCAGTATGTACAATCATTACCCCACTTCACAGAGAAGGAAACGGAGGCACATGGAACTACGCAACATACCCCTGATTACATACGTAGTCAATTACAAAGCTGGAAGAGGAACCCCGGTGGTCTGATTTCAGAGCTCACACATGCTCCTCACTCCTGCAGCTTCTTACCTACCCAGTGCTGATGCTGGATGGTATCACTATGGCCCATTTATTACAGAAAGAAACTGACACTCAGGAAGGCTGTGAGACTATCCCACAAACCCTGATGCAGTGAGAACCCAAGTTCCTAACTCATTGTTTTTCTGCACCATTAGGGTACACTGCCACCACTTAAGCAAATAATTTGATGAAAATGTCCTTTGAACCAAAGTTCAGTTCAATAGGTACATTAATATTATGAAAAAATAGAAAACAAAACACAAATGAAAACTACAAAAGGCCTACTTACCCTTTGTTTCAGTTGAAGAGTTCTCTATTTTATGTAAATCAATGTCTGAAATGGCAACTTAAGCCCCTCAAGGGCAGGGACATACATTTCTTTTGTAAATACCCTACTGTATTGACATGTAGTAGATGGTGTGTGGTAGTTACTGGTAAAATGAATCAATCACTCTATCAACCAACCCATAGTTGTTGAATGTCCACTATGTTGCAAAGTACTATGACAGATGCCAAAGCCAAACCCATTGTCATCTAGCTGATTCCAACTCATAGCACCCTATAGGACAAAGTAGAACTGCCCTGTAGAGTTTCCAAGGAGCAGCTCATGGATGGGACACACTGGTGGCATAGCGGTTAAGTGCTACAGCTGCTAACCAAAAGGTTGGCAGCTTGAATCTGCCAGGCGCTCCTTGGAAACTCTATGGGGTAGTTCTGCTCTGTCCTATAGGGTCGCTATGAGTTGGAATCGACTCGATGGCAATGAGTTTTTTTGGTTGGCTCAAACTGTGGATTCAAACTGTCAACTTTTTGGTTAGCAGCAGAGCTCTTAACCACTGTGCCACCAGGGCCCCTTGTTCTGTGCAGTGGGAGATAAAGGGGCATAAGAGAAAAAGATTTATCCTAACTTCCATTTAATGGCAAAAGGCATACAGTGAATACTTTTAAAATCGAGAATAAAAAATATTCTCCCCTTCTTCCTTGTCAAGAGAACTTGATTTCATTTGGGGTAGCAACATACCCAGTTAAAAAACCTCCCCTCCCCCAGATTCCCTTACAGCTAGAGGTGGCCATGGGAATCAGTGCCCACTGAATAAACATATGCAAATATCACGGGGAGGAGGCACTTCCAGGCAAACTTTTTATTTATTTAAATTAATTTTTATTGTGCTTTAAGTGAAAGTTTACAAGTCAGGTCAGCCTCTCATACAAAAATTTACATACGCCTGAAAAAAAAATTTTTTTTTTTTTTTGCTATACACTCCTGGAAAACCTGGTGGCATAGTGGTAAGTGCTACGGGCTGCTAACCAAAGGGTCGGCAGTTCAAATCTGCCAGGCGGTCCTTGGAAACTCTATGGGGCCGTTCTACTCTGTCCTATAGGGTCGCTATGAGTCGGAATCGACTTAATGGCACAGGATTTGGGTGCTATACACTCCTAATTGCTCTCCCTCTAATGAAATAGGACAGTCCTTTCCTCTACTCTTTCTCCTCATGTCTATTCGGGTAGCTTCTGGCCCCCTCTGCCTTCTCATCTCCCCTCCAGACAGGAGATGCCAAGATAGTCTCATGTGTCCACTTGATCCAAGAAACTCATTCTTCACCAGTATCATTTCCCATCCCATATTCCAGTCCAATCCCTGTCTGAAAAGTTGGCTTTTGGAATGGTTCCTGTCTTGGGGTAACAGAAGGTCTGGGGACCATGGCCTCTGGGGTCTTTCTAGTCCCAGTCTGACCATTAAGTCTGGTCTTTTTATGAGAATTTGGGGTCTGCATCCCACTGCTCTCTTACTCCCTCAGGGGTTCTCTGTTGTGTTCCCTGTCAGGGCAGTCATCGGTTGTAGCCGGGCACCATCTAGTTCTTCTGGTCTCAGGCTTATATAGTCTCTGGTTTATGTGGTTCTTTCTGTCTCTTAGGCTGTAATTGCCTTGTGTCTTTGGTGTTCTTCATTCTTCCTCAGGGAAGCTTTTTAAAAGGAAGTCACCACCACCAGCCTCTGCCTTTCACCTTTGCTCCTTGTCCTTCCCCTTTTTCTTGCCTGGAGTATAAACATAATGCCTCGTGGTGGACCTAAGATGATGGTGGAAGAGCTGCTTCTCAGTGACTTCCTCAGGAAGCTGTACCTGCTCTGGGCTGCTCACCTCTAATTCATGGTGGGTTGTGGAATGAAAACATCCACCTTCCTTGTTTAAGCCAAAGTAGCCGGTTCTCTCTTCCATGCAGCTGAACATAATCCTAATGGTCTTAATTAACAGTGAATGTTTACATGGCCTGACCTTCTCTCCCCTTACGGTTTAGAGGAGCCCATGTCCTCTAATTCTGCATATACAGCCACAGGCAGCAATGTAAGTGAAGGGAAAAGAAAAACTAAAATATGTACAAAAAAAATCACTAATCCCTCATTATATAACTTTTACAGGTCTAATTATTTTTAGATATTATTTGGAAGGGAAACAGTAAATTTGTGATAACATTTTTCCTTGCAATGTCTCCCATCTGTTTATTTTTTACACCTCATCTTGGTGAAATCACTGTTCGTGTTATTTTCCTCTTAAAGTTTCTCTAATATGAGGCTTTTGAATGATCTCCTACTAGACTTTTCCAGTCAATTTTAATTACTATTTCTTGTTCCAAACAAAACTCTACCATGACATCTAAGATTTTCCAGACAATATTAGATTTGAGACAGAGTAGTTTATTTTTAGATTTAAACCTTTATCACTTCTAAATCATAGTTCTTGCACTAAAAAGTTTTCATATAACTTCTAATGAGTTTATCAAAATGACTACTCAAAAAGAATTGCTAAAGGGATCAACCTGTTCTTTCAAATGTTCAAATAGTATCCTGGTCATCACTTAAACAGGGTTGCAAAATTAGTCTTAGGCTCACATAGCATAAACAAAAATATTATTTTAGGTCAAGATCAACATTTTTTTAATTTACATATACTGTATTTTATGCAAATAACACACACCTTCTGGGTTTCTTTGCTGGCCACGCCCTCCCCCCTCAAGGCATTTTCCTAAGTGTACTATGCTCATTATTTTTTACAGCAACATGTGGAAGAGGACTGGCATGGTGGCACTTCTGAGGGTGCCTCTAGGTGGGGAGGGCACGGCTGGCAAACAAACGCAGAAGGCACACATTATTTGCTTAAAAATATGGTATTTTTAACTTCACAGAACCACCTTACAAAGTTGATAATGTAGCATGTCATCTGCTAAATCTACAGTCACAATTACTCCTATCCTATCTCTCAAGTGAAAACATTACCTCACTTTGCCTAATTGCCTCATAATTGAGAGAAAAGATACGGAATTGGGAGTTATCAGAATGACTGCTTTATTTACCCCAAACATCAGTACTCTTCACCTTTTAGGGGTGGTAACCCGTTGCCATCGAATAGATTGCAACCCTATAGGACATACTAGAACTGCCCCATAGAGTTTCCAGGGAGTGCCTGGTGGGTTTGAACTTCCAAACTTTTGGTTAGCAGCCATAGCTCTTAACCACTATGCCACCAGGGTTTTCAACTTGGTCAAAGGAAAAAATACCCCAAAATAAACTTACTAAGGGAAGAACTAAACTCAGAAAAACTTGCCTGGCATTTATTCAAGTTATACAAACTCATAAATAATGAGGAGATGAAGTTTTGGACTGATGAATTTGCTGCGTAGCATGGAAAATTTATTTTCTAGGACAGTTTCTGGCTTGCAGATGCCTAAATTCCGCACATCTCTTAAATACAAATGACTGCACCAGTCAGGTGGTTTCAAAAACCCTCCTTTCCTCTCCACTGTCCCCACTTGGAATTTCTCTCTCCTCTCCTCCCACCAGCTATAACCCTTCTACAATGTCAGGATGAATCAAAAAGAAATGTGAAGGAGGAAGCTAGGGTAAACCTTTATCGTCCATTTCTTCAGTCCCTTCTGTCCTTTATCACTTCCTACGTCACCTGCTACCAAAAAAACAAAAACCCCATTGTCATCCAGTGGATTCCAACTCATAGCAACCCTACAGAACAGAGTAGAACCGCCCCATAGAGTTTCCAAGGAGCAGCTGGTAGATTCAAACTGCTGACTGACTTTTTGGTTAGCAGCCAACTTTTTAACTTTTGCACCACCATATGTCTGCTAATGTCATTGCCTAAAAAGTCAACTAATTTCTAGGAGGAAGTCTACCTAACTCAGTGTGAGTATCATCCCAATGTGGGTTAAGCTCCTGCCTGGCCTTCCAGGCTGAGCAGTCTTCCCACATATTCTTGTCTTACTTAGCATATTCCTCCCTGCTTGAGACCAGAAAATGTCTTTCACCTTATGTTCAGGACCTTGCAGCCTTGCTCAGTGTTTGGCTCAAAGGTGGTGCTCAGAGGGGCTCTCCTGAGACCAAAAAGTTTGAAAACCTCTATTACAGGTCATACCCGCTCTTTTATCATCATTTCCCACTTAAGTCAATGACAGCTGACATTTACAGGGTCTCATTGCTGTCAAATCAATTCCAACTTAGAGTGACCCTACAGGACTGAGTAGAACTGCCCCACAGGGTTTCCAAGGCTATAAATCTTTATGGAAGCTGACTGCTATGTCTTTCTCCCACAGAGCGGCTGGTGGGTTCAAACCACCAAACCGTCAATCTTTCAGTGAGCAGCCAAGCACTTAACCACAGGGCCACCAGGTCTCCTTCATGAAGAAGGTGCTGTCTTCAAATGAGATGCCTGACAGGTCACTTTTCCTTTCATCCTTACAATATTCCTGTCATCCAGGTGCTGTGACCAGCCCCACTTGCAGGAGAGGAAACTGAGGCTTAGGGCAGTTGGGCAGCGTGCATGAGGTCACACAGCCAGCCAGCAAAGAAACTGGATTGAGGCCTGGCCTTGCTAACTCCAGAGCCCCCACCCTTCACCATCCCAGCCACTGTCCTCCCACCCCCTTCAGCTTTCCTCGCTTAGTCATTCTCTGAGTCAGCTGGCTTCAAACTCCTGACTCATCTTTGAATCATCCCTCTCCTTTTTCCTTGAAATGATCTGAACTCCCTCCCCAAAGCAGAAGAGGGGCTCAGGGCTCTAAGGCTCAGGTTCCTGGAGCAGAAGCTGCTAATCAGTGTGGCCAGGCCCCAAATGTCCAGGCAGTACAGCCAGGAGCCAAGGGAGATGAGCAAGACCGAGGCCTGGAAACAAACGGGCAAGATTAAGAGGAAAAATATTTGGTAGACAGGCTCCGGGAGGAAAGATGGCTGAGGCCCTGGAACGTAAAGGTAGATCCTTGTCCCCTGGGTTTTCAACCTCAAACCCATAGATGAGGAGGAAGTGTTAAACCAGGCCCCTGTCTTTTTATTGTATCCATCTCTTAATCTCTATTTCCACTCATTGGCTTTCTTCATTTAGCAAATGTGTGGTGTAATAAGTGGACTGTGGTGGGGTAATAACAATAACATTTATTGGGCACTTACTATGTTAAGCCACTCTTAACACTTTGCGTGTATGAATTCACTTAATCCTCATACAGACCCAATGAGGTAGGCACATATTTTACACATGAGGAAACTGAGGCTTGAAAAAGTAATATGGGATTGTATGGGAGTAAGCAAGAGAAGCACTTAACCTACTCCTGGAGGAAGAAGAAATCAGGAAAAGCTTATCACAAATGATATCCATATCAGTTTCCTTTTACTGCGGGAAAAAATTACAGGAAACTTAGTAACTTAACACAACACAAATTTATTATCTTACTGTTTTGGAGGTCAGAAAACTGAAATGGATTTTACTGGCCCAAAATCAATGTGTTGGCAGGGCTGTGCTCCTTCCAAGGGATCTAGGGGAGAATCTGTTTCCTGGCCGTTTCCAGTTTAAGAGGCTGCCTTTGTTCCTTGGCTCTTCAGCCTTTCTTCCATCTTCAAAGCCAGCAGTTTAGCATCTTTTTTCCTCTGACCCCTGGTTCCATCCTTGCATCTTCTTTTTCACAGCAACTCCACTGCCTCTCTCTTAAGGAGTTCTTGTGTTTACCCAGGATAATCTTTCAATCTCAAGAGTTTTAACTTAATCATTTGTACTAAGTCCCTTTTGCCATAGTAGGTAACATACTCACAGATTTCAGGGATTAGGACATAGATGTTGGGAGGGGGCAGCATTATTCAGCCATACATCTAAACTAGGTCCATCCAATGATTCAACAAATATTTATTGAGAGGCTTCTACGTTGACTCTGGAGGTGCTGGAGGGATAGTGATAAACAAGATCTGAAGACAGAGAAGAATCTAACCAGGTAAAACAGGGTGAGGGAAAAGGCGCTCCAGGCAAAATGAACACGCAAAGGCCCAGAGAAGAAAAGAGAGCTGTTCCCTCCAGAGTGGAGTGTGTGGTTCTCAATCCTCCCTGCATATTAAAATCAGGTAGGGAGCTTCTTAAAAAGCCTCCTATGCCCTACCTCCTTTCCCCTCCCGCCATATTCTGATGTCAGCGGTGAGTCTCTGGCCTCCAGTGATTCTAATGTGCAGCCAGATTGACAATCACTGGTCAAGAGCATGGCGTGAAAGGACACAGGCGCCTAAAAAATGAGGCTGGAGAGGGAAGCAAGAGCCAGCTCAAGAACACCTTGTAAACCAAGCATTTGCTTAATCAAGGGAGCGATACGATCACATTTGGCCTTTCTAAAGATCGTCTGGCTGTCAAACAGAGGAAAACAAGGTAGAAGGCTGTGGTGGTTCAGGCAGGAAACGATGGAGCCTGGGAGTTAGCGTAGGACTAGAGTGAACGGTGAAATCAGAGTTAGAACCACCAGACTCGGTGAGCGAGCAGATATGGTGAGTGACAGAGAGGAAGGAGCCAAAGACGAGAATGGTTTCTGGTATACCTAGAATTATTGCTCTTGCCCCCTAACTAGATATCCCAGATCCAGGCTTTTTTCCTTCCAATCACCCCTGCGCATCACCATCAGGGTAAACTTCTTTAAATATCACTTATCATGTTGAGGAGAATTAGACAGCCTACTGATTGGCTCCGGAAACCCTGGCGGCGTAGTGGTTAAGTGCTATGGCTGCTAACTAAAAGGTCAGCAGTTCAAATCCACCAGGCACTCCTTGGAAACTCTATGGGGCAGTTCTACTCTGTCCTATAGGGTCGCTATGAGTTGGAATCAACTCAACAGCAACGGGTTTGATTGGCTCCGTTGCACTTGTCCTGGATGGGTTCAAATCCTACCTCAGCCACTTTACTAGCTATGTGATCTTGGTCCAGTTACTTTTCTGTGCCTCATTTCCTCAGCCATAAAGTGAGATGCTGAAAATAGTGTTTACGTCACAGAGTTGCTATGAGTCAATATATATAAGAGCACTTATATCACTACCTGTGTACGGTAAGCACCCAATAAAAATTAATTACTATTATGTCATTCCTCTATTCAGAAACCCTTCATAGAATATCTTCTGTTTCCATTTGCTTGAATCCCGGCGCCTGCCTCTCCAGATCCTTCATGATCTGGGTCCACCCCATGACCCATCCTCATTTAATTCTATTCCTCCAAATATCCCTTCTCTTCTAGTCACAGTCCCAAAAACACCAGATACACACCTTCATGCCTTGGTTATACTGTTTCCTTCATTTTAAATACCTTCCTTTTCCCCTTCTACCCTCCTCAATCCTTCTGTCCCTTAAATGCTCATTACCACTTCTAGAAAAGTGACTCCAAATGCAGTGACTGGTGACCATACTGTATAATCATTTTCCCCCAAGCAGGACAGCATGTCATTCCTAACAGGAAGCTATCATTCCAAATAACTCACAAAGCCGTTCACGCTCATACCTGTCACTGCGATCTAAATGCCAAGTACTCACAGAATGCCCAGAGCATAAACTTATCTTTCCCATGCTTCGCAGAGCACTGTGGATGCCCTAGCAGCCCATAAATAAAAAATAACTTTGGTACGAATCAAGTTTCCATCAGGACTATTAGCTATGAAATATTTAAAGCCTTTCTTGGTTTATTAAACCAAACCAATGTTGTGTGTTAAAAAGAGATAGGACCAAAAAAATATGAGTTAATTGACCAAAATATATTTCAGCAGCTGTCCTTATAGGGGAAGCAAAACCTTACTTACCCCAAGAAGAATTTCATTAAGCACGTGTGTCTTTCTGTTCCCTACATCCTTTTGTTTTTACAGCTTTATTGAGATATGATTGACAAACAATAGACTGTGCAATATTAATGTGCATAACTTGACAGATCCCACAGTCTTTTAACCACAAAGCTTTATACCAATCAGCATTTGCATTACAGTACTTAAAATTCTCTTATTTTTCAAGCATGATAGTGTAATGATAAAATCCAAGTTTTCCAACAGTGCGGCTTTCCCCGTCTCTAAGCTACTAGAAATTCCCCTTGGTCGGGAAAATATTTCAGAATTTGAAATTCAGAAAGCAAAAGGGTTTGCCTTTAAAAAAACAAACAAACAAACAAACAAAAATGATAACTTCATGTTTTAAACCAAGACAATATAGGCCCTTGATTTGCTTTTGGCTAGTAATGAAAGATTTTCTCTAAAATCATTAACTATAATCTGTCTATAGATTGCACTCAGTTCAGTAGAAGGGTTCATCCCAAGACAGAAGGGACCATCTCCCCACGTTCTCAGGGAGGTTGAGAGCAAGAGAACACACCTAAGTGGCACTAAGCACCAGATCCAGGCAAATGTTTGCAGCAAAGTTGCAGGTTCACTTCTTGGTGATTTCACTTATTCGGCCACATTTACTGAGCCTCTGCATTTCACTGGGCTTGGGAACCCTGCCCCTATCAGCAGCGTACAGGCTATTTCAAGAGATAGGACATAAACTTTTGGCCTCTGCAGTGACCCAGCAGGCAGTGCCAACACCCTCAGGACCTGAGTTGCCCTGAGTAGCCCGCGTTTATAAACTATAGGAAGCAAGCTGCTGGGGGCTAGAAAGGAGGTGACGGTGGAGTGATGGTATATGTACTACATATACACTTTCCCCACCCTGCCATGATGGCCCAGTCTGTAGGGATGGGTTTCTGACTCAGTTCCCCAGACTCCTGACTTCTCAATAGTCCCTCCCTAAGAATATTCCCTAAATCCTAGCCTGCTTAGATAAGTCCCAATTATCAAGGCTATTTCCCAAGAGCTGAATCTTATTTCCTGAGCCTGAAGCTGCTGGATACTGTCCAATTGGCAAGGATGGGTCAAGCAGAGAAGTGTTATCCAAATTCTCCTGACCATTAAGAGTCACCTTGGGCATGTACCAAAACTACAGATTCCTAGGATCCAGCCCAGGCTTATTGAATCAGAAACTTGGGGGGAAGTGAGGTTTCCAGATAAGCAAACCAAGGCTCAGAGAGAATAAATTACAGGCTCGAGTCCACACACAGGGTGACAAAGCTGGGACTAGAACCCAGATCTATTCAATCCCACCTTCTTTTGTGCTAGAATTAGATGTGTGGGAGGATGTGGAGCCATCTTTGCCTCAGTACCATCCCCTTTCTTCAAGCACAGCCTTCTTTTTCCATTTCCTGCAGCCCTACACTTGCTCAGTTTCTTAAGAATATAATCCTGGGTCACAAACTCAAATGCCTTCAACATACGGACAGGTACAGCCAATGACTGAAGCAGCTGGGTAAGAGTACAGGTGGAGCAACAGTGAAAGGGGGTCACTCTGGCAAACTGGAGAGTCCTTCCCGGTCCAAGGGGACAGTCACTACTCAGCTCCCACAAGCAGCTGCCAATGAGAATGTGGACCTCTCTTTGCCTAAAAGCCTAGATTTTCAGGTGAAATTTCAAAATGCTACTCCCATGAATATGTTACATTATATAAAACTCCATCTTAGAGATGGGAGGAAAAAAATCTCTGACTGGTCTTGAAGAAGCAGGCTGCTATGATGTAATAACTGCTTGTGGAGGGAACTGCCAGTACCTCTGAGAGCTGGGTGCCTCAGTCCTTTAACCCCAAAGAACTGAGTTCTGCCAACACCGTGTGAGCTTGGAAGAGGTTCCTGAGTTCCAGAAAAATATGCAGCCTGGCTGACACCTCAACAGCGGCCTTGTAAGACCCTGAGCAGAGGACCTAGCTAAATCATGCCCAGACTCCTGGCCCACAGAAACTGTGAGATAATAAATTTGTGTTGTTTTAAGCTACTGAGTTCATGGTAATTTGTTTCTCAGCAATAAAAAACTAATACACTCTCCTACGCCTGCCTTTCTTAGGCAGTGCTTCTGACTTCAAACTTCCCTCTCTCCATCTGCCATCAACATTTCCATTCCTGATCTCAGCTGGTTGTCAAGAGGGAAATTTTTAATAATCTGATTTACCTACATTTCCTAGGGCTGCTAAAACAAATTACCACAAACTTGGTGGCTTAAAACAACAAACATTCTCTCTCAGTTCTAGAGACCAGAAATCCAAAATCAAGGTGTTAACAGAGCCCCAATCTCTCCAACAGCTCTAGTGGGAAATAGTCCCTTGCCTCTTCTGGCTTCTGTTGGCTCCAGGTGCTCCTTGGCTTGTAGCAGCATAACTCAGACCTTTGCCTCTGTCTTCACAGGGCCTTCTCCCTGTGTCTCTGTGTGTCCAATTTCCCTCTGCCTTTCTCTTACAAGGATATCTGTCATTGGATTTAGGGTCCACCCTAAATCCAGGATGATCTCATCTTGAGATATTAAAGTTCATTAGATCCGCAAAGATCCTTTTTCCAGTAAGGTTGCATTCACAGGTCCTAGGATATGGAAGAAAGAGCCCTGGTGCTGCAATGGTTAAATGCTCAGCTGCTAACCAAAAGGTCAGGAGTTCAAACTCAACGGTGGCTCCGTGGGAGAAAAGACCTGGTGATCTACTCCTGTAAGGAGTAGGGCCTAGGAAACCATATGGGGCAGTTCTCTGTCATATAGGATCACTATGATTCAGAATCAACTCGACGGCATACAACAACAGGACCTGGACATATCTTTTGGGCGGGAGGGCCTCCATTCAACCGTCTACACACTCCTAATGATCCCTTGCATTTTAAAAAGAGGGCTTGGAGAGATACTGGATAAATAAATCAAAGGAACAATTGATTCAAAAACGGTGAAATTGCAGAAAAGTAGAAGGGAGTTGGTACCTGGAGATTGTCCCAGTGGGCCTCAGGCTGTAGCATAGTCTCTACCTAGGAGTAAGGTGTCCCTGAGTGACACAAATGGTTAAGCCCTCAACTACTAGCTGAAAGGATAATGGTTCAAGCCCACCCCAAGGTGCCTCTGAAGACAGGCCTAGCAATCTGCTTTTGGAAGGTCACAGCCTTGAAAATCCTATGGAGCAGTTCTACTCTGACACACATGGGGTTGCCATGAGTCAAAATTGACGTGATGCTAATTAATAATAACAACAAACTTAGGAGTAAGTTCCACCCAGCCTAGGAACTCTCTGAACAGTGGACCAAGAGTCAAGAGCTAGGTCCCAGTCCCCTCATTGCCTCTTATTAGGAAAGCTTATTGGGAAAGTTTCCATTTTCTTCTCTCTAAAATGGATGCTCCTTAGAAGCAAAGATGGCAAGACTGTCTCACATACTTTGGACATGTTATCAGGACGGATCAGTCCCTGGAGAAGGACATCATGCTTGGCAAAATGGAGGGTCAACGAAAAAGAGGAAGACCCTCAACCGGATAGATTGACATGGTGGCTGCAACAATGAGCTCAAGCATAACGATGGTGAGGATGGCGCAGGACAAGGCAGTATTTCGTTCTGTTGTACAAAGAGTCACTAAGAGTCATCAGACCTAACTGATGACCAAACAATGACAACAACAAATGGGTGTGAGTTCTTTCCTGCCTACCTCAGGGTTGTTGTGAGGACCAAGCAAGTCAGTATTTGTAAAAGCATGCTGTAAGTGATATTTTCACATGAATAGATTGAAGCAATTGCAGATAATTTAAGCCCAAAAGATTCTCGTACATATATTCTGATTCCACTCCTGCAGCTTCAGTGCTGACCTTGCGGCATCTGCTGGCAGGCTTCCATCTCCTTGCCACCTCTCAGTTTCAGCCAGAGGCTAACATTCCGTTCTCCTAGCTTCCATGCAGCTGACAAAGGCCAGGGAGGGACTGAGATGACACTCCTCTCACATCCCAGCAGCCTGATGAACCAAGGCAGAAGAGGCCTCCAGGAAGGTCACACAGATTTCTGGGGCATCCCCAGACACCAGGCCAAAAACAGCCCCATCAAATTCCCCAGCTTCCAGAAGAGGCATCACCCCTGGTGAGATCGAGTGCTGAGTCCTTCAAAGCCAAGCAGCCAAGCCCCTGAGAGTTCTAGAACACTCCACTGTGTCCGAATCTATATTTCAAATGACAGGAGCAAGCTACCACTCTGCTGTGATGTCCATATGTCTTATGATGAAACTTACTTTAGGTGAGGAGTTTATTGGTCAGAATCAAGAGTCATCACCAAGAGGGCCAACGAAATGTCGGGGAAGTACATGAATACCTCGTCGATAATAAATGTAGAAAAAGCTCCCAAATGCTTTTCTTTCTGGGAAAGAATTGTTTTTCTTGCCCTTTCCATTCTAGCTCACCTCTAAAATTTCCTGAAAACTTCTTGGAAGGTGGAAGAGAAGTTTCAGTGTTTGCCTGCCCAGCTTAACCCATCACTCTGTGAGGACTGATACTGAGTGTAAAAGAGCCCTACCTAGGCTGAGCGCCGTGATGCCTGAATCAGTAGAAGCTGGTAGACATCGCCCCCTAGTGCAAAGAGGCAGGAAACTCATTCTCTATAGAGAAAGGCTCCCCAATCATTTTGCTGGAGGAACCACAAAAAAATCTTGGTTAAAACTTAATGGAAAACAGTTGTTTGGAGAGTGAGATTCTCCGGAGCTTTTAAATCAACGGTTTTCATCATATTTTAAACCTATCCTGGGAGATCTCTAAGATATATTATACAAAAAGAGCAGTCATACTGAGTCAATGTGGGGGGAGTCAATACTACATAAAAATATATAATAGAATGAAATATTCATTTCCTTGCTTTTTAAAGAGTATTCTGGACACAATTTTAATAACATTTATGGCTGTGAACATCAGGGGGCTTTTTTGTTACTGTTCTGTAGAGTGGATAGAACACCAATCTTCTGTTGTGGGTTTACGCCATTTTTACAATTTCTTTGTCTCCCTCTATTGTTGTCAGTGGTCACTTTTTGATTTTGATTCTGTCAGTGTGACTTCCTTTAGCAGCCTCCTTCCCCTTCTCATTTGCTGTGTAAATCGTAACTGGGATACCACTCTAGTTAGAATTGTAGGTAAAATAAGGTTAACTGGCTCCTAATAAAGACCTCTCCTACAAGCGAAGCGTGTGAGACTGAAGACAAAGCCGGGGTGACACTGCACACAGGACTGCTCATTCCATCTGGAATTCGTGACTGCCTGACATGTACTTGGCTACTTAGAGGCTATTTTTACCTCTTTTCTATTTTTGTACTGAATAGGTTCATTTGATATAGTTGTATTTTGGCCACATGAATATTGCTATACTTTTCAATGTGCTAAAGTTTGAAATGGAATAAAACAGTGGCCCGTAGTCCTGAAATCAAATTCCTCACCAAAGCCAATCCCCTTTCATTGCTTACGGTAACTTGATATAAAACCAGGGCTGCACATAAATGCCCATTAATAGGAGTATAAGCAAAGTGTGGTTCATCTGTACCACAAAATACTATAGAGCTGTGAGCTGTGTATATTATACATACACTTACAGGAAAATATGTTCATTGCCATATTGTTAAGTCTGTTAAGAGGGGTCAATAGAAAAATGCTTTGCCCTTTGGTCCCCCAGGAAGACAGTGCTGAGATGCATGTCATAAGACCCCTCAGGGAGTCCCAGCAGGATCTACACCAGTCACCCATTGCCCCCAGTTCCTGTCCTTCTTTCCCTGTTTCTTGCCCCTTGCCCCTACTCCTGCTTCCTGTGATCAGTTCCTCAAATCACTGCATACAAACCTTTGTCTCAGGCTTTGCTTTTGCAAGAAGCCAAATTAAGAGAGGCATTTGTCAAATGAAGCCATGATATTTAGAGCTTCTGTACCCATATAGTAACCACTAGGGGAAGACCAAGTGAATTGCAGAGAAGCCAACCCAACACCCTGGCGTCATTAGGCCACTGAACAACCACCTTCTTCTGGACATCTTGCTATGTGGAAAGAATAAACCCCAAATATTTAGGTTACTTTCAGCTGCGTTTTCCGTTACTTGCAGCCAAAAGTACTTTAAATGATGCACAAGGCCAATCAAAGTCCTGTGGAATATTTTATTTGGAACTGAAGGCAAAGTCCTTCCCCTTTGTGTAGGGAAGCCTGGGGATAGAAGCCAGGAGCGGCCATAGCTCCGGCTTGTGGTGAATTCTGGCCTGGGAGAATGGAGAGAGGACGGTGAGAGATGAGACAAAGGACAGAGAGCTTGTCCTGTGGTTTAATTCTTCCACCAGTGAATTCCTCTCTTTGCCTAAGATAGTGCAGGTAGGGTTTCCACCACTTGCAAAAAAAGTAGCCTGACTAATTCAAGTCTGAGTCCATGCCTGTATTTTAAAATATGTGGATGTATGTTTCTAAGCATAGAAAAAATTCTGAGTAATATAGATGATACACTAAACAGTTACTAATAGTTACTTCTGGAAAGAATTGGATTGGAGGACATAGTTATCATTTTTACTTTGTGAACTTCTCAGTGTTTAAGGTTGTTATAACCAGATTGTGACATTTCATAATTTTAAAAGGAAACATCTACGAAAAAAATCAGAACTGGTCTTGGACTGTGGAGAAAGGTGAGGTAGCTGGCTCTTGGTTTCTTCCTGCCCAGCCTGCACTCTGGTTTTATATCCCAGGCTCACCCTACCCATACTCTCCACATTCCACATCTAAGCTTTGGAAACAGGGTTACTTTAACACACGTTTCAGCAAAAATACTCATCTGTTATTACTGGAATGAGAACAGATTGAGGATACCACTTCCTGTTTCAGAAATTCAGTCAAGGTCATTGCCAGTCCCTCTCTACACGTTTATTTACACAGTTTAGCAGGCAGAATTCTAAGATAGTCTCCAAGATCCCCACCCCTTGGTGTACATGCCCTGTATAAACCTCTCTCCCTTGAGTGTGGGCAGAACCTGTGAACATTATGGGATTTCACCCATGTGATTGTTGTTGTTGTTAACTGCCATGGAGTTGGCTCATGGTGACCCATGTACAACAGAATGAAATGTTGCCTGAACCTGCCCCATCTTCAGGATCATTGATAGCTAGCCCATTGTTGTCACTGTGTATTCTGAATGCCTTCCAACACTATTGGGAGCTCTGGTGGCACAGTGGTTAAACGCTCGGCTACTAACTGCAAGGTCAGCAGTTTGAACCCACTAGTCACTCTGTGGTAGGAAGATGTGGCAGTCTGCTTCCATAAAGGTTACAGCCTTTATACTCTTTCTTTCTTATAGGGTCGCTATGAGTCAGAATCGACTCAAAGGCAATGGGGCTTTTTTGGGTGGGTCCAGCACTATATCAGACAATATCCTGTTGCGATCCATAGGGTTTTCATTGGCTAATATTCAGAAGTAGTTAGGCAGGCCTTTCTTCCTGGTCTATCTTAGTCTGGAAGCTCCACTGAAACCTGTCTGCCATAGGTCACCCTTCTGGTATTTGAAAGAGTGGTAGCATAGCTTCCAGTGTCATAGCAACACAAAAGCCACAACAATATGACAAAATGATAGACAGGTGGCAAACTCATGTGATGTTATATCAGACTTCATCTTGGCAGGCTAGAAAGAGAGATTCTCCCACTAGCCTTGAAGAAGTAAACTGCCACGTTGTGAGAGGGCCTGTATGGAGAGCCTATGAGAGGCCCATGCGGCGAGGAACCTCAGGCAACCCGTAAGAGTTGAGAGTAGCCCCAAGCTGACAGCCAGCAGCATAATGGGGGCCTCGGTCCCACAACTGCAAGGAACTTAATTTTTTTTTTTTTTTATTGTGCATTAGGTGAAAGTTTAAAGAATAAATTAGAGTCCCATCTGATAGTCTGTACATAGTGTTTCATGACCTTGGCTTCCTTCCCCACAATATGTCAGTACTCTCCCCATTTCTACCCTGGGCTCCCCGTTTCTTTTGTCCTGATTTTCTATCCCTTCCTGCCTTCTCATCTTTGCTTTTCCGCAAATATTGCCCTTTCGATTTCATATAATTGATTGTTCTAAGAAGCATGTTCCTCTCAGGTGTTATTGTTCATGGGCTTGTGTACTGTTTGGCTGGAAGATGCTCTCCAGGAATGGCTTCAGTGCCAGGTCAGAAGGGTGTACCTGGGCCATAGTCTTGGGGGTTCCTCCAGTCTCTGTCAGACCAATAAGTCTGATCTTTTTTGCTAATTCGATTATTTGTCCTACATTTTTCTCCCACTCCATTCAGGACCCTCTGTTGTGATCTCTGTCAGAACAGTTGGTAGTGGTAGCCAGGCACCATCTAGTTCTTCTGGTTTCGGGATTGTGTAGGCTGTGGTTCATGTCCTTTGTACTCATTGCTCCCTTGAGTCTTTGGTTTTTTTCACTCTCCTTTGCTCTGAACTGGAAGAGAACAATAGTTGTATCTTAGATGGCTGCTTGCAAGCTTTCAATACCCTAGATGCTACTTATTAAAGTAGAATGTAGAACATTGTCTCTATGAACTATGTTGTGTCAGTTGACCTAGAAGTCCCCTGAGACTATGGTCCTTTGCCTTCGAGCCTAGGATTTTCATCCCGTGAGGTGTTTGTTTACATCTAAGAGGTTTCCCTGGCTGTGCCACTTGTGTGATCTATTGTCTATATTAATAAATGAAGAACACCTACAGTCATGTATTTAGAAATATCCATCACCGAACCTGTAGTTGTCGATGGGTGTGCTCCCTTACACCCTCCCACAGCTCTTGGCATATCTGTCTATCTACATATCCATTCATAAATTACTGCTAGTTAATGCTATTGTTGCAGGATTGTCTATGCTACGGTAGTTGCCCTTTATTCTTGCATTCCTCTCAGTGTCCTCTCTTGCCTTGGTCATGTTATGCTGACTTCTCCCATATTATGTTTTGCATTTCCCTTCACCAATATTAACACATGTCTACTATCTATTTAGTAATTTTCCCTCCCTCTCGCTCCTATCCCTGGTAAGCGTCAGATTTTTTTCTTCTTTTTTGTCTTTTTCTCTGTATAAACCTTTTGTTGTTGCTCTGTACTAGCGGTCTCATAGAATATATGTCCTTTTGTGATTTACTTATTTCACTCAGCATAATGTCCTCCAAATTCATCCATGTTGTGAGACGTCTTGCGAAGTCATCATTATTCTTTATACTTGTGTAGTATTCCATTGTGTGTGTGTACCACAGTTTGTTAACCCATTCATCTGTTAATGGGCTCTTAGGTTGTTTCCATGTTTTCTATTATTGTGAATAGTGCTGCAATGAACATGGGTATGCATATGTCTATTGATGTCACGGCTCTTATTTCTTTAGGGTATATACCCAGGTGTGGGATTCCTGGATCATATGGCATTTCTATTTCTAGCTTTTTGAAGACACATCATAGCATTTTCAATAGTGGTTGTACCATTTTACATTCCCAGCAGCAGTGTTCAAGATTTCCAATCTCCCCACAACCTCGTGAACATTTGTTATTTTCTGTTTTTTTGATTCATGTCAGTAATGTCAAGGTGAAATAGTATCTCTTTGTAGTTTTGATTTTCATCTCTGTAATTGCTAATGACTGCAAGCATTTCTTCATGAGTTTGTTAGCTGCCTGAATGTCTTCTTTGGTGAAGTGTCTGTTCATATCCTTTGCCTATTTTTTAGTTGAATTGTTTGTCCTTTTTTTGTTGAGGTGTTGAAGTTCTCTATACATTTTAGAGATTAAACCCTTGTCTCTTCCCCGTTTAATAGACTTTGGACCTTTGTCGAAGATCAGCTGTCCATAGGTGAATGGATATACACCTGGGTTCTCAGTTCTGTTCCATTGGTCTATGTGTCTGTGGTTGTACCAATACTAGGGTGTTTTGACTACCATGGCAATATAGTAGGTTCTGAGATCAGGTAGTATGAGGTCTCCTACTTTGTTGTTCTTCTTTAATAATGCTTTACTTATTCAGGGCCTCTTTCCCTTCCATATAAAGCTACTGATTAGTTTTTCCACCTCGTTGCAGAATGTTGAGCTTTGGATCAGGACTGCTTTATATCTATGGATTGTTTTGGGAAGAATTGACATTTTCGCAATGTTACGTCTTCCTACTGAAGAGCATGGTATGTTTTTCCATTTATGTAGGTCTCTTGGTTTCTTGCAGTAGCGTTTTGTACTTTTCTTTGTATAAGTCTTTTACACCCCTGGTTAGATTTATTCCTAAGCATTTTATCTTTGGGGGGGCTATTATAAATGGTATTGGTTTCCTGATTTCCTTTTCAAAGTTCTCTTTGTCGATGTAGAGGAATCTGATTTTTGTGTGTTGATCTTGTATCCTGCCACTTTGCTGAATCCTTCTATTAGCTCCAGCAGCTTTCTCGTGGAATCTTTAGGATTTTCGATGTATAGAATCACATTATCTGCAAATAGGGATAGCTTTACTTCTTCCTTATCAATCTGGATGCCCTTTATTTCCCTTTCTTGCCTTATTGCTCTCGCTAGGACAACCAATACAATGTTGAACAAGAGTGGTGATAAAGGGCATCCTTGTCTAGTTCCCCTTCTCAAGGGAAATGCTTTCAGACTCTCTCCATTGAGGATAATGTTGGCTGTTGGTTTTGTATAAATTTCTTCTATTATATTGGGGAATTCCTCTTCTATTCCTATTTTGCTGAGAGTTTTTATCAGGAATGGGTGTTGGACTTTATCAAATACCTTTTCTGCATCAATTGAGACAATCATATGATTCTTTTCCTTTATTTTATTTATGTGGTGGATTACTTTGATAGATTTTCTAATGCTGTAACCATCCTTGCATGCCTGGTATGAATCTTACTTTGTTGTGATGTATTCTTTTTTTTTTATATGCTGTTGAACTCTATTGACTAGGATCTTGTTGAGAATTTTTACATCTGTATTCCTGACTGCCTTTGTCTGGATATCAGGGTTATGCTGGCTTCATAGAATGAATTCAGAAGTATTCCTTCCTTTTGTATGTTCTAATGTTCTGGAAAAGTTTGAGTGGAATTGGTGTCGACTTTTCTCTGAATGTTTGTTAGATTTTCCCAGTGAAGCCATCTGGGCCAGAGCTTCTTTTTTTGGGAGTTTTTTTTTAATGACCCTTTCCATTTTTTCTTTTGTTATGGGTCTATTCAAAGTTTCTACCTCAGTTTGGGTTAAGTTTAGGTAGGTAGTGTGTTTCTAGAAAATTGTCCATTTCCTCTAGGTGTTCAAATTTATTGGAGTACAATTTTTTGTAGTATTTTGTTATGATCCTTTTTATTTCAGTTGGAGCTATTGTAATGTCACCCATCTCATTTTTTATTTGGGTTATTTGCATCTCCTGTTTTTCGTTTGTCAGTTTGGCCTGTGGTTTGTCAATTTTAATGATCTTTTCAAAGAACTAGGTTTTAGTCTTTTTGCTTCTTTCTGTTGTTTTTCTGTTCTCTGTTTCATTTACTTCTGTTCTAATTTTTGTTATTTTGTTTCTTCTGGTGACTGGGCTTTTGCTGCTCTCCTTCTAATTGTTCAAGTTTAGGGTTAATGTTTTGATTTTTTCCCTTTCTTCTTTTTTGATGTGCATTCATTGCTATAAATTGACTTCTGAGCACTGTTTTTGCTGTGTCCCAAAGGTTTTGGTATGTTGTGTTTTCATCCTCCTTTGATTCTAGGAATTTTTTAATTCTATCTTTGATTTCTTCTATTATCCAGTAGTTTTTAAGCAAAGTTTTATTTACCTTTATGTATTTTTTTTCCTTGCTCTTCTTGTTATTGATTTCTTCTTTTATAGCATTGTGATCAGAGAAGATGCTTTCTATTATTTCAAGGTTTTTGAATTTTTTGAGGCTTGCTTTGTGGCCTAATATGTGGTCTGTTCTGGAGAATGAGTCATCAGAGAAGAATGTGTACTTTTCTACTGTTGGGTAAAGCATTCTGTATATGCCTACAAGGTCAAGTCGTTAGACTGCAGTATTTAGATCTTCTGTGTCTTTGTTGAGTTTCTTTCTAGTTGTTCTATCCTTGACCGAGAGTGGTGTGTTAAAGTCTCCTAATACTATTGTGGAAGTGTCTATTCCTCTTTTCACCATTGTTAGATTGTGTGTTATGTATTTTGGAGCTCTGTCATTGGGTGCATATATATTTATTATGGTTATGTCCTATTGGTGGACTAACCCTTTAATCACTAGATAATGTCCTTCCTTGTCTTTTATGATGGATTTTGCCTTAAGGCATATTTTATCAGAGATTATTATTGCCACTTCTGCTCTTTTTTGGTTATTTTTTGCTTTATATATCTTTTTCCATCCATTAAGTTTTAGTTTATTTATATCTTTGTGTCTAAGGTGTGTCTCTTGCAGACAGCAGCATATCAGTGAGTTTTGTTTTTGTTCTTTTAATCCATTCTGCCACTCCCTGTCTCTTTACTGATGCATTTAGCCCATTTACATTCAGTGTGATTATCAACAGGTATGAGGTTATTGCTGTCATTTTGTTATGTTTTTTTATGTGTATGGTGTCAACAGTTGCTTTGTTACACTTAATTTTCTGTGCATTTATTTTTAATTGTAGCTTATCTTTTCATTTTCTCCATTGCTGTTGGTTTTGTGTGTACAGAGTCTTTATGATTTTCTTCTTTTATATTTCGATGAGTAGGTTTGTTAACTTTCTTTTTGGTTACCCTGAAATTTACCTTTATCTCCCTAAGCTTAAAGCAATAATTTATTTCTTGATATCACCTTGACTTCCTGTCCATATAGAAGTTCTAAACGAATATGTTTTATTCCCTCTTTATGGTTTTGTTGTTCTTTATTTTTATTTATTGTGCTTTAGATGAAGTTTTACAGAGCAAATTAGTTTCTCATTAAACAATTAATACACATATTGTTTTGTGACATTGGTTACCAACCCCACAACATGTCAACATTCTCCCCTTCTTGACCTTGGGTTCCCCATTACCAGCTTTCCTGTCCTCTCCCGCCATCTCATCCTTGCCCCTGAGCTGGTATGCCAGTTAAGTCTTGTTTTGTTTTATGGGCCTGTCTAATCTTTGGCTGAAAGTCGAACCTCAAGAGTGACTTCAGTACTGAGTTAAAAGGGCATCTGGGGGCCATACTCTCGGGGTTTCTCCAGTCACTGTCAGACCAGTAAGTCTGGTCTTTTTTTGTGAGTTAGAATTTTGTTCTACATTTTTCTCCAGTTCTGTCTGGTACCCTTTATTGCGATCCCTGTCAGAACAGTAGGTGGTGGTAGCTGGGCACCATCTAGTTGTGCTGGACTCACTGTGGTGGAGGCTGTGGTAGTCGTGGTCTATTAGTCCTTTGGACTAATCTTTCACTTGTGTCTTTGGTTTTCTTTATTCTCCCTTGCTCTAGACAGGGTTCCCCCTTTATGTTTTGAAGTGGTCATCAGTTACAGATTGACATCTCTCGTTCCCTGTTTTCTTTTAGTTTCATTTTCTTTTTTAGAGTTCTTTATCTGGGTTGCTATCTGGCTGATGTTGTCATATGTATTAATCTCACATTGTTGTCTGATGTTAGTTTTCTGTCCAAAGGATTCCCTGTTAACATTTTTGTGAATTTCATCTGGTTTTACAAATTCCCTTAATTTCTGTTGATCTGGAAATGTTCTAATTTCACAATCATACTGAGGGATAATTTTGCTGGATTTTTGTTCTTTCTTTCAGGGTTTTATGTATGTCATTCCATTGCCTTCTTGCCTGCATGGTTCCTGCTGAATAATCAGAGCTTAGTCTTATCAATGCCCCTTTGTGAGCAAGCTTTCATTTTTCCCGAGTTGCTTTCAGGATTCTTTCTCTGTCTTTGGTTTTGGAAAGTTTGATTATGATATGTCTCGGTGTTCTTCTTTTGTCATTCATCCCATATGAGGTTTGTTGTGCTTCTTGGATGGTTATCTTCTCATCTTTCATGATATTAGAGAAGTTTTCTGTCAGCAAATCTTCAACAATTCTCTCTGTGCCTTTTGTTGACTGCCCCTTCTGAGATTTCAGTCACACATAAGTTATTCCTCCTGATTTTGTCCCACATAACTCAGGCTTTCTTCAATTTTCTTCATTTTTTAAATTGTGCCTCGAACAGATTAGTGTCAAAAGATTTGTCTTCTATTTCGCTGATCCTATCTTCCATTGTTTTAATTTTACTCCTATGACTTTCCATTGAGTTGTCTATTTCTGAAATTTTATTGTTAAGCTTCTGAATTTCTAGTTGCTGTTTTTGTGGGATTTTAATTATCTGTTTATTTTGTCATTTTGTTCTTGTATTGTTTTCTTGAATTCTTCCAGTGTTTTGTCTGTGCTTTCCTTGATTTTGTCTGTGTTTTCCTTGATTTCTTTGAGGATCCTATAGATAAGTCTTTTGAATTCCTTAGCAGGAAGCTCCATTACCTTTTCTTCCTCAGGGAGGATTTCTGGTTCTTTTTTTTTTTTTTTTTTTTTGATCACTTGCTGGGGCTATCTTGGCCTGCTAAAGAATAGATGGTTTGCTATTGTCTGTTGTCTCCAGGACTTTAAGGGGTTATTGTATTTATTTTCTAATTGCATAATTCTTTGCTGGGTCCTGCTTTTTTGTTTTGTTTTGTTTTGTTTTGATGATTCTTGGCAGGTATGGCTGGTGTGGTGCTCTGGTCACCGGACTGGCCATGCTGGAATGCTCCCTACTTATCTCTGGGCTAGTGGGGCAGCAAGTAGGTGTAGGAGTTTGAGTATCTGTTTACTGGTTTAGCTGAGGGTGGCTTGGTCAGGCTTTGGCCTCTGTCTGTCTTTGGTTTGGTGGCACAGGAGCAGGGAGGTTCTTCTTGCAAGTAAAGCAGCCAGTGTGATGGATATATATGGTGAGTGGGGGTGTGGTCGTCACCTCTCGCCAGTTAGGGGAGAGGTGTGGTTGGTAGAGAAGGGTGGCGGGCAGACATGCTCACATCACTGTACTTCCACCTCCTGGGCAGGGGGAGGGAAGAAGGAATGACAGGTGGATACTTCCTCAGTTGAGCCGCATCCACCTCTTGGTGGGTGGAAAGAGAGAGAGGGAGGTAGACCAGACAAATGCGTATATACTTGCTCTACCCCCCACCCAAGCTGAGCAGGGGAAGAGAGGAAAGGGCCTCAGGGGGGATGTGTGCACAGTCATGGCTCCTCTGCCCCTCACTGGGCAAGTTAGGGGAGAAAATCGCACCTGGTGGATGCACATGGTGGCACCACCCAGGGAACGAGGGAGGAAAGGGCCTCAGGGGGGATGTGTGTGCAGTCTTGGCTCCTCTGCACCTAGCTGGGCAGGTTAAGGGAGGGAATCACACCTGGTGGATGCACATGCAGTGACATAACCTGGGGGAGGGAGGAAGGGGCTGCAGGGGTATACGTGCACAGTGGTAGCTCCTCTGCCCCTTACTGGATGGGTTAATGGAGGAAGTCATGCCTGGCAGATGTGCACACAGTGGCACTGCCTCCAACCTGTGTCAGGCAGAGGGAGAGAGAATGGGGTGACAGAGGGCTGCACACACAGTTGTGTCTCCTTCGCCCTTTGCTAGACAGGGGAAGGAGGAGGAAGAGTAGGGAGGAAAAGGATAGGCTCATGTTATGATCCCCCAGTCAGGCGAGGCAGTCAGTGACCCTCTGCCACTTCTGATCAGGATGATGGGGTAAGGTGGAATGTGTCCCTCTGGCTGGTTACATGGATGCTGGGGCACCTCGCACCCATTGCATCCAGCAAGTGGAACCTGTCCCTCTCAAGAGCGCAGAGGGGAGCTGCCCGGGGACAGGGTGGGTGGGAGGCTTCCTGCTGACACTCCGCAGGTCCACTGCCTTGTGTGTGCCACTCATCCCTGAGGTCGGGGGCTGCCGCTCCTGAGTATCTCTGGTTCTGGAGCCTGGCTCTCTCCCTGCCTCTGCTTCTTTCCATGTGTGCCTATAGAGTTTCTCCATCCCTTTTGGGAAAGTCATGAAGTTGCCTTGCTGTTCTCTTCACCCGGGGTCACTGCTGGATTTGTCCTAAGGTGGCTGTGGCAGGCCAGGATGGCTGGCTGAGCTCCTCTGTTCCATGTTACTCCTCTTTGACTGTTTTCACTCACTTTTTCCTTTCAGTCAACGTTCGGTTCATTTCTTAGACCTTTTTTTATGTTCGGGGTTCCTGGATTGTTACCTGCTTCTGTCTGGCTTGGTTTTTTTGGGTCTTTGGCATAGGGGAACATTGCAGTGCTGTGACTAAGCTGCCATCTTGGCTCCACCCTCAAGGAACTGAATTCTACCCATGACTATGTTGACCTGGAAGAAGACTCAAAGCTCCAGAAAGAAACGCAGCCTGACCAATGCCTTGATTTCAGCCTGACAAGACCCTGAGCAGAGAGCCCATAGAAGCCATGCCTGGACTTCTGACCTACAGAAACCCTGAGATAACAAATGTGTCTTTTTATGCTGCCAAGTTTGGTGTAATTTGTATACAACAAGAGAAAACTAATACATACAGGGAGTCATGTTAAACCTGACAACTGCTGTTTGCAAACCACCCAACAAACCTCAGGTAGACAGTCACAGATCCCAACATTTGCATAAAACCAGTAGCAAAGTGTGAAATGAGGGACTGATGCTTGGATACTATATCCAGTCAGCCTGTGATCATGCCCTCCACCCCACATACACACATAATTTCCATCACTTCCCCCACAACTCAACCCAAATATGCCTATAACCTGTTAAAATATAAAACAGTGTGCTTACTATGCAAATACAGCTTTCAAAGGAAGCTCATGCACTCACTTGTTTCCAAACCAGTGAATTTCTAGATAGAAAAATCTAGAGCTGCCACATATCTGTGAGTCTATGTAAAAAGACTGGCATGTTCTAAAAGAGGTGGGAAGCATGCTGCACCAATTCTGACCACACAGGCTGATGGGAAGGGGTACAAAGCCAGGACCACAGAGGATGGGGCTATGCAAAATGGATGGAGATGCTGGATCAGCCACAGGCCGCTTGGTAGATGGATCAAAGCACAGAATCGTAAGGACGTAACATTCTCAGGGTGGAGATAGACTTGGCAAGTGTAGCACACACAGCTAAAAGGAAGGCAGGTGGTATAGCACAGTTCTGAGCAATGGCAGCAGGAACCCAAATAGTGATTGGAGGGTGCCAGGAGGAGAAAACAAGGAAAAGAGCCAGCAAAATCTTGTGTGAGGGTGGGGGGGTGGGAGGCAGCATCCAGTAGTAGCTGGAACTGGGAATTCTGGGCAAAGATAGTGAAGCAGAAATTTAGGGCTATGAGTAGTAAATGCTTACATGTACATACCTACCACATAACAACTGCTTTAAATTCACACTTTCACTTAATTCTCCCAAAAACCCTGCTGAGGGGGGAATTTTACCATCTCCATTACTCAGATGAAGAAACTAAGGTAGTCAGAAGCTACGTGATTTGTTCAGCCACACTGCTAGTAAGTAGCAAACACAGACAGTCTGACTTCAGAACCTAATACTTTTTTGTGTGTATGTGTTTTCATATATTTTTATTGAGGTAGAATTTAAATGTTATAGTTCAAATGAATTTTAACAACTGCATACAGCCATGAGGTCCAGACTCCTATCAAACTGTACTCATCACCGCTGCAATCTACCAGATCATTTGATGATAGGAGGTGCCACCACTGGTAGATTTCACGGCAGCCAGGAGTCGTTCCCTGGCACCATAGACACAAGGCCCGCTGGCAGCAAGACTTCATTCTGAGCCTGCCTCCCATACACACACACTACATGGCTCCTTGCCAGGGCCAGTCCTCACCATCTGCTGTTCTGCTCTGAATCACAGGAAGCCTGGCCCTTGCAAGCTGTGTTTCCCAGAGTATCTCACCCTCCCCCTCTCTCCCTAAGGCAGTGTCTCTGACATCTCCTCCGTGGCTATAGCTCCCACCAGATCGCCACATTGGTTCCAGTTTCTACCAGATAACCCTTGCTGCTCAGCTTTGGTAAAAGCATCTAGCCCCTGTTGACCTCCTGTTTAGAAGTAGTAGTGGCTTCCTGCTGTTTCTAATCTCTAGGTTATCTCTCCATCTGTCCTCCTTTGGCTTCTCAACTCTTCTATTTCCTGTTTAACCAGTTCTTTGCATCAAATTCCTTCTGTTTCAAATATCCATTGCCACTGAGTCAATTCCCTGCTCATAATGACCTTATAGGACAGACTAGAACTGCCCCATAGGGTTTCCAAGGCTGTAACCTTTACAGAAGCAGACTGCCATTTCTTTCTTCCTGGGAGCAGTTGGTGGTTTTGAACTGCTGACCTTTCGATCAGCGGCCAGGAGCTTAACCACTGTACCACTAGGACTCTTTCCTATTTCAAATAGTCGGCATGTTTTTTTCTGGTTATACTTTTCCAGCATCCTGATATACTCCCTACTTGTCATGACTGGCTCGGAAACTGGGGCAGTTCCAAGCGTTTAGATAGAGCCCATGCACAGATGTCCAAAGTGGGAGAGCTCAGAAGTAGATATTGCCCCAAAAGAACACAAGGGGTTGTATTTACATTTGTTCTCCACTTATTAACATCTTGCTGGTCCATCTTGTTAGCAAGTTAACACTTTCCTCCGGTTCAGCATTGTCCATGTCTTGGCTGTTTTTCAATTGGACCTCTGCAAGCTGCCAAGGCTATGAGATGCCTTTACCACCTGGTTCTTCAGCTATTGTCATGACACTAAGCTACTAACTGGATCTGTCAAACTGCCATGTATTTTTAAAAATATGCTTGTCTAGAGTAAGTGACAATGTGGACGTTGGGAGGAAAGTATGGAAGTAAGTGACTAAGGAGGGCAAGAAGGGAAACTCCAACTCTGAGCCTTTAGCAGACTGTGGGTGTCCCCAGGGATCCTGCCAACTGGCTGGGGGATAGAGGGGCAGGCCCAGGCAAAGGCTTCAAAATGGCAAAATTCCTGGTCAGGTCTAGTTCCAGCTTAATTTATGGCAGTCTCTGGCTAACTGTAAAATTCATCTTGAGCTAGATCCCCGTGACTACCACAGAAGGACCTCTAACTCTAGTTTGGCTGCAAAATGAAGTCTTGTCTTCCAAGAGCCTTTGACTTGAGGAAGCCATACCAGGAGGCTGACTGTGCCCATTGGCTCACTGCCCTGCATGCCAGAGAACTCCAGAACTGCAATGGTTATGAGTCAAGTTTCCCTTCCTCAGCTCACACCGCTAAGCAATGTGCTGTTATCCTGCCCTAGTCCTAGGAGTAGAAGCCCCACTGTCAAGGGGTAAAGGAAACCAGACAGTTCCCACTTCTCCTTTACTCCCCACATGATAAATCACTTCAGCCAGGAGACCTATCATGAAACATCCTGGCAGCTAATAAGAGAAATGTGACCCAAGAAAAGAAAGAATCCTGTTAGTCACAGAGCTTTTACTCAGAACTACAGAGCAGGCTCTTGCTTTCTGTGGGAATAATAAAATCACAGTCCTCCACTACGTTAGCTCTTCAAACAAAAGCAACCTCCTAGAATGCATCTATTTGGGGTTTCTGAGTTGGATTTAGTTTTCCCCAAGTAAAAGCATAAATCAAAAGGAGGGGCTAAGTAGCCTTAGCAAAGTCAAAGAAGTAAATTAGCTTGCTATTCAAAGCAGTGAAGCACAGGCTTTGGAGCAGCTCCATTCTATGGTCTATTCAACACCTGGCGAACAAACAGCACTGTGTCTGCCCAAGCCGGAATTTTCCCACAGTGGATTGGCAACTTCAGAGGTGAAGTAGAACGCCACAACAGTCTTTCAGGTGTTGGAAAACAGGTGGGAAAGAAGGGCTTGAATGGGGTAGTTTATTGCAAAGGAAAACCATAAAAGCTAAATATTATTATAGGAGATGGGCCCCAAAGAAGGATACTGAGATATTTTAGGATAAAGAAATACAGTTTGTGGAGAAGTGTTCAGAAAAACAACACAAAGAGAGGATGAATATCTTATTACAGGAAAAAAAATTTTATCCAAAATAAAAAGTGAAAAGAATTGATTGTCTTAACATCTGCTACAGATTGAACCGATCCCCAAAAATATGTGTTGTAAATCCTAACCTCTATGCCTGTGGTTATAATCCTATTTGGGAATGGATTGTCTTTGTCATGTTAACGAGGCAAGATTAGTGCAGTATGTTTTTTGAGTCAATTGCTTAGAAGACACAAAAAGAGCAGATTAGGACAAGCTAGCAAGCAGAGATGGGGGAAGAGAGATACCAAAGCTACATGAAGTTTGCTCAGGACCAGAAGCTCAAGGAGACAATGACCTTCATCCAGAGCCAACAGAAAGAGAAAGCCTTCCCCTAGAGCCGGCAACCTGAATTCAGACGTCTAGCCTCTTAAACTGTGAGAAAATAAATTTCTGTTTGTTAAAGTCATCCACTTGCATATTTCTGTTACAGCCCCACTAGATAACAAAGACAACATCCTATAGGTCTAATTCATACTTTTTTTTTTTTAAGCAACAGTCTCTGAGTGGTGCAAACTCTTAAGCACTTGGCTGCTAACTGAAACTTTGGAGGCTCAAGTCTACCCAGAGGTGCCTCGAAAGTAAGGTCTAGTTATCTACTTCTGAAAATCAACTATTGAAAATTCCATGGAGCAGAGTTTTACTTTCACATACATGGGATCACCATGACTCAGAATCAATTCAATGGCAACTGAAAAATTGGAAAACAGCAGTCCACATGAAGAGAGAAATTTGGGCTGAGTTTTTTTTTTTTACCTCTGTCCTACTGTTGTGCATACTCCTCATCCCCAGCCCTCCTCCCCCAAAGCCACCCAGGGCTCAGAGAATTCTTCAAGATAAGAGTAACCCTCTAAATGATCCATACTACAGGGCTACCTAATCCATCTCCTCCCCTTCCCAGAAGTATTTGCTATGTAAGTAGTCTAGGGAAAGTGAGCAATGCTTGATACAAAATAATGAATCACTCCTGACAGAATTTTAAGCATTTGCAGAAATTTCATTGCAGGGGGGCAGGGGAGTGATGAGGTGGTGAGGAGTCTCTTCCTCACACCTGCAATGATACCCCCTATAGAAACACACTATAATCCTGATTTCTTTTACAGCAGGCACCAGATATTTCTTGATATACATAGTTCACATTGTATGAGTGTGAGAACATTATTTTTTAAATGCCACCTTTCAAATGTTGAGATCACCAACTTTCAATCAAAATAGCCTTATATCTAAGAAGGCCAGCAGAAAATATTTATGAATTTATTTCCAACCTGTGTTCTCTTCCTCATTTTTGAACTTTTATATCAATAAATGTGCGGGAGAGTTTTTTCAATAACCAGCAAACGTTTTTAAAACCCATTTGATCTTGCCACACTTCTATTAAACCAAAAACCAAACTCACAGCCATCGAGTCGATTCTGACTTATAGCGACCCTATAGGACAGAGTAGAAGTTTCCAAGGAGCACCTGGTGGATTCGAACTGTGAACCTTTTGGTTAGCAGCCAAAGCACTTAACCACTACGCCACCAGGGTTTCCACACTTCTATCAGTACACCGAAAAATTGGAAAATGCTTTATTCAAATCGTACTCTGGTTGAACTATGTCCCCAAAAAATATCTATCAACTTGGCTAGGCCATGATTCCCAGTATTGTGTGGTTGTCCTCCATTTTGTGATTGTAATTTTATGTTAAAGAGGATTAGGATGGGATTGTAACACCCTTATCCAGGTCACATCTCTGATCCAATGTAAAGGGGGTTCCCCTGGGGTTTGGCCTGCACCACCTTTTCTCTCTTAAGATTTAAAAAGGAAAAAGAAGCAAGCAGACGGTTGGGGGCCTCATACCACCAAGAAAGCAGTGCCAGGACCACAGCACGTCCTTTGGACCCAGCATGCCTCCGTGGAGAAGCTTCTAGTCTGGGGGGGACATTGATGACAAGGCCAACAGAGAGAGAAAGCCTTCCCCTGGAGCTGACACCCTGAATTTGGACTTTTGGCCTACTTTACTGTGAGGAAATAAACTTCTCTTTGTTAAAGCCATCCACCTGTGGTATTTCTGTTACAGCACACTAAATGACTAAGACACTGGTCTTGAATGACAAGTCTATGTTCATATTACATTCATAAGGGATTTCTACTGTAATGATTATTGACATTCTCATACCTGACTCTCGTTTCCAGAGATGGCCACAATAGCCCCTCTGAACCACGTGTTCTTCATCAGTGTGACTTTCCACCCCTGCCATCAATATGTAAGGTTGGCTTCCTGTCCTCGTGAATGTAACTTGCTTTGACCAATAGGATATGGCAGAAAGGATGCTGTGTAATTTTTAAGTCTAGGCCGTAAGAAGCTATAGAGCTTTCACTTTGCCATCTTGGAGCCCCCAAGGGTCCATGTAAGGAATTCCAGGTTATACTGGTAGAAAGAGAGTCTCCTAAAGGAGTGCCAAAGTGCCCCAGGTAACTGCTAACCCCCAGGTCCCAGATGTGTGAGTGAGGCCATCGTAGCTCCTCCAGCCATAGTCATGACCAAAGCCACATGGAGCAGATGCAAGCCTTCCCCATTGAGCCTCCTCCAAATTGCTGACTGATCCACAGAATCATGCACAAATAAAATGATTGTTGTTTTAAGTCTCTATGTTTTGCAGTACATGGTTTGTTGCACAGCAGTAGACAACTGATATGCTCACCTTATACAAAAAAAAAAACACTGACTAAATTTCAAGGCTTGGTCAGATTTGATATATTAAGGATAAAATACTTGATCTCAGAAAGCTTAATCTGAGATCACACAAAATGTAAATGGTTATCGTCCAGATTACCGTCCATAGCAGAGATAACCACAGCAGGTTATCCCCAATATCCATGCTCTGCTTCTTCTATGGCAGTGGTTTTCAAAATGTTGTCTTGTACCAGAAGTATGAGCAACACCTGGAAACTTATTTAAAATGCAAATTTTGGAGCTCTGTCCCAGACTTACTGAATAAGAAGCCCTACTGAATGGGAGGTGGGGCCCAGCAATCTGTGTTTCAGCAAGTTCCCCAGGTGATTCTGATATATGCTGAAATTTGAGAAGCACTGTTGTACTGCAGCAGAACCTCTGATGTTTAGTTAGTACATATGGCCATGTGGAATAAAGACTACATTTCCAATCTCCCTTCCAGCAAGTACACTTGACTAAGAATACTTGTAAGAACACTTGACTAAGTTCCGACCAGCAAGAAGTAAACAGAAATGGGAAAAAGAGGGTTCGCTTCTCTGTCCCCTTCATGTTCATGCTGGAATTCAGATGTGATGACCGGAGCCCCAGAAGCTGTCATGGTCCATGAGATGATCCTGGGAAATGAATCCATGTGCAGCAGGAAAATAATATCAAAGGAATCCAGAACCTTGACACTATGGAGTATGGAGCACCCATAGTACCCCTGGACTGACACACTTACTCCCCGAACATGAA
Source organism: Elephas maximus indicus (assembly GCF_024166365.1). Lineage (NCBI taxonomy): Eukaryota > Metazoa > Chordata > Mammalia > Proboscidea > Elephantidae > Elephas > Elephas maximus. The sequence goes on from NC_064824.1 coordinate 106,379,868, forward strand.
GGAGAAATAAATTTCTATTTTGTTTAAGCCCCTATCATTGTTGAGTTTTCTGTCTCTTATAGCTAAACCTGATCCTAATAAAAATACATGATCCTAATTAGACTCCCTTCCCATCACCTCTGTTGTTGTTAGTTGCCATCACGTTGGCTCCGGCTCATGGCAACCTTGCATATGACAGAACAAAATGTTGCCCAGTCCTGAGCTGTCTTCATGATTGCTGGTATGTTTGAGCCCATTGCTGTAGCTATTGTATCAGTCAATCTCATTGAGGGTTTTCCTCATTTTCGCTGACCCTCTACTTTACCAACCATGATGTCCTTTTTTTTTTTTTGGTCACCTACTGAAAGATTCTTTAATATAAGAATATTTTGTTTTCTTCACATGTCACAAACTACATTGTTTCTTTTCTTCAGTTGTTTATGAACTGTCTCCCTATTTGATTGGAAATTCCATGAGAGCGGTTCTCTTTTATCATTGAATCCCCAGCACGTATACATGTCTACCCTCACAACAGAGACTTGGTGAATATTTACTGAATTGAATGGACAGATGGAAGGGTGGATGCAGGGAAAACATATTCTGTCCAGACAGTCTTTTTGCACTGATACACAGACCAAGCCTCAAAACAAACCTTTCTTTTAAATACTGAATGTACAACAAAACTATCTTCCCACTCCCCACCCCAGTTCTAAACTTTAATCTGAATAAAAAACCCAGTAACCCAGTACCGTCGAGTCAATGCCGACCCATAGTGGCCCTATAAATTAATCTAAATATGAAGTAATAATAATGATAATTAAACTTTTAAAAGCCTTAAAACGTGCCATGGACAAATTTCAGTAGAGGGGCAGCCCACAAAATATCTGGCCAATACTCCATAAAACTGTCAAGGTCATCAAAAACAAGGAAAGTCTGAGAATTTGTCACAGCCGAGAGGAGTCCAAGGAGACAGGACACTTAAATGTTATATGATATCCTGGATGGAGTCCTGGAACAGAAAAAAAAAAACTAAGGAAATATGAATAAACTATGGACTTTTCTTAATAAAAATGTACCAATATTGGTTCATTAATTATAACGAACGTACCATACTACTGCAGACCAAAAAAAAACAAAAACCCTGTTGCCATTAAGTTGACTCCACCTCAGAGTAGAAACGCTGCATAGGGTTTCCAAGGCTGTAATTTTCATGGGAACAGGCTACCGCATCTTTCTCTCATGGAGCAGCTGGTGGATTCAAACCACCGACCTTTTGGTTAGCAGCTAAGTACTTAACCACTGTGCCACCAGGGTTCCTTATGCGATTGTAAAGTGTTAATAATAGGTGAAACTGTGTACCAGGAAAGTGGAGGGAAGGTATATAGGAACTCTCTATACTATCTGTCCACTTTTTCTATAACTTTAAAACTAGTCTAAAATATAAAGTCTATTACTTTAAAAAATGTACAAAGGGCCATTACATACATTAGCTTATATTACATATATTAATCCTCACAAAAACTCATGAAAATATGCAGTATGAAATATATACTCTGATGAGCTCTATTTTACAAAAACAAAGGCATGCATTAAGTTCTATTTCCCCAAATCCTTGAGGCTTAGACTACATGTTTCTTCCAGAACAAATGTATTTCGACTTCAGTCATTTAAATAATGTGTATTGATTAGTGTGTGCCAGCCAGGGACCAGGGTTAGGTGACTCTATGAACAGAGACAAAATTGGGAGGAAAAAAGGGGCTCTGCACCTGAGCACTGAACTTTAAAGGGCACAAGTAAACATTTTAAAGAGTGCACAATTCTAAAATATATTACATTCACATGTTGACAGCACATAACACTCCAACAGATAGAAACAACTGAACTCAACATCTAATTATCAGTAATAATTACTTAAATATGAAGCCACCAGATGGCACACATTGTTAAGAACACATAAATCACACATCATGAGTTACAAAGTTGATTCGAAGGTGAGTTTGTGTCTTGTCCCAGGTACCAAAATAGTTAGGGAAGGCTCTAGCTCCCTAACTTATGCTGAGACAACACCTCCGATAAGAAAAATCTCCACAGGTTATTGCATTCCTTTCCAAAGATATTCACTGTCAACTTCCTCGACTATGATTTTTGGCTGACAGAAACTTGGCTAGCAAAACACCAGCTACCCAACTGACCAAAACAAAGATCTAGTGCCTTCACTGGTCAAGTTGAAATTCCTGCCCAATGCAGTTTAACTGTGAAAAGTTATCAGTGCTCACTAGGGTAACCTGGTACACCCAGACAGAAATAAGCTTCATTAAAGAAATGTTTTGTAAAATCTATTGCCCATGTGCTTTGTCTTCGATACTCTGAACTGTGATCAACAGGTAGTGTCCAATCCAAATATCCACCTGAAACAATACCCCAGGGAGTTCTTTGCATCTATGATTTCATTGCCTCTCATGGCTCCTTCATGTGCCTTACTCTATTTATTCTTATAAATTCAGCTGGGGCATTAGCTTTTTCACAAAGTCTCAGTGTGGACCACTTCTGTATGTTCCCATGGCACCTTGTGCTAACCTCAGTCATAGGATTTATCATAATTCTGTACAATTCAACAAGTATTTAATGAGTGACCTCGAGGCACTGCTCTAGGCACTTGAGAATCCTCAGTGAAAAAATGGCTGCCTTTGTGGGGAGAAACAGATAATAAACAATAAAATACAATAAATAATTATTATAGTATAGGTGGTGCGAACGGTTAACATGCTTGGCTGCCAACCAAATGTTAGAGGTTCAAGTCCTCCCAGAGGCATCTTGGGAGAAAGGCCTGGCGATCCACTTCCAAAAAACCAGCCATTGGAAATGTTACAGAGCTCAGTTCTACTCTGACACACATGGGGTTGCCATGAGTTGGATTTGACCTGATAGGAATTCTTTTTTTTAATAATGATAAGTGGTATGAAAAAAGAAAATGTGGAGTAGGTAAGTGGTGTGGGGTGAACTGGGGCACAGGGGGAGGTATAGGTGCCGCATTAAATAGGGTGGTCAAGGTGTGAAGCAAAGTTCACCAGAAGGGAGAGGGAGAGGGGGAGGGGAGGGGAGGAGGAGGGGAGGGGAGGAGGAGGGGAGGGGAGGGGAGGGGAGGGGAGGGGGGAGGGGAGGGGAGGGGGAGGGGAGGGGGAGGGGAGGGGAGGGGAGGGGGAGAGGCATAGATTATGGAGGGCGCACAGATTATGGAGGGCCTGTGGGTCATTACAAAGACTTGGCCTTTACCCTGAGTGAAATGGGGAACGTTGCTGGGTTTTGAGTAAAGAAGAGACATGATCTGACTTAGTTTTGCAAGAAGTAGAAAAACCTGTTAGGAGGTAATTACTGGTGAGAGATGATGATGCCTCAGGCCAGAGCAGTAGTAGTGGAGGAGAGGAAAGGGAGCCAGATTCTGGATTTAGAATCCTGGTGGGTTGGATATGGGTTTTCAGAGACAAAGGGGAGCCAAGGATGACTCCAGGGACTTTGTCCTGAGCAACTACTACAATGGAGTTATTGTGACTGAGGTGAGGAAAAACTGGAAGAGACAGATTAGGATGGGAAGAGCAGGAATTCCGGAAAGAATATGAATTTGGCTGTTTTCTGAAAACCTTCTGGTAAAACCAAGTAAGCACAAGGAGAGTGGGTATCAGTGGTTTGAAAGAAAATCTGGGATTCAGCAGAGGAACATGCTTTACAAATGCTGCGTTTCTAATTTTCAACACTCTTGCTATCACAGAGAACAATATTGTGAGAAAAAACATAGACTTACAGAGGATGGACAAGTTTTCTTCACTGTTTTGAGCTTTCTCCAAGAAAAGAAAAAATAATAATGGTAACTACTTTATAGGATTCTTACGTGGGTAAAATGAAAAGATCCACATTTAATACCAGCGTTTGGGTACTGAGTTTGGTTCCTTCAGTTCAGATCAATAAACAGGCACAGAAGGGATGAGTGAAGTCCCTGGCCTTGAGGCACTTATAGTCTAATGGGTCAGACAGATAGATCAATGGGCAACACAATTCATAACACATGACTGGTGCTCTGCCTCTGTGTGTGCAGCAGGCTCTGACAGAGAAGGGACAATTTAGTGCAAGCCTTAAAGCAGAGATGGTGATTTTTAAAAACCTTTTGGATCCATGATATATTATGCATAATTCCAGTAAACACTCCTGGGCTGCAACAGCCGCAGAAGAAGTTACAACTGTTTCACACCTTGATTCACATAGGCCACAAATGCATACACTATTTGTTTAATCTTGGGGTAAAGATGATAGATGAAGATGATAGATTAGTAAAGATGATAGAAAAGTCCTGCAAACGATTCAGTTACGGCTTCCTGGAAGAACTATAAGCAACTCTGACACACAGTTACAAAAGTATTCTACTGGTTCAGCTCAAAGCCACAGTTACAAAAACTATTTAGTACTGTGCAATCAGATGGATATTGTTATTGTTGTTGGGTGCTGTCCAGTCAGCTCTGACTCATAGCAACCTCCGGTACAACAGAATGAAACACTGCCCAATCCTGCATGATCCTCACGATCATTGCCATGTCTCAGCCCGTGGCTGCAGCCACTATGTCAATCCATCTCTTTGATGGTCTTCCTCTTTTTCACTGACCCCCTGCCCCACCAAGCATGATGTCCTTCTCCAGGGACCAGTCTTTCCTGATAACATTGTCCAAAGTACATGAGAAGAAGTCTTGCCACCCTCGCTTCCAGTGGAGCACTCTGGCTGTACTTCTTCCAAAACAGGAGTCTTAGTCCTCTACTGCTGCTGTAACAGAAATGCCACAAGTAGATAGCTTCAACAAAGAGAAATTGACTCTCTCACAGTCTAGTAGACTACAAGTTCAAATTCAGGGTGTCAGCTCCAGGGGAAGACTTTGTCAGCTCTGTAGGAAGGTCCTTGTCATCAATCTTCCCCTGGACTAGGAACTTCTCCATGCAGGAACCCTGGGTCCAAAGGACACGCTCTACTCCTGGTCCTGCTTTCTTGGCGGTATGAGGTTCCCACTCTCTGCTTGCTTCCCCTTCTTTTTATCTCTTGTAAGATAAAAAGTGGTGCAGCAACTGGACTAAACCAAAAGCAAAGAAGTTTCCTGAATACACCTGAATGCTTCGAAGGCCAGAGTAGCAGGGATGGGGGCCTGGGGACCACAGTTTCAGGGGACATCTAGGTCAATTGGCATAACGGAATGTATTAAGAAAATCTTCTGTATCCCCCTTTGGTGAGTGGCATCTGGGGTCTTCAGCTCCAGCAAATGGCCATCTAAGATGTATCAATTGGTCTCAACCCACCTGCAGCAAAGGAGAATGAAGAACACCAAAAATATAAGGTAAATACGAGCCCAAGAGACAGAAAAGGCCACATAAACCAGAGACTACAACAGCCTGAGTCCAGAAGAACTAGATGGTGCCCACCTACCACCAATGACTGACTTGGTTTGCAAACTGTCACGTAAAACACAATTAAAAAAATAAAAAAGGCAATGCAGGCCACACTGCAAGGAAACTCCCTTACATTGGATCAGGAATATGACCTGAGTAAGGGTGTTACAATCCCATCCTAATCCTTTTTAACATAAAATTACAATCACAAAATGGAGGACAACCACATAATACTGGAAATCATGGTCTAACCAAGTTGACACATATTTTTGGGGGACACAATTCAATCCATGACAACAAGCTTATTAATTCTTCTGGCAGTTCTTTGCCAACACCATAGTTCAAAGGCATCAATTCTTCTTTGGTCTTCCTTATTTATTGTCCAGATTTTGCATGCATATGAGGCGATTGGAAGCACCATGGCTTGGGTGAGGCACATCTTAGTCCTCAAAGTGACACCTTTGCTTTTCAACACTCTAAAGAGGTGTTTGAGCAGATTTGCACAATGCAATACATCGTTTGATTTCTTCACTGCTGCTTCCAAGGGTGTTGATCGTGGGTCCAATTAAAATGAAATCCTTGACAACTTCAACCTTTCTTCTGTTTATCATGATGTTGCTTATTGGTACAGTTGTGAGGATTTTTGCTTTCTTTATGTTGAGGTATAATCCATACTGAAGGCTATAGTCTTTGATCTTCATCAATAAGTGCTTCGAGTCCTCTTTGCTTTCAGCAAGCAAAGTTGTGTCATCTGCACATCGCAGATTGTTAATGAGTCTTCCTCCAATCTTGATGCCGCATTCTTCATATAGTCCAGCTTCTCAAATTATTTGCTCAGCATATAAATTGAAAAAGTATGGTGAAAGGATACAAACCTGACACACACCTTTCCTGATTTTAAACCACATAGTATCCCTTTGTTCTGTTTGAGCAACTGCCTCTTGGTCTATGTACAGGTTCCTCAGGAACCCATCCTCAGGAGCACAATTAAATATTCTGGAATTTCCCTTCTTAGAAATGTTACTCGTAATTTTTTTTGTGATCCACACAGTCGAATGCCTCTGCATAGTCAATAAAATATGGGTAAATATCTTTCTAGTATTCTCTGCTTTCAGCCAAGATTCATCTGACATCAGCAATGATATTCCTCATTCCATGCCCTCTTCTGAATCTGGCCTGAATTTCCGGCAGTTCCCTGTTGATGTACTGCCATAACTGCTTTTTAAATTATCTTCAGCAAAATTTTACTTGCATATGATATTGTTTGATAATTTCCACGTTCTGTTGAATCACCTTTCTTTGGAATGGGCACAAATATGGATCTCTTCAAGTTGGTTGGCCAGGTATCTGTCTTCCAGATTTCTTGGCATAGACAAGTGAGTACCTGCAACACTGCATCTGTTTGTTGAAACATCTCAATTGGTGTTCTGTCAATTTCTTGAGCCTTGCTTTTCTCTAATGCCTTCAGTGCAGTTTAGACTTCTTCCTTCAGTACCATCAGTTCTTGATCATATGCTACCTCCTGAAATGGCTGAATGTTGACCATTTCTTTCTGCTACAGTGACTCTGTGTATTCCTTCAATCTTCTTTTGATGTTTCCTGCACCATTCAATATTTTGTCCATACAAAAAAACAAAACCAACCAAATCCAGGGCTGTGGAGTCATTTCCGACTCATAGCGACCCTATAGGACAGAGTAGAACTTCCCCATAAGTGGATTCGAACTGCCGACCCTTTGGTTAGCAGCCATAGCACTTAACCACTATGCCACCAGGGTTTCCTTGTCCATACAATCTTTCAAAATTGCAACTCAAGGCTTAACTTTTTTTTTTTTAATTAACTTTTATTAAGCTTCAAGTGAACATTTACAAATCCAATCAGTCTGTCACATGTAAGTTTACATACATCTTACTCCCTTCTCCCACTTGCTCTCCCCCTATTGAGTCAGCCCTTTCAGTCTCTCGTTTCGTGCCAATTTTGCCATCTTCCCTCTCTCTCTATCTTCCCATCCCCCCTCCAGTCAAGAGTTGCCGACACACTCTCAAGTGTCCACCTGATTTAATTAGCTCACTCTTCATCAGCATCTCTCTCCCCCCCGCTGACCAGTCCCTTTCATGTCTGATGAGTTGTCTTCGGGGATGGTTCCTGTCCTGTGCCAACAGAAGGTCTGGGGAGCATTGCTGCCGGGATTCCTCTAGTCGCAGTCAGGCCATTAAGTATGGTCTTTTTATGAGAATTTGGGGTCTGCATCCCACTGATCTCCTGCTCCCTCAGGAGTTCTCTGCTGTGCTCCCTGACAGGGCAGTCATCGATTGTGGCCGGGCACCAACTAGTTCTTCTGGTCTCAGGATGATGTAGGTCTCTGGTTCATGTGGCCCTTTCTGTCTCTTGGATTCTTAGTTGTCCTGTGACCTTGGTGTTCTTCATTTTCCTTTGCTCCAGGTGGGTTGAGACCAATTGATGCCTCTTAGATGGCCGCTTGTTAGCATTTAGGACCCCAGACGCCATCTTTCAAAGTGGGATGCAGAATGTTTTCCTAATAGAATTATTTTGCCAACTGACTTAGAAATCCCCTCAAACCATGTTCCCCAGACCCCCGCCCCTGCTCCACTGACCTTTGAAGCATTCATTTTATCCCGGAAACCTCTTTGCTTTTAGTCCAGTCCAATTAGGCTGACCTTCCTTGTATTGAGTGTTGTCTTTCCCTTCACCCAAAGCAGTTCTTATCTACTGATTGATCAATAAAAAACCCTCTCCCTCCCTCCCTCCCTCCCCCCCTCGTAACCACAAAAGTATGTGTTCTTCTCAGTTTTTTCTATTTCTCAAGATCTTATAATAGTGGTCTTATACAATATTTGTCCTTTTGCCTCTGACTCATTTCGCTCAGCATAATGCCTTCCAGATTCCTCCATGTTATGAAATGTTTCAGAAATTCGTCACTGTTCTTTATCGATGCGTAGTATTCCACTGTGTGAATATACCACAATTTATTTACCCATTCATCCGTTGATGGACACCTTGGTTGCTTCCAACTTTTTGCTATTGTAAACAGAGCTGCAATAAACATGGGTGTGCATATATCTGTTTGTGTGAAGGCTCTTGTTTCTCTAGGGTATATTCCGAGGAGTGGGATTTCTGGGTTGTATGGTAGTTCTATTTCTAACTGTTTAAGATAACGCCAGATGGATTTCCAAAGTGGTTGTACCATTTTACATTCCCACCAGCAGTGTATGAGAGTTCCAATCTCTCCGCAGCCTCTCCAACATTTATTATTTTGTGTTTTTTGGATTAATGCCAGTCTAGTTGGTGTGAGATGGAATCTCATCGTAGTTTTAATTTGCATTTCTCTAATGGCTAATGATCGGGAGCATTTTCTCATGTATCTGTTGGCTGCCTGAATATCTTCTTTAGTGAAATGTGTGTTCATATCCTTTGCCCACTTCTTGATTGGGTTGTTTGTCTTTTTGTGGTTGAGTTTTGACAGAATCATGTAGATTTTAGAGATCAGGCGCTGGTCTGAGATGTCATAGCTGAAAATTCTTTCCCAGTCTGTAGGTGGTCTTTTTACTCTTTTGGTGAAGTCTTTAGATGAGCATAGGTGTTTGATTTTTAGGAGCTCCCAGTTATCTGGTTTCTCTTCATCATTTTTGGTAATGTTTTGTATTCTGTTTATGCCCTGTATTAGGGCTCCTAGGGTTGTCCCTATTTTTTCTTCCATGATCTTTATCGTTTTAGTCTTTATGTTTAGGTCTTTGATCCACTTGGAGTTAGTTTTTGTGCATGGTGTGAGGTATGGGTCCTGTTTCATTTTTTTGCAAATGGATATCCAGTTATGCCAGCACCATTTGTTGAAAAGACTATCTTTTCCCCAATTAACTGACACTGGTCCTTTGTCAAATATCAGCTGCTCATACGTGGATGGATTTATATCTGGATTCTCAATTCTGTTCCATTGGTCTATGTGCCTGTTGTTGTACCAGTACCAGGCTGTTTTGACTACTGTGGCTGTATAATAGGTTCTGAAATCAGGTAGAGTGAGGCCTCCCACTTTCTTCTTCTTTTTCAGTAATGCTTTGCTTATCCGGGGGTTCTTTCCCTTCCATATGAAATTGGTGATTTGTTTCTCTATCCCCTTAAAATATGACATTGGAATTTGGATCGGAAGTGCGTTATATGTATAGATGGCTTTTGGTAGAATAGACATTTTTACTATGTTAAGTCTTCCTATCCATGAGCAGGGTATGTTTTTCCACTTAAGTATGTCCTTTTGAATTTCTTGTTGTAGAGCTTTGTAGTTTTCTTTGTATAGGTCTTTTACATCCTTGGTAAGATTTATTCCTAAGTATTTTATCTTCTTGGGGGCTACTGTGAATGGTATTGATTTGGTTATTTCCTCTTCGGTGTTCTTTTTGTTGATGTAGAGGAATCCAAGTGATTTTTGTATGTTTATTTTATAACCTGAGACTCTGCCAAACTCTTCTATTAGTTTCAGTAGTTTTCTGGAGGATTCCTTAGGGTTTTCTGTGTATACGATCATGTCATCTGCAAATAGTGATAGCTTTACTTCCTCCTTGCCAATCCGGATACGCTTTATTTCTTTGTCTAGCCTAATTGCCCTGGCTAAGACTTCCAACACGATGTTGAATAAGAGCGGTGATAAAGGGCATCCTTGTCTGGTTCCCGTTCTCAAGGGAAATGCTTTCAGGTTCTCTCCATTTAGAGTGATACTGGCTGTTGGCTTTGCATAGATGCCCTTTATTATGTTGAGGAAGTTTCCTTCAATTCCTATTTTGGTAAGAGTTTTTATCATAAATGGGTGTTGGACTTTGTCAAATGCCTTTTCTGCATCGATTGATAAGATCATGTGGTTTTTATCTTCTGTTTTATTTATGTGATGGATCACATTAATGGTTTTTCTGATATTAAACCAGCCTTGCATACCTGGTATAAATCCCACTTGATCAGGGTGAATTATTTTTTTGATGTGTCGTTGGATTCTATTGGCTAGAATTTTGTTGAGGATTTTTGCATCTATGTTCATGAGGGATATAGGTCTATAATTTTCTTTTTTGTAATGTCTTTACCTGGTTTTGGTATCAGGGAGATGGTAGCTTCATAGAATGAGTTGGGTAGTATTCCGTCTTTTTCTATGCTTTGAAATACCTTCAGTAGTAGTGGGGTTAAGTCTTCTCTGAAGGTTTGGTAGAACTCTGCAGTGAAGCCGTCCGGGCCAGGACTTTTTTTTGTTGGAAGTTTTTTGATTACCGTTTCAATCTCTTTTTTTGTTATGGGTCTATTTAGTTGTTCTACTTCTGAATGTGTTAGTTTAGGTAGGTAGTGTTTTTCCAAGAATTTATCCATTTCTTCTAGGTTTTCAAATTTGTTAGAGTACAATTTTTCATAGTAATCTGAAATGATTCTTTTAATTTCGTTTGGTTCTGTTGTGATGTGGTCCTTCTCGTTTCTTATTTGGGTTATTTGTTTCCTTTCCTGTTTTTCTTTAGTCAGTCTAGCCAATGGTTTATCAATTTTGTTAATTTTTTCAAAGAACCAGCTTTTGGCTTTGTTAATTCTTTCAATTGTTTTTCTGTTCTCTAATTCATTTAGTTCAGCTCTAATTTTTATTATTTGTTTTCTTCTGGTGCCTGATGGGTTCTTTTGTTGCTCACTTTCTATTTGTTCAAGTTGTCGGGACAGTTCTCTGATTTTGGCTCTTTCTTCTTTTTGTATGTGTGCATTTATCGATATAAATTGGCCTCTGAGCACTGCTTTTGCTGTGTCCCAGAGGTTTTGATAGGAAGTATTTTCATTCTCGTTGCATTCTATGAATTTCCTTATTCCCTCCTTGATGTCTTCTATAACCCAGTCTTTTTTCAGGAGGGTATTGTTCATTTTCCAAGTATTTGATTTCTTTTTCCTAGTTTTTCTGTTATTGATTTCTAGTTTCATTGCCTTGTGGTCTGAGAAGATGCTTTGTAATATTTCGATGTTTTGGACTCTGCAAAGATTTGTTTTATGACCTAATATGTGGTCTATTCTAGAGAATGTTCCATGTGCACTAGAAAAAAAAGTACATTTTGTAGCAGTTGGGTGGAGAGTTCTGTATAAGTCAATGAGGTCAAGTTGATTGATTGTTGTAAGTAGGTCTTCCGTGTCTCTATTGAGCTTCTTACTGGATGTCCTGTCCTTCTCCGAAAGTGGTGTGTTGAAGTCTCCTACTATAAATGTGGAGGTGTCTATCTCACTTTTCAATTCTGTTAAAATTTGATTTATGTATCTTGCAGCCCTGTCAGTGGGTGCATAAATATTTAATATGGTTATGTCTTCCTGATCAATTGTCCCTTTTATCATTATATAGTGTCCTTCTTTATCCTTTGTGGTGGATTTAAGTCTAAAGTCTATTTTGTCAGAAATTAATATTGCTACTCCTCTTCTTTTTCGCTTATTGTTTGCTTGATATATTTTTTTCCATCCTTTGAGTTTTAGTTTGTTTGTGTCTCTAAGTCTAAGGTGTGTCTCTTGTAGGCAGCATATAGATGGATCGTGTTTCTTTATCCAGTCCGTGACTCTCTGTCTCTTTATTGGTGCATTTAGTCCATTTACATTCAGCGTAATTATAGATAAATAAGTTTTTAGTGCTGTCATTTTGATGCCTTTTCATGTGTGTTGTTGGCCATTTCATTTTTCCACATAGTTTTTTGTGCTGAGACGTTTTTCTTAGTAGATTGTGAGATCCTCATTTTCATAATGTTTAACTTTATGTTAGTTGAGTCATTACGTTTTTCTTGGCTTTTTTCTTGAGTTATGGAGTTGATATTCCTTTTTGTGGTTACCTTATTATTTACCCCTATTTTTCTAAGTAAAAACCTAACTTGTATCGTTCTATATCGCCTTGTATCACTCCCCATCTGGCAGTTCAAGGCCTCCTGTATTTAGTCCCTCTTTTTGATTATTGTAATCTTTTACCTATTGACTTCCATGATTCCCTGTTATGTGTATTATTTTATTTATTTATTTTTTTTTTAGAATTAATCTTAATTTGTTTGTTTTTGTGATTTCCCTATTTGAGTTGATATCAGGACGTTCTGTTTTGTGACCTTGTATTGTGCTGGTATCTGATATTATTGGTCATCTGACCAAACAATCTCCTTTAGCATTTCTTGTAGCCTTGGTTTGGTTTTTGCAAATTCTCTAAACTTGTGTTTATCTGTAAATATTTTAATTTCTCCTTCATATTTCAGAGAGAGTTTTGCTGGATATATGATCCTTGGCTGGCAGTTTTTCTCCTTCAGTGCTCTGTATACGTCATCCCATTCCCTTCTTGCCTGCGTGGTTTCTGCTGAGTAGTCTGAACTTATTCTTATTGATTCTCCCTTGAAGGAAACCTTTCTTTTCTCCCTGGCTGCTTTTAAAATTTTTCTGTTTATCTTTGGTTTTGGCGAGTTTGATGATAATATGTCTTGGTGTTTTTCTTTTTGGATCAATCTTAAATGGGGTTCGATGAGCATCTTGGATAGATATCCTTTCGTCTTTCATGATGTCAGGGAAGTTTTGTGTCAGGAGTTCTCCAACTATTTTCTCTGTGTTTTCTGTCCCCCCTCCCTGTTCTGGGACTCCAATCACTCGCAAGTTATTCTTCTTGATAGAGTCCCACATGATTCTTAGGGTTCCTTCATTTTTTTTTAATTCTTTTATCTGATTTTTTTTCAGCTATGTTGGTGTTGATCCCCTGGTTCTCCAGATGTCCCAGTCTACATTCTAATTGCTCGAGTCTGCTCCTCTGACTTCCTATTGTGTTATCTAATTCTGTAATTTTATTGTTAATCTTTTGGATTTCTACATGCTGTCTCTCTATGGATTCTTGCAACTTATTAATTTTTCCACTATGTTCTTGAATAATCTTTTTGAGTTCTTCAACAGTTTTATCAGTGTGTTCCTTGGCTTTTTCTGCAGTCAGCCTAATTTCATTTGTGATGTCTTTAAGCATTCTGTAAATTAGTTTTTTATATTCTGTATCTGATAATTCCAGGATTGTATCTTCATTTGGGAAAGATTTTGATTCTTTTGTTTGAGGGGTTGGAGAAGCTGTCATGGTCTGCTTCTTTATGTGGTTTGATATGGACTGCTGTCTCCGAGCCACCACTGGGAAACTAGTTTTTCCAGAAAATCCGCTGACTGGTACGCTGGCTCCTGGCTCTGAAAACAATCGCTGTCTCCCCATATTTGTTCGTTCTCCGTCTCTAAATCTGTGTTTGTTGTTCAGAGTTTGTAGATTGTTATGTATGTGATCGATTCACTTGTTTTTCCGAGTCTTTGTTGCAAGAGGGATCCGCGGTAGCGTCCACCTAGTCCGCCATCTTGGCCCCCAAGGCTTAACTTTTTTCTTCATTCAGAAATGCCGAACATGTTCTTCCCTTTTGGTTTTCTAACTCCAGGTCTTTGCACATTTTATTATAATACTTTACTTAGTCTTCTTGAGCCACCCTTTGAAATCTTCCTTTCAGCACTTTTACTCCATTGTTTCTTCCATTCACTTTAGCTACTCTACATTCAAGAGCAACTCTCAGAGTCTCTTCTGACATCTATTTTGGTCTTTCTTTCTTTTCTTTTTAATGACCTTTTGCTTTCTTCATGTATGATGTCCTTGATGTCATCCCAAAACTCATCTGGTCTTCAGTCAGTAGTGTTCAATGCATCAAGTCTATTCTTGAGACAGTCTCCAAATTCAGATGGGAAACACTCAAGATCATATTTTGGTTCTTTCAGACTTGTTTTAATTTTCCTCAGTTTCAACTTGAACTTGCATATGAGCAATTCATGGTCTGTTCTGCAGTTGGCCCCCAGCCTTGTTCTGATTGATTATATTGAGCTTTTCCATTGCCTCTTTCCACAGAGGTAGTCAATTTGAATCCTGTGTTTTCCATTCAGTGAGATCCATGTGTATAGTCATCGCTTATGTCGTCAAAAAAAAAAAAAAAATGTATTTGCAATGAATAAGTCATTAGTCTTGCAAAATTCTATCATGTGATCACTGGCATCTTTCCTATCACCAAGGCCATATTTTCCAACTACAGGTCCTTCTTTGTTTCCAACGTTCACATTCCAATCACCAGTAATTATCAATGCATCTAGATTGCATGTTTGATCAATTTCAGACTGCAGAAGTTGGTAAAGATTTCAGTTTCCTCATCTTTGGCATTAGCAATTGGTGCATAAATTTGAAAAATAGTCATATTAACTGTTCTTCCTTACAGGCATATGGATATTATCGTAGCACTGACAGCGTTATACTTCAGGATAGAACTTGAAACATTCTTTTTTGACAATGAATGTGACACCAGTCCTCTTCAATTTGTCATTCCTGGCACAGTAGACCTTATGATTGTCTCATTCAAAATGGCCAATACCAACCCATTGCAGCTCACTAGTGCCTCGCATATCAATTTTTATGCATTCCATTTCATTTTTGATGACCTCCAATTTTCCTAGATTCATATTTCATACATTCCATGTTCTAATTATTAATGGATGTTTGCAGCTGTTTCTCCTCATTTTGAGCCATGCCACTTCAGCAAATGAAGGTCCCGAAAGCTTGACTCCATCCACATCGTTATGGCCGACTCTACTTTGTGGAGGCAGTTCTTCCCCAGTTGTATTTTGAGTGCCTTCCAGCCTGAGAGGTTCATATTCTGGCACTATCTCACACAACATTCCACTGCTATTCATAAGGTTTTCACTAGCCAATTTTTTCAGCAGTAGACTGCCAGTTCCTTCTTCCTAGTCTGTCTTAGTCTGGAATCGCCACTGAATCCTGTTCACCATGGGTGATTGCTGGTATTCGAAATACCAGTGGCATAGCTTCCAGTATCACAGCAACATGCAAGCCACCACAGTACAACAAACTGACAGATGAATGGTAGAAAAGCATTATATACATTTTAAATATGAAGCCTGGGAGGACACCCTCCAGCTACGGGGCAGGAGATGTGAGGCAGGAGGATGCAGGATGGGAAACTAGCTTTTTATTTCTGAACTGTTGTAGTTTTATAAGCAGGCTATGTTTCTAATGAAATGATTTTTAACAGCATTTAGTACACACTAGACAGTAATATTTATAGAGCATTAGTCAGTAACATATTAAATAGTGACATTTACAGGTTCATTACACAAATCTGCACGAAAGTAATCATACTGGAGAGAGGAGACAATAAGGACATTGTCCAGAAGACAAGCACAATCTAATTAGCAAGGTTCCATGAACTTTGAAAAGGAAACTACACTGTATAGATCCAGGGCTATGAGCATGCCAAATTCTGGCAAATTCAATTCCATTTTTCACTCACATTGATAACACTCATTCATAGTCTGAGAATACATGTACTAGGGGACCTCTTGTCTTAAAAGGATCTCAGAACTGTGAAGGTATAGGCTCCTACCACTGGATCAGGACAAAACAAAGATTTTTCCAATCTACGGATACAAAACCATAATAATCTTGTGGAGGGGAGGCATAGGCATATGTATCTTCCTCACAGTTCTGTCGGTAAGAAGATATTTCCTGAAAGAACAACCCTGTAGTTACAGCAGTGTACATAAACGCATACAGTAAATCATTGTCATTTCGACAGATGCCTTAAGAAAAACAGTATGTCAAATAGTAGATTATAAGAATTTAACTGACAGGACTAGATTACTTGCTAAGAAAAGTCAACGCAGAAAAAGGTCACTGGTGATCATGGCAGTGAAATTTCTTAAAGGTACTTTTTCTCATTTGCTAACTAGGGATGTGTACAGATTAAAAGATCTATTCTCTCCTTCCCCGTCGTTCTTTGTTGTTGTTGCTAGCTGCCATCACGTTGGATGGGTGGTGGCTGCTCATGAGGTGCACAGGAATCGAACCTGCATGTCCTGCTTCTAAGGTGAGAATTCTGTAACTGAACCACCACTGCCCCCTATCATCCTCATAAAAGAAGCCCCTTTCTAAATCCCTTACAGAGGGCAGGGAAGAGAGGAAAAGTCCTGGTAGGAGAAGCTTTTGAAAATAGCTGCCCCCCCACCTCCCCCACTGCCCTCCTTGAATGTTATTGATGGAAATGTATGTGAAAAAGATAGAAAACTTGGGAACTACTCATTAAGTATCTGAACATGCAAGGCTAGTTTTAGGAGACACAGTAACTCCTACTTTCTAAGCTGTCATGGTATGCAGAGATGGCATGCTTCTTAGGGTGTTGTTGGAACCACTGTGTCCTGTACTGGGGTTTAGGCAGTAACGATTCCTGTTTCTGTATGAGTCTGCTGTGCTCTGTTTTTCAGTGTTACCAAGACAACGCTCATGAACTGAACCACAGCTAATGCAGAGAACGGAAGAACTTTATCAAGATGCTTGTGAACTTCAGCATCAAGATTAACAGAATTACTGACCATTTTGTCTTTACTCATAGGTTGAAAGAAATCTCACCATCCTGAACATTCTGAAGTGTGCTTTGGTACTTCTGAAATACATCATATGATAAATTGTATTTTACTTTGTCACAGTAAAGTGTCAGTTTTTAAGCCCTAAAATTTTTAGTATGGCTGTTCCCTTTGCTTTCTTTTAATAAGCATTGGGTAGCATGGGCCTGGAGCCCTGGTAGTACAGTGGTTAAGAGCTTGGCTGCTAACCAAAAGGTCAGCAGTTCAAATCCACCAGCTGCTCCTTGGAAACCTTATGGGGCAGTTCTACTCTGTGCTATAGGGTCTCTATGAGTCGGAATCAACTCCACGGCAATGAGTTTGGTTTGGGGTTTGGTAGCATGGGCATAGGAGCCTTGTTGGCAGAATGGTTAAAGCACTCAAATGCTAACCGAAAGGCCAACCCTTCAAACCCACCAGCTGCTGCATGGAAGAAAGATGTGGCAATCTGTTTCACTAAAAATTTATAGTCTTAGAAACCCTATGAGTCCGTTCTACTTTGTCCTATAGGGTTGCTTTCAGTGGAAATTGGACTCGACAGCTATGGGTTTGGGTTTAGCACGGGCATAAAGACTAAGAGAAAGGAGTAAGAACCTAATGAAGGGGGCAGAGGGGTAGGTTCTTTCCAGGTCCTGTCCAGAGGGAAGCAAGAGGAGAGCACTGTAAACAATTATGGAAAAACAGAGTATGCTGACCTCAACATGCTTCTGATCCTTCTACGTAAAATTCTCATGAACAGAACTGTGGAGGAGGAAGGGTGGTAAGCAATGGGATATTGGTCATTTGCTGATTATTTTAGCACAATAATTCTCACATACTTATGGGGCAGTTCTACTCTGTCCTATAGGGTCGCTATGAGTTGGAATTGACTTGAGGGCACTGGGTTACTGGCTTTCATCCTATAATCTTACCCTTATGCCCTAAATCACTGCTTCTCAAACTATCTGCAGTGAAGAACCATTGTTTTGTTTTGTTTTCCAAAACACTGCAGACTGATAATTTTGTAAAATTCAGTAAAAATAACTAGAAAAAAAATTAAAAACAAAATGTAAGCCCATTTTGTGTTATTGATTACAATGTGCTTAAAATTACTCTGTCAGTTGCTGTAAAATTGATAAAAGCTCACAATTTCTGTAGTTACTTTTTAGTGGTTTGGTTACAAACTACTTGTGAACTACACTTTGAAACCCTAATCATGCATATATATGTACACACACACAGAACAGAAACACATCACAGAAGTATACGTACAAATACATCCCACAAAGTATAGCTAAATTTCCACCCATTTAAAAAATAATTTAAATTCGTATTAAATTATTACATTCACATAGTTAAAAAAAAAAAAAACTTCATACAAAAAAGCTTATGTGGAAACTACAGTCTCCTACCCATGACTTGTGGTGTCCTACCTGTAGAAGGATTTTATATCTCTATTTTCAAATGTCACTCCATCCAAAGAGGCAGCTACCTCACAATCCTATCAAAAAAGTTATCAATGCCATTTCCTGGTTCTCCTTCTCCACCCTGACCTTCACCCTGGAGGTCTCTCCATCTGTCTTCTCAATCCTGACTTGTTCCTGGGCCTGTTGCACAGCTGCGGCTACACTGGGCGTTCCTTTTTTCTTCCTTCTATGTAAGGATTCCCTTTGAGGGAATCCTTAGACTGTATTACAGGCAGTGCCAGGGTTACAAACGTCCAACTTACATACACCCTGTAGTTATGAACCAAGCCCCGTAAAGCCCATTATATTAAAAATGTGAGGTACATGCAATGGTTCATAGTAACAAATGGGTGCTACTTTGCCACGCATATTAAAACAGTATTATTATTATTACTGTATTATTATGTTAAAAATGTTTTAGCGATTCTGGAAGTGTGTCTTTAATGTTTTTTATGAATAGAAAGTACACTGTATACTTTATACTAAGACATTCAACTAAACCCAAACCAAACCTGTTGCTGTCGAGTAGATTCCAACACATAGCGACCATATAGGACAGGGTAGAACTGCCCCGTAAGGTTTTCAGGGAACAGCTGGTGGATTCAAACCGCCAACCTTTTGGTTAACAGTCATACCTCTTAACCACCTCTGCCACCAGGGCTCCAAACATTCAACTAACTAACGTTAAATACCAACCACACCTAACTATTCTGACTTACGTACAAATTCAACTTAAAAACAAATTTAGGAGTGGAACTCGTTCATAATCCAGGGACTGTCTGCATTGTTCAAAATATTTCCTGCTCCTGAATTGAGGTAGATTTTACTTCTCTGTCCCACTAATTTTTTTTTTAATTTTTTAATTTTAATTTTTAATGGGTCCCACTAATATGGGGACAGACCTGGCCATGACTTGTGATGTCCTGCCTGTGGCAGGATTTTATAGCTTTGACCTATGTGACTTTCTTTAGCCAATGACACGTGTCACTTCCAGGTGGAAGCTTAAAAGACAGATCTGCCACCTGTCTCGTTCCCCTCTGCCACAGACCAGCAATGCCCCAGATAAAGGCTGCTCCATCAGCCTGGGTCCCACTGGGAAGGTTCAATGGAGCAGAATTATAGCCTACCTATGACGGACATGCTGGGTAAGTATGAAATAAAACTTTGTTGTAAAACATGAAGATTTTGGTGTTCGTTACCTCATCATAGCCTAAGCTGACAGGTACACCCTTGTCTCCTGGTTCTTCTCTCTTGGTTCACTTCATTACTTTGGTAACGCACATCTTCCAGTAGTTTCTTAAGAAAGCATTCACAACACATAAAGACCTAGTATGTCTGAAAATAAGAGAATACTACATTTGAAACATTTTTTCCTCAGAATTGAAAAGCATTTCTACATTGTCTTCTGCCTTCTAAGGATGCTGTTAAAAAGTCCAGTGCCATTCTTATTCCTCATCCTTTGTGTGTGACCCTTCATCCCCAACCACAGGCCCTAAAGTTCTTTTTCTATAACTGATACTCTAAAATTTTGTGGTAA
Organism: Elephas maximus indicus; assembly: GCF_024166365.1. NCBI lineage: Eukaryota > Metazoa > Chordata > Mammalia > Proboscidea > Elephantidae > Elephas > Elephas maximus. The sequence goes on from NC_064824.1 coordinate 106,399,701, forward strand.
TGTGCTTTGGCATGGTCCTTTTCAATCACTGAGCTGGGTACTTGAATTTCTCTCTCAAACCGAATGTTAACGTTCATCAAACCCAGGAAAATATCTTCTGTAATTTTCCTCTGAAGATCCTTTTTTTTTTTTTTCAGAATTTAGTTTTATCAAAGTTACACATCCTCATTATTTGAAGGGTCAACAGCCCTCCCACTGAATATTTAGGTTTTTCCAGACAGGGCCGCTGTGAATTATTCTGGGCCTGGAACCAGTTTGTTCAAATTTGAACCCCTGCTGAGAATTTGCATTTCTAAAAAGTTCCCAGGCAACGCTAATACAGCAGGTTAGGGACCAATTCTGGGAACCACTAAAAAAAACCCTGTTGCCATCAGGTGAATTCTGACTCACAGTGACCCAATAGGACAGAGTATAGCTGCCCCATAGGGTTGCCAAGGAGTGGCTGCTGGATTCAGACTGACAAATTTTTGGTTAGCAGCCAAGTTCTTTAACCACTGCACCACCAGGGCTCCTTACTAGTAGAACAGTGGTTCTCAAATTTTATTATACATAAGAATCACCTGGGGATCTTGTTAAACTGTAGATTCTGATTTTTCAGTATACCTGGAGTAGAAATGCAAATTCTTGGTAGGGGTTTGAACTGGAACAAGCCTGTTTGGAGCCCTGGAATTATTTTAGTTGATTCTTTTGTAATTGACCTCCATATGTCTGAATAACACGTTTTAATTGTGGCTACTTGGTATTTCTGGTTCAGGCATTATTTATCGACTTTCCATTATGGAAATGAGGGTTTATTCTCTTCCCTCTCTACACACCCACCACATACATGCACCTTTCACTGGGTATCATTGCAGGGTAAAGAATTTAGCTTTACCCAAAGTAAAGTGTCCTTTGTCCTTGGTTCCTGAGAAATAATCCTTGGAATAATTGGGGTGCCTTGGTTTGGGACTTTCAGGCCACACCTGAGGATTTGTGCTGGCAAGACCAGAGAAGACTCATTTGGGAGGCCAATATCAATAAGCCTCAGGAGGCATGATTTAGCCTATCATGCAGGAGTGGCCAATAAAAATCCAGAACACGAAGGCTCAAAGAGCTTGCTGGCCAGCAAAGGAGGGTGACATGCCCTCTTTCAGACATGGAAGCTTCACGTTGGGAGCTTTCCTATGCTTCACCTGTATGTCTCTTTCTTATGATGACCCAGATTTGTATCTCTTTGCTTTAATAAATCTCTAATAGTAATTACAGTAGTTTCCATGAGTTCTGTGAGTCATTCCAGCAAATTATCGAGCCCAAAGGAGGAGAGCCAGCAGGTAAAAGTGGGGTGTCGTGTGGACTCCCAAACTTTCAGCTGGCATCTGCTTTTTTGGCAGCCTAAAGGACAGTGCCCTTTCACCCTGTAATATCTGCCCTAGTTCTGGGTGGCTAAGGTCAGAGAGAGTGTGCCATGTGGACAGCTATGTCAGAAATGATTGAGAAGAGGGAAAGTGGCGACTGGGCCAATCTCACATTTTGGGGATTGTATTCATGCTGATTCTTATCCACAAAGTTATTCACATAACCATTTTAGTTATATCAATAATCACTGTTTACATTATTAGGACCATGCAGTCTAGTCAGATTGGAGCCGTATAATAAACTCTAATTGCTTTTCCGCTCCTGTCTAATTTTGTGTTCTCCCTGGTGTTAAAAACTGTATTTTATTTACTTAGTTTTCTCAGCACCTATCACTAATTCAAACTAAAACTCTCCACCAGTTGTTAAAATCTCATCTCAATACACTGATACCCGTCAGATTTTCCCGTTAATTTTATCTTCCTGGAGAGGTCGCTGCTGGATTCTTGTGAGCTGCTTCACTCTGGATTTGCTGTCCTCTATAACTGATGCAGAGGCTATCATCTGAATCTCCTTTTGCCATTATCCTGAGGACTCCCTTTGTTTCTTTCCTGGTTCGATCCTTTGCATCCCATATCTTCCTCCTTTTTATTTTACTCTGTTCTTTTGGTAGATCCTATCCTTTAGTAGGAGTCCTGGTGGTATTGTGGTTAAGAGTTCAGCTGCTAACCAAAAGTTCAGCAGTTAGAATCCTCGGCAGTTTGAATTCACCAGCCGCTCCCTGGAAACCCTATGAGGCAGTTCTACTCTGTTCTGTAGAGTAGCTCTGAGTCGGAATCGACTCGAAAGCAATGGGTACCCTTTAGTAGCTTCCTAAGAAACAGAGCAGAGTAGGTGTAATTTTTGAGAACTTGCCTGTCCGAAAATGTCTTTATTCCACCCTCTGTGTGAGTGATAATTTAGCTGTACAGTTCTACATTGGCAATATTTTTCCTTTAGAATTTTGAAGATAGTCATATTCTCATTTCCAGGATTGTGTTTCCAAATCTTTTGTAGTTAACCTGTTTTGTCTCTCTAGAAACTCGTACAGTCTCTTTGTTCTCAGTATTTGGGAATTTCACAGTATGTGATTTGGCATGGGTCTATGTTCATCCATTGTGTTAGATATTCATTGAATCCTTTTAGTCTGAAAAGTGAAATTTTTTTCCTTCAGTTTGGTTATATTTTCTTGAATTTCAATGACGATTTTTTTCCCTTCTATTTTCTTTGTTCTCTCTTAGTAGAACTTCTAATCCAATATTGCATCTCCTGGACTGGCCCACTTATTTTTCTAATTGGCATGGGGCAGGGGTCTCTTACTGGGTAGGAGATTTCACAACTTTATTTTCCAGTGCCTCTGTTATGTTTTTCATTTCTGTCATCATTTTTATTTTCCAAGAGCTCTTTTTTGTTCTCTGAATGCTTCTTTGGATAGGGACCTATTCTTGTTTCATGATCTTTTATCTCCCTGAAGATATCTTTTTTTTTTTTTTTTAATTTTCTTCTGCCTGTATAATCTGTACCTCCACAAAGCTGCTTTTTTCTGCATACTATTATTTTTTAATACCTATCTTTCATTTTTTTTTTTTTTATCTTTCATTATAGTCTTTTCTTAAATACCAGTTCTTAGTTGTCTACACATATTTAAGAGCAGAGGATTAAAAAGCTGTTTGGAAACTCTCAGCACATGGGTTGAGTTAGATGGCCAGAAATTTCAACGTACGGCAGTGTTTCTCAACCTCAGCACTACTGACATTTTGGACCAGATATTTCCTTTTGTGAGGAAGCTGCCTGCCCTGTAAGTTGTAGCACCCCTGGCCTCTCCTCACTAGATGCCAGTAGCATTACACCACATCCTCAGTTACATTGAAAAATGTCTCTATGCATTGTTTAATGTCCCTTGGAGGCATAAGTACTCCTTCTTCCCACCCCATCAAGAACTAATGCTTTAGGGTAATTTGGCTGGCTCATCCTTGGGGGAACTTCCAAGGTCAGTATCTTGAGTTCTTTCATTTGGGTGCTGGTTAAATTCTTGGAGAAGGCTCTTCCAACCTTGTACCCTGAGGGTGAAGACCTAGTTGACAGAGTTCTGGGAGCTATGTGGAGGAAGCAGGAAGGGAAGCATGAATGTCTCTTATGTATGGGTTCACTTAGTCCTTCCGTGGTTTGGTGACTCCAATCCCAACTGTGCTCATGTCACCCAGTCCAGAGAATCCAGTTTTATCCTCTCTAGAGAAAGAGTTGCCTTAACCACTTCACCACCAGGGCTCCAGAGAAAGAGTGGCCAGTTTTCTGCCTGAGATGCAGAGAGAGTGGTGCCATAAGGCATGAGTAGTGAGGAGAGAATGAAGAGATCCAATCACTTCTTTAATAGTATTCAAATAAGCTTCCCTATTTTAAGCCCTTCCTCCCTCCCTTTCACCCATCTCAGATGTCATGCCATCAGTTCCTGGGGTTTCTAAAGAATCTGCAGTGTGAATCTCACTGATTCTGCATTCCCCACTGCCAGCTTGGGATTTGGTTTCGCAGGAGTGCTTTGTCAGTTACCACTTGTCCATTTCCTTTTCAGCTCATAAATTTATTGTCTCCTCTATTATTACCCTGTGCTTATAGGTTTGCACCTTTACTATAGTTTTAGAGAATTGTCTGGAGGGGCTAAAATTAGATGTGTATTATCAATTCACTATCTGTACTCACAAGTCTGCATTATTTCTTGGATAATTTCCTTTGCTCCATTTTTCTATGTTCTCTCTTTTTAGATGCGTATTAGTTGGGTGTTGAAAGTTTGGACAAAATTTCTATTAGATGTTGGAGCTCTTTAAGAGTTCCTATCTTTGTATACTGTTTTCCATCTTTTTTCCTATTCTCTGTGGAAGTTCCATGACTTATCTTCCCACCCTACTATTGATTTATCAGTTTGTCATACTGTGGTGGCTTGCATGTTGCTGTGATGCTGGAGGCTACGCCACTGGTATTTCAAATACCAGTAGAGTCGCCCATGGTGGACAGGCTTCAGTGGAGCTTCCAGGCTAGGAAGAAGGACTTGGCACTCCTAAAAAAAAGTGAAAACCTTATGAATAGCAGCGAAACACTGTCTGATATAGTGCCAGAAGATGAGCCCCTCAGGTTGGAAGGGACTCAAAATACAACTGGGGAAGAGCTGCCTCCTTAAAGTAGAAAACCAAAACCAAACCAAACCCATTGCCATAGAATCAATTCCGATTTATAGCGACCCTATAGGACAGAGTAGAACTGCCCCACATGGTTTTCAAGGAGCGAGTGGTGGATTCAAACTGCCAACATTTGGTTAGCAGCCAAACACTTAACCACTGTGCCACCAGGGCTCCCTTCAAAGTAGAGTCAACTGTAATGACATGGATGAAGTCAAGCTTTGGGGACCATCACATGCTGAGGTAGCATGACTCAAAATGAGAAGAAACAGCTGCAAGCATCCATTAATAATTGGAATGTGGAATGTACGAAGTATGAGTCTGGGAAAACTGAAAGTCCTCAAAAATGAAATGGAATGCATAAAGATTGATATACTAGGCATTAGTGAGCTGAAATGGACTGGTATTGGCCATTTTAAACTGGATTGCAGGCCTACTACGCCAGGTATGACAAATTGAAGAGAAATGGCATTGCATTCATTGTCAAAAAGAACATTTCAAGATCTATCCTGAAGTACACTTACAAAGAAGACCAGTTAATACAATTATTACTCAAATTCACGCACCAACCACTAAAGCCAAAAAGGAAGAAATTGAAGTTTTTACCAACTTCTGCAGTCTGAAATTGATCAAACATGCAATCAAGATGCATTGATAATTATTGGTGATTGGCCTGTGAAAGTTGGAAACAAGAAGAATTAGCAGGATGGCCTTGGTGATAAAAACAACACAGGAGATTGCATGATAGAATTTTGCAAGACCAACGACTTCTTCATTGCAAGTACCTTTTTCAACAACATAAATGGTGACTATTTATGTGAACCTCCCCAGATGCAATACACAGTAATCAAATTGACTACATCTGTGGAAAGAGACAATGGAGAAAGTCAGTATCATCAGTCAGAACAAGGCCAGGGGCCAACTGCGGAACAGACCAATGACTGCAAGTTCAAGTTGAAGCTGAACAAAATTAAACCAACTTCATGAAAGCCAAAGTACAACCTTAAGTGTATCCCATCTGAATTTAGAGACCGTTGCAAAAATAGATTTGGCACATTGAACACTAACAACTGAAAATCAGAAAAATTATAGAATGACATCAAGGACATGACACATGAAGAAAGCAAAAAGTCATTAAAAAGACTGGAAGGAAAGACCATAATGGATGCCAGAAGAGACTCTGAAAGTTGTTCCTGAACATAGAGTATCTAAAGCAAATAGAAGAAATGATGAAAAGAGCTGAACAGAAAATTTCAAAGGGTGGCTCAAGAAGACAAAGTAAAGTATTATAACAAAATGTGCAAAGACCTGGAGTTAGAAAACCAAAAGGGAAAAACATGCTCAGCATTTCTGAACAAAGAAAAAATACAAGCCTCGAGTTGCAATACTGAAGGATTATATGGGCAAAATTTTGAATGACCCAAGAAGCATCACGAGAAGATGGGAAGAATACAGACGCACTGTACCAAAAAGAATTGGTTGACATTCAACCATTTCAGGAGGCAGCATATGATCAAGAACTGATGGTACTGAAGAAAGAAGTCCAAGCTTCACTGAAGGCATTGGTGAAAAACAAGGCTCCAGGAATCGATGGAATACCAATTGAGATGTTTCAACAAATAGATGCACTGCTGGAAACACTCACTAGTCTTTGCCAAGAAATCTGGAAGACAACCACCTGGCCAATCGACTAGAAGAGATCCCCATATTTGTGTCCATTCCAAAAAAATGCAGAAATTATCCAACAATATCATATGCAAGTAAAATTTTGCTGAAGATAATCCAAAAACGGTAACAGCAGTACATTGACAGGGAACTGCCAGAAATTCAAGTTGGATTGCAAAAAGGACGTGGAACAAGGAATATCACTGCTGATGTCGGATGGATCTTGGCTGAAAGCAGAGAATACCAGGAGGATGTTTACTTGCATTTTACTGACTATGCAAAAGCATTTGACTGTGTGAATCATAAAAAATTACAGATAACACTGTGAAGAATGGTAGTTCCAGAACACTTAATTGTGCTCATGAGGAACCTGTACACAGACCAAGAGGCAGTTGTTCAGACAGAACAAGGGGATACTGTGTGGTTTAAAATCAAGAAAAATATGCACCAGGGTTGTATCCTTTCACCATACTTATTCAATCCATATGCTAAGCAAATAATCTGAGAAGGTGGACTATATGAAGAGCAGGGCATCAGGATTGGTGGAAGACTCACTAACACTTGTGCTATGCAGATAACCCAACCTTGCTTGCTGAAAGTGAAGAGGACTCGAAGCACTTATTGATGAAGATCAAAGACAACAGCCTTCAGTATGGATTACACCTCAACACAAAGAAAACCAAATCCTCACAACTGGACCAATAAACAACATCCTGATAAATGGAGAAAATATTGAGGTGGTCAAGGATTTAATTTTCATTGGATCCACAATCAATGCCCATGGCAGCAGCAGTCAAGAAATCAAAGGATGCATTGCATTGGGCAAATCTGTTGCAAAAGATCTCTTTATAGTGTTAAAAAGCAAAGATGTCACTTTGAGGACCAAGGTGTGTGTCTTAGTTATCTAGTGCTGCTACAACAGAAATACCACAAGTGGATGGCTCCAACAAAGCGAAATCTACTCTCCCACAGGCCAGTAGGCCAGAAATCCAAATTCAGGGTGTCAGCCCCAGGGGAAGGCCTTCTTTGTCAGCTCTGGAGGAAGGTCCCTGTCATCAATCTTCCCCTGGACTAGGAGCTTCTCCACTCAGGAGCCCCAGACCCAGTGGACACACTCTGCCCCCAGAGGTGTGCTCTTGGTGGTATGAGATCGCTATGTCTCTCTGCTTGCTTCTCTTTTATATTTCAAAAGGGATTGGCTTAAGACACTATCTAATCTTATGGATCTCATCAGTGTAATTGCCAATAATTCATTTTATTACATGATAGTGATAGGACTTACAACACATAGGAAAATCACATCAGATGATAAAATGGTAGACAATCATACAATACTGGGAATCATGACCTAGCCAAGTTGACAGATATTTTGGGGGTACACAATTCAATCCACGACAGTGTGCCTGACCCAAGCCATGGTATTTTCGATTACCTTATATACATGTGAAAGCTGGACAATAACAAGGAGGCTGAAGAAGAACTGATGCATTTGAATGATAGCGTTGGTGAAGAATACTGAATACACCATGGACTGCCAGAAGAATGAACAAATCTGTCTTGGAAGAAGTACAGGCAGAATACTCCTTAGCAGAGGGGATGGTGAGACTTTGTTTCATGCACTTCGGACATGTTATCAGGAGGGACAAGCCCTGGAGAAGGACATCATGCTTGGTAAAGAAGACGATCAGCAAAAGAGAGGATGACCCTCAACAAGATGAACTGACACAGTGGCTGCAATAATGGGCTCAAACATAGCAACAATTGTGAGAATGGAGAAGAACTCGGCAGTGTTTTGTTGTACACAAGGTTACTATGAATTGGAACAATTCAACAGCACCTAATAACATTTCTATTCTGTTTCTGTTTTGTGGACAAAATCTCATATATATTAACTACAATGGTTTGTTGTTTGTTTTCTTGTTTCCTGTATTATTCATTTCCCTTGAATTCCATTTTTTGTTTGATTAGTTGATTGGACGGTTTGTTGGTTTCTATCTTTCATCCTGGATACTTTCCTTAAGTGTACACTAATTGTTGGCTGTTGTATTTAAGAAAAAGGCACTAAAAAGCTCTAGAGAAGCTCTCTTTATGAACTGGACTTGACAACTGGTGGGCTTCGCTGATAGTAACTGAAAAACGAACAGGTGTTTTTGTTGGAGTACCCCCAGGTGGAGGCCCTTTCTCTGGGGGTGGTTTCATTTCTCCAAAGATGAAACTTCTAGTCCTCTACCTGAGGTGTAAAAACCTGGCTGCCTGCATTCTAGGATCTGGAAGAAGGAAAAAGTCTTGAGATACTACTATTTGATTCGAGGACTTTGAATCCTTCCATTTTCAGTCATTCCCATCTTCTGTTGTGCCTGGGGGCCCTCCAGCCCAGAGCCACTTAGTTCAACTTCTCCACAGAATACATCTCTTATTTCCTTGCCTGACAATGAGAAATTTGCCTGGCAGCAAGGTGAGTAACCTGGTAAGTAAAACTGTACCTCATAAAGATTTTCAAATAATTCCACTAGTTATCTGTCCCAATGCTCACCTCTGCCTTTGCAGGACCTCTTGCCTCCCACAGTACTTTTCTTTGACCTATGCAAGAGGGGCATGGACTTGGGCCTCATAGCTTAGAGTCCGCTTCAAAACTACACAGAAATATTTTAAAGGAACACAAGGTGTCTAAGTCATTTGGGATCTGGCACGAAATGCTAGCACAGCACAATATGTCACTCTAAATATTCACTCTTATTACAGTGAAGTAGTAATTCTTGTTACTCCAGTGTAAACATTGGAGATAGGCGTTGCTTCCGAACTCAGAGAGATCTGAGTAGTGGAATGGTAAGAAGAAAGACAAATGCATTAACTTATCAGATCCTTCCTCAGAGAGCTTGAATAATATAGATTTTTATATGATGAAGGATTTTTTCCCAATAGTTCAGAAAGTCCATTTTCTTGTTTCTCATGTACCTATTTGTAGTTCTGGAGGTACTCATTAATTTGTGCTGTCTATCAACAGTTATACATGGTAGCTGAGGAACATTTTCCAATATTAAACAATTCATATTACTCTTAAATTTTTAATACTTGCAAAGCACGGCACAAATTCTTTACGTTGGCCACTAACAGACATTAGTCACTAGAACTGAAAATAGTTTTCTTTTTTACAAATATTTAAGGAGATTAAGGTATCAAAAATAAATTTAAAATTCAGCCTTATTTAAACAATTTGGATTTAAATTTTTGATAGTCATTGATAATTTTTATTTTGTTTTTTAATAGGTAAAATATTTTAGAAGAAAAATAACTTTCTGAAAACATGAAACATTTTTTTATTCTTGAATTTAATTTTCATTTTTGATAAAAATATATCCAAAGTATGTATAATTACATTTTATTTTTAATCCTTCATAATGCTACTATCAATAGAAGGCAGATTATGTGAAAATCTTACTTACAGAAACATAATCAGTAATTTTGCTAAAATAAGAAAAAACCCATTTTATGGAATAAAAATACTATAAAAATTATGTATGTCTTTATTAAAACATTTGAACATCACTGGCCCATCAACAGAACACAAAGGCAGGTATAATGATTAAATTCTGCAGTCTAATGTTTTGCTAACTTTCAGTTATATAAAAATCAAAGCTTTGCACATAATTAATGTCACTGAACTCTATGTGTGAAGATTGTTGAAATGGCAAATGTTTTGTTACATACATATTTACCACATATTATTCAATTCTGTCATTATATAAGCAAACATTTCTTAAGGTAGAAGGATAGAACATATTTTAGTTAGCAGTTTGTTAACTGGGTTTTAACTTTTAAATACTTAGTCAAATGTTCTAGGTGCTTCCCTTCATACTCTTTTTCTGGGCTCTGCAAATAGGAAGAGCAGACACAGGTTCTAATTCCTGAACTCATCTGTTTCTGAGAAGCAAATTGGCTTCTTTCTGATCAACATCCCCCTCTGAGGCATTTAGGTATCAGCTTCCTCCACTTTGCCAAGTCAATTAGTCAATTACCTTTCCTCTATTCACTTCCTATCTTCCAAAAATGTGTTGAATTCCCTCAGCTGCTACAGTCTTTCTTGTTCTTTTGCCCTTTGGGGGTTATATTAGTTCACTATTGCCAGTGTAACAAATTACCACAAATTTAGTGTCTTAAAACAACACTGATTTATTCTCTTATAGTTTTGGAGGTCAGAAGTATCAGTCTAGTGCGCTAAAATCAAGGCGTGGTATCAAGAGCTGAGCTGCAGAGAGCTAACCTGCCAGTTGCCAGAGTAGTAGATTAAGACAAGACACCAAAGTGAAAGTAACAATTAAGCTTTTCTTCACTCACTGCTACAGTACAAACGAGAGGCCAGAAAGAAGGTGCTGGCTCCTGCAGTATTCTATTTCCCCCCAAGGAATGGCACCAGGAAAGGCTATCTCAGGGATGGATGGATGTGTGTGTGGTGGGGGGGTGTGGGGGAGACAGTAATTAATCTAACTGCTGAGGGAGCCCACCTGCAATGGACCTGGGGGCGAGTGCGGGGGAGAAGGCATAAAAGTGAAGAAGTACTGAGTACTGACCCAAAGTGGAGAAAAATATCTTCAAAGCCCTCCCATAAGGTGGTCTTTGCAAAGGAGTCTCAGAGAGGCCTTGGCCAAGTGGTTCCCACCCCCCCAAACCCCCTTAAAGCGGGCTCCAAATGGAGGCACCTGGGCTAGGAATGCAGATAAGCATAACAGTATGACCAATTGGGGGCCCTGAGTCCTTGACTGCAACTCAGAAACTGCACTGCACTAGCTGTGTACCAAGTCTGGTAGGGGGAGGGCAGCTTTTCCCCATGAGTCCTGCCAGGTAAAGTCTTTCTGATTGCTTATGTTCAGGCCTGAAAGATCACACATAGATTTTTGGCCAGAAGCCACATTCCTCAATTAGCAGAGCCGTGTTCCTTCTGATACTCTAAGGGAGAATCTGTTTCCTTGCCTTTTCTGGGTTCTAGAGGCCACTCGCATTCCCTGTCTCACAGCCCCATCCTCCATTTTCAAAGCCAGTACCAGCATCTTTCAGTCTCTCTCTCTGGCTCTAACTCTCCTGTCTCCCCCTTTTTCCTTTATACAGACTCTCGTGGTTTACATTGAGCCCACTTGAGTAACACAAGGTAATCTCACTATCTCAATCTGTCTACCACAGTGGTTTATATCTTTCATAATCCTTTACTGTAGGGTGTCAACAAAGAGCAAAGCAAAGCATGTATTCAATCACCTTGTTTACTGGGAGCTCAAATAATATGTGTCCTGGGTCCAATTCCTGGAACTCTTCTCATATCTATTTCTGAAACAGATATAATTATATCATTAAAATAATAGAAATAACCAAATCTCAGTAAGGCCCTATTAAAAAAAAATATTAATGCACGGAAAAAATTAAGACAGGCCACATGTTTTTTTCAGACATGTTTTCATAAACCTTTAGTGCCACCGTTCAGAAGAAAAACTAGCAGAGCAGAAATGGAAAGAAAATGAATAGAAGTGGAAAAGTACAAGAAAGGAGAGAAAAAAAAATTTAAAGGAGGTGTAAATGATAAGATTATGAAAAACTCTTGTCACTCAATAACATGGGTGCTACCCATGGACTAGGAAACAAGGATGGAAGATGAGAATAGGAAAGCAAAACAGTATATGGGGTGGGGAGCTATATTTAGAAGTTCTAAATTCAAACCCAATTCCCAAACTTACACTTTGATCTTGGGCAAGTCAGTCAGTTATCTTTGCTGTATTGCTGAGGAAACTAAAACCCAAAGAAGTTTTGGCAATTTAAACTAGCATATACATGTGAAAGACCCTAGAGAAGAATCTGTCACATAGTAGTGGAATGTTATGTTAGTTGAATCTGAAGCAAAATGAGGCACTGAGAACTAGCATTATGGTACAGGCAATGCTACCAAAACATGAAGACCCAATAGCTAGACGGTAGACTAAAAGCAAAGTACCATTTCAATTTCTAAAAAGATCGATTAGATTGGCCACAAGAAAATACACTTTAATGCATGGATATGATTGAAGATATTCTACAGAAATACCATCTATATTCTTTCAAAAAGATTTTACTCAACTCCTACAATGTGCCAAATACCATGCTAGGCATTAAAGGTATAGCATTGCCCTCACAGAGGTTACAGTCTACCAAGGAACTAGGCAATTCAACCAATAATAACAAGTGTGACAGGAGCTTTGAGGGAAATAAAAATAGAGCTCGGGCACATAAACCAGACTTGGGCAGTGGTGGGGGCGGGGGGTAAGGTAGAGCTCTCAGAGAGTTAATAAGACATCCTTCATAACGCAGCTGAAGAGCAGAAGCCAGTGAAACAAAAAGTGGGGGGTGGGGAGGGGGTCCAGCAGACTAGAGGCATACACTTCAGAGTTGTGGGCATATTTAAGATATTTAAAGCCCTGAGACTGGATGAGATCACTAAGGGAGAAAGTGTAGAGATACAAAAGATACAAGGATGGAGCTCTGGGATGCTCCAATATTAAGAAGTCAGTGAGCAAAGTAAATTGAGAACAGTAACTACTAAGGTAGAAAGCAACAGGAAAATGAAGTATCTTGTAAACCAAGTGAAGAAAGTATTCTAGGGAGCATGAAGTGATTAACTGTGTCAAATGCTGTTGATAGGTTAAATAAATGAAGACTGAGAACTGGACATTGGACTGAACATGGAGATACTGATGACCTTGAAAAGAGTAGTTTCAGTGGAATGCTAGTTGGAGTGGATTTAATATAAAAATGTGAGAAAAGAAATTGGGACAGTGAATAGTGCCCTTTTTCATTACCTAAGTATAATGTGGTAATGGGCTTCCAGAAGACTGAGATGGGGTAGGGTATGGGAAGTTAGGTTGCAATTTTAAGGAGTTTTGCCATCAAGGAGAGAAAAACAAAAAAGAGGAGGGGCAGTAGCTGGAGGAGGAAGAAGCTAACAGGTGTTTTTTCTTTTTTTTTTTTAATTTCAAGATGCGACTTATTCATTTACATAGAGAACTGTAACTGGTAAGCAGACCAGGGATAGTTGTGAACAGATCAGTTCATTCTCTTCTCTTGGAAAACTATTTTGAAAGTCAAACTGAAATCACAAGTTCACTTAGTGAGCAGTGATAACAGCTCTACCTTGCACTGATTCCAACTATGAAGAGCCACAGACATCCATTTACATTGCAGGGAAAGAATGCTAAGTATATCAGATGCTTGAATCAGCTGAGCAGGGCCTCTCCCTTGACCAGTGCTGGAGAAACCCTAACCATTCATTCATTCTTTCATTCAAGGAACATTATTTAGCACCTATTATGTGCCAGTTAACACAAATACAAGTTCAACAAAACAAAGCTTTGCATTTAGTGAGCTCATGGTTCAATAAGGGACATAGACAAGCAAACAGTCACAACGTAATAAGTGTTAAAACAGGTACATGTTCATAAAACAGATGAAAATAAATTATATAGTTAAGCATAGTGGTGGGGACATTTGAGTCGCTCAGGATTTTTTTCTTCTGTTATCAATAGGGAGATGCTAAGGATTTCAACTGATTCCTGACCAAGTAATAGTTATTGATATGTGCTAAGACTGAAAAAATCTTACCCAATGAGGAAACCTACATATACCTCCTAATTTTAACTAGAACAGCAACCAAGAAAATAAATCTGAACAGCATGCCCACCTGAGACTAAGGAAAAACAAGTCGAAAATTAATTCAACATATATATATGTATTTAGTGCTTGTAATATGTTGAAACATGGTTCTAGGTGCTTGAAATACATCAGTGAAAGAAACAAAACTGCTTTTTAGAGATTGTATTCTAGCAAGGAAGACAGTCAATTGACAATAAACATGAAAAAAAAAAGTAAAATAGTGTGTTTGAAGGTGCTAAGTGCTATTGGAAAAAAATATAGCAGAAGACTGAGATGGGTAGGGGTAGAGGGTTAGGTTGCAATTTTAAATAGCGTAGTCAAGGTCTCAGTGAGAATGTGACATTCCAGCAACGGCTTGGAGGTGAGGGAGTTAATTCTCTGGATATTTGAAAAAAGAGCATTTTAAGCATTGGAACAGCCCAAAGGTGCTAAGGCAGAACTGCACCTGGTGTGTCTGGGGAACAATACGTGGGCCAGTGTGGATGCAGGTAAGCAACCAAGTGCAGGAGAGTAGGAGGCAGGAAGGTGAGAGAGACACTTGGAAGGTCAGATTACCTAGGGTCTCAGAGGCCACTATCAGGCTGTGGGCTTTTACTCTAAATGAAAAGGGAGCCACTACAGATTTTGAGCATGAGTGATGTGACCTGATTTACATTTTAAACCAATTACTACGAATCTATGTTGAAAACTCACTGTAGTGGGCAAGGGAACTAGGAAGATCTCTTAAGAAATTATAGCAGTAATGCAGGCAAGAGCTAAAGGTATTGTAGACCTGGGTCTCTAGCAGTGGAGGTAGTGAGAATTAGTTTCGTGATGTATTTGGAAGGTATAGTCAACAAAGTTTTCTGATACATGTGCGACATGAGAGAAAGGAAGACATCAAGAATCATGCCAAGATTTTTAACCTCAGCAATTAAGACAGGAAAGGTTGCCAGTGCAGAAGATGTGAAAGGGAAAATCAGTTCACTTTTGGACATACTGAGTTATATTAAGACGTGGATGGCACCTCAGATCCTCTTGGCCACCTTACTTACCTGTGAAGCCCTTAGGACACTCCAATATTACAAGGTCAGATAATTCTGCCCCCATTGCCACTGGCCAACCGACCTCAAGCGGTGACAATTCTATAGTGCTTTGCCTCATGCTTGGGTCACAAATCTCACAAGAGATCTGTTTGGTACCTAAACAAAACGAAAGTGGGAATAAAACAACAGTATAGAAGCTTTTGCCTCAGGTTCTGCTTTCTGGGAGGATTCAGGCTAAAACAGCACCTAAGTGGAGTTGTGAGTAGCTGGTTGTTTACATGAGCCTGGAGTTTTGGAGAGTGGTTGGGAGACAAAACATAATTTTAAGAGTTGTCAGCATATGCATGGTGTTTATAATCATGAGACTAAATGAACACAAAGAAGTGAGCATAGATAAAGTGAAATGTCAGGAAGGTGAGAGGTTGAAGATTTTAGCATTTTTGAGAGCAGAGACAATCCATTTAGTTTACTGCTGTGTCCCGTTACTAGAACAGAGCATGGCTCAGTATCTAATTTTTTGGAATAAATACAACAGGTCACTATAGCCTTAGGGTTAGGTAGGAAAGGAAATCAAGTCATAAGAAGTGATGAATTGAAAGAAGAGGGAGGGTTCATGGAACTTGAGGTCATAGCAAGGGTGAAAATTAAATTAGGTTCAACAGTAAGAAAGAACAGGAAAAGGAAGTCACACAGAAAATCTCTCAAATACCGCTTTCTCCTTGAAGCCTTTTATAATCATCTCACCACACCTTCTCTTTTCTGGACCTCTTTCAAGAAACATCTGTCTTATCTATCTTACACTAAGTCAAGTTATACCCACACATGCATCTCTACTTTGCAGGTCTTCAAGCAAGAGATGAAGGTAGCTTAGGCTAGAGCTGGAATGAAAAAGAATGGAAATGGAGATTGGTAACAAATTCAATACATTTTTGTAGGAGGCAGGCTGTCTGGGTAATTCTAAAGTGTGTCAAAATTGTCCCAGGTTTTTGGCTTTAACTGTGTACATAAATAGGGTGCCCTTTACTGAGTCAGGGACTATGGGAGGAGGGTTTGGGAGGAAAGATGTTATACAGGTTGAGTTTGATGTGCCCCAGGCATCCAAATGAAAATGTAGTATAGACAGCTGGAAATATTAATTTAGAATTCAACAGCAAGATCTAGGCCTGAGTAATGGATTAGAAAGTCTTTAATAGAGGGTATTTGAAGCCAATGGGAGGGGATGAGACCACCTAGGAAAGTGTATATGGTGGAACTCAAGAAGAAAGCCAGGGCTCGGTTCAGGATTCCAAGATTTAATGGTATATTGTAAGTACGAGATATATATACCAAACCAAACCCAGTGCTGTCGAGTCGATTCCAACTGATAGCGACCCTACAGGACAGAGTAGAACTGCCCCATAGAGTTTCCAAGGAGCACCTGGCAGATTCGAACTGCCAACCCTTTGGTTAGCAGCCATAGCACTTAACCACTATGCCACCAGGGTTTCCAAGATACATATATATGATAGATAATACATATAAGAGATAAAAGAGACGCTAGTTGTTAAAGAGAACCAGAGAAAAAGAAAACCTTGACATGAGAACAGAAAAACTCATCGAGTTAACTCTGACTTTTAGCAAACCTATGTGGTCAAGATTCTCAAATACTGGCGTGAGGTTTATGAGGACCGAAAATTGTGGATGTGGAGACATGAAGCTTGTCTGTGACAATTCAGAGCTGCTTCAGATGAGTAGTAGGGGCAGAACCCATAGTGAAGAGGGCTGAGAAGCAGGATACGAGTGAATGTCAATGGGGCAGGACACACATGGAGTCGTGGTTGGAAAGGACTGTAGGGAGGAGAGAAAATTGTTTAAAGAAACGAGACTTAAGTATATTTAAATAATGACGAGAAAAAGGCAGTGGAGATGGAAACAGTGAGTATAGGCTCGAGGAAGGGCAACTGTTAACAGGAAGCCATTAGGTGGCAGAGCCGGTATTTGAACCCTCCATCAGCTTCCAAAACGTATGTTTGCTTTAAGGAATATAAATAACAGACTTGGAAGCCCACAGAAAGAACTGCAGAGCTCAATAAAAAGGAGAAATGAGAGTCAGTAGTATGGCGTTGGGCGACCTCTGAAAGAGCAGTTTCAATAGTTTCGCGGCAACGGAAGCCACACTGCCCAGTTCAAGAGTGGGGGCAGGACGTGAAGAAAAGGGGTGTGATGGGTGCAAACCACTGCTGCAGAAAACGCGCGGTGAAAAGAAAGCGACGCAGGATGTTGCCTAAAAAAGGCGGACAGGTGGGGGAATATTTCGAGAGTGTGGAAGAAGAGCAGCTCAGGTCCCAGGGCCGATGAAGTGACTCACGGTCCTGGCTGCACGCGCTGCAGGGCTAAAATCCAAGTACTGGCGCCTGGCGCTGCCGCCTAAGGAGCGGGCGGCCTCGCCCTTCGAAAAGACCCGGTTCGCTGGCAGCCGCCAGGTTGCCCCGCTGATTCTCGGAGCGGGGCAGCAGGCTGAAAAAATTCTCCGCAGAGAACCCCCACAGGGCCCCAAGGCCCACGCAGTGGTCGCGCGTCCCAGCGCCCGACCAGGCCGCAGGCCCCGGAGGCGTTCGCGGAGGCGCAGCTGCCCCGTCTTCCGGCTTACACGACCCTGCCCGTCAGCCGCGTACCACACCGAGCGGCGCCTCTCCCCAGTCCAGGCAACGTTACGAAGCTCCCGGGCCGGCAGCGCTCAGGAGCCGACGCCAGCTACGACGCGGCCGCGCTAGAGCTCTGCATTTAAAGCCGCAGGGGCAGGCCTGCGCGGGGGTTTCCATGAAGTCTTCGACACCCTCGGGAATTCCCGGGGCGGGGGGGGGGGGGTCACAGGCAAACACCGTTTCCTTCTTCTGATTTCCACGGTGGAGTTCAAGCCACAGTAAACACCACGGCCTGGCTTAGCCACTCCTACCCTCTCGCGGGTCTCAGCCCACCTTCGCCTCGCCACTCCCGGCAGAACCCCAATCGTCTGGTCTGAGGAAGCCCGAAGGCTTTCGGCAAGTTCCGAGCCCAGCGCAGGGGGCGGGGCTGCTCGGGCTCCTCCGGGCAGAGCTCGGCTGTTTCCGTGCGCGGCCGCTGCGCACTCGGCACTGGGCGGCGCTGGCTGGCTCCCTGGCTGCGGCTCCTCAGTCAGCGGCGGCTGCTGCTGCCTGTGGCCCGGGCGGCTGGGAGAAGCGGAGTGTTGGTGAGTGACGCGGCGGAGGTGTAGTTTGACGCGGTGTGTTACGTGGGGGAGAGAATAAAACTCCAGCGAGATCCGGGCCGCGAACGAAAGCAGTGACGGAGGAGCTTGTACCACCGGTAAGAGGAGCAGGAGGAGGAGGCAGGAGCCGGAGAGAGCCGGGGGGACGGAGGGGGGACGGGGAGGCGCCGGACACCCGCGCTCGGGGCCTTCCCCTCGCAGGAGGGGCCGCGGTAAAGATGGAGCCTCCGCCCGAGCCCCACAACATCGCCGCCGCTCGCAGCGAACAAAGAATAATGGCGGCGGACTGGAGCCAGCGGCGGCCGGGGCGGCAGCGACTCTGCCTGCAGCCAGCGGCGGCGCTCATGGCGGGGGGCGGCGGGCGGGGTGGGAGCCGGCGGCCGGGGGTGTGTGCGGGCGGCCGGCCGCGGCGAGCTGGCGCCCGCGTTCCCGCCGCCGCCGGGCCGGGCGGGCTGACGGGCAGGCGGGCGCGGAGCCGGGAGCCGAGAGCCGAGAGCCGCCCCGGGGGAGGCCGCCTGCCCGACCCGGCGCTGCCCCCTGCTTCGCTCGCTCGCTCGCCCGGCCCCCGCCGTCCGCCTCGCCCCCAGCCCGCCCCGGCCGGCCGGCCGCCAAGGCAGCCGCCGCCGGGGTGCCCGTGGGGGTGGAGGAGGAAGAAGGCGACAGTTGAGGGCAGAGGAGGTGAAGGTGCCTGCTGCCTTCCCGGTGGCCGCCGTGTCTACCATGCCCGCTCCGCGAGGGGCAGAGCTGCAACGTCTGACCTACTCTCCACTCCGCTCTCTTTGTGCAATAAAGTTCGCAACCAAAGGTTTCTTTTCGTGCTGTATTTTATTCATGCCCTCTTTCCCCCGCTCCCACCCCAGTGGGGAAACGCTATTTTCTGTTCTTTTCTGCCTAACTGGGATGATGAGAGCTCATGCTTTTTTTAGGTAATTTTTGACTGTTTCCTTCACCCCTTTTTTTAAAAAAAAGTCAGTAGTCATGGAAATGCATTCTTTTGGGAAGGAAGGGGGTGCTAAGAAAAACATTTTTGTAATAACTTAAAAAAAAAAAACTGTTGGGATCTTGTAAAAAGGAACCTGGTGTTTGAAAACAGTTTCGGTTTTAACCCCTTTCAATAAGGTAATAATCACTTAATGTCTGTCATTCTGAAACACTTCGTTAAAACGCCTGTTACGCGACGCACTTTTGTTTTACATCACTTTTTTTTTTTTTTTTTTTACCACCATTACCAGCCGTGTTCAGATTACCTGGATCTCCCCCAGGTCCCCGCCCCACCCCCTACTATGTTTCCCACATATTTCTGCCTAAATTTAAGTAAGAGATTAATACTAATTCTAAAAATTAGCTTTAAAAGATTCCATTATTTGTCTCACATGCAGTAGGTAACCGCAGTCCGAGATTGACAATTTAAGCCACAGACTTTATTTTTCTTCACCGTTTGGGAAGAAAGGGACAGCAGAAAAGTCACTGATACAGCAAAGATTAAAAGAATTTTTAAAGTATCTGGAGTATGACCTATTTAAGTTCTTCATATCTACCCAAGAAGTTAGAATTTTACTTTAGCCTCAGCTTGCATCATGCATCAGATCTGCCTTCTAAAGGTTTGGAATAAGATACTTTTGATTGCCGAGTGTTGAAATCTTTCACACTCACTGCTCGTTTTCCTGGTTTAAAAGTAGACAAAGACGATTATTTTAGGTAGTGCAAAAGATGAAAGGGTATTTGTTTTAGGAATACTTATCTGTCACAGTCTGATAGAATTGTAATTGATACATGCAAGGATCCTGGTTAGGAGTAAATAATGATTGGTAAGAGAAGCACTGTCTTTTGATTTTTCTGTATGCAAGTTACTTTTCCAAAACCTACTTTGCAGTATTGCTAGTTTTTAAAAGACCACACTAGCAATTTGTTGTTGCTGAGAAAATTAAAAAGGTTCACTAGAGGGAAATTGGGAAAATGATTTTTATTTCCCAACACTGGGAAATTGTTACAGTATTATTGATGGTAGATTGCTGTAGATGAAGACTTTTTTCTTAAGAAAAATTTTCTGCAAGCCAACATCAATTTTTTTTTTCCTACGGAGACTATGACAATGACTCTTTTTGTATTCTGATACTTTTCTCAGTCTTGTCCAAAAGATCTGTTAACTTTTATTTGTAGATTCATAATATATGATTGTTACCAATTCTAGATGAAATTGTTCAAACTTTTGTATTCCTATTTGAATATTTACTTCAAATGTGGTACTAAAATATACTTCTGTTCCCTCCCAGTGATGAGGAAAAATTACAGTTGGATCTGCTTCAATCTTTTTTTTATTTGATGGAAGTATGTGCTCAGAAAGCAAATGAATTCTTTTGATAGAAATTGCCTTCTAAGAGTTCTTTTGGAATTTAAAACCCTAGAGTTGCCCCTTTTGAGTGAACCTAAAGAAACTTAGAAACCTGATCCATAGAATAGTACCTTCCTTTTTCTGCTTTCTGAAACTCATTTTCTTAAGTAGATTTGATTAACAGAGATTTTGGGTTCTCCGTAGAGAAATCACTTTGTTTTGTCTCCCATTTAAGACATTCAATTTTGTTTGTTTGGGTGCAGTATGGCTGTAGTAGAACCAAGTATGTATCCCCCACTCCACCTTGTTTTAAAATTCTTTTTCCTTTTTTCATAGCAGGGGAAATTATAGTAATGCTTACAGTGTATCACTAAAATTTATACTCTCATTTAGCTCACAAATATTAGCTATAGTTACGTAAACTTGTTTATAGCCAGCCTTGCAAGCAAAATTTCTTGATGGAAAGTGTCACTTCCAATAATGTTTTTTTTTATTGAATAGTTACAGTTCAAATTTGAATTTAAGGATGTAGTAAATAGGGAATGGAAAAATGGTAGGGATTTTTTTTTTTTTTGTTTACCCATATGTGAACTCGTCTCTGCTGCAGTGTCACTTGGGAGAACAGTTTGTGGTAATTCAAATATTTATTTAACACTCATGGTGGCAGAGAATGTAGTTAGTGGAAAGAGTATCCGGTTTGGAATCACAGGTCTGAGTTTGAATCCTAGCATTGCCACTATTATCATGTGCCTGCCCTCAAGGAATTTTTTTGTGACCTAGGGGAAGTTTCTTAAACTTTCTTAGCCTCAGTTTCATGTGTAAAATTAGTATAATACCACCTACTTCTAAGGGTTGTAAGATAATTATAAAGTACCTCCTTAGGGACTTAACTAATGATAACGGTTCATTTTTAATCTTTATTTTAACTTTTTAGCAGTCTGACCTTGGGCAGGTTCCTTAACTTTTCACTACCTCAGAAGATTGTGGGAATGAAATAAATTAATAAGTGTACACCGCTTAAATAAGTTAACATATTAAATGTCAGACAAGTCTTCAACAAATGTTGAAGTCTTCTACAAATGTTGCTTATTTTTTTAATTACTTATATTGTTATTTTGTGTAGTACACTGAGCCAGGAACTTCAGGGAATCCAAAGATGAATTACCTTATTTCTACCCTCAAGGAACTTTTGGGGACAGAATATGTATCGTACGCAAACAATCGAAGGAAAGAGATCACACTTGGTAAAGTAATGGAAGAAAGGAGGAGATTTTGTTTTGTTTTGTTTCCAATTTTACTTTTTGAACAGTAATTTATTTAGATGGCCCATACTTTAAAAAAAATAACAACAAAAAATGTGCCCCTCCCCCAAATGTTACCAGTTTCTTGCTAGTCCTTTTAGAGATGTCTATCCATGTATAAAGAAATAAGTAGGTACTCTGCCCACTTTTTATACAAATGATAGCATTTTATACACACTGTCCTACACTTTGCTCTTATTTTCCACTTCACATGGTTTATCCATTGGTTTGTGCCAGTGCATAAAGAGCTTTTTCATCTTTTTTAAAGTATGAGACATTTCATTGTATGGATGTACTTGTAGCAGTGGGCTAATTTTATTCTTAGGCCTAATGTGACCTTTTAAACTAAGATAATCTGCCATTCCTCTTTTATTTAAGTGAAAAACATTTCATTTGAATGAAAAATATCGAATAGTTTGTGACAGGAAGTTGTGATTTGAACCGCCTCATTTCCTTTTTATCTCAGTTCTTGTTTTTAAAAGCTTTAGTTAAATGATTGAGATGTATATGAGCAGGCAAACGAGATGTGTAAGAGTTAACTCTAAAAGTGAATTTAGCCTGAATTTAACTTTTTGGTTTAGCTTCTTACGATCCTCAACAGACTGCTTCCTTCAATTATTATTTTTAAGCCAAGATATTTTCTGTAGTTATCTCCCTTATAGTTCCAGTCTTTCTTTTTAAAGCAAGCAACTCATGGAGTATTATTATCCAGTAAGGCTAACTGATAATACACAAGCTTTCTCCCTGTATTTATTTTTTGTGTATTCATTTTATTAACTAATTTCGTGATGATTTTCTAATGTTTCTTAGTTATGAGTTTTTTTAGTTTATTAAACTGAGAAAGAAAGTGATAATAATCTAGCAGCAGGGACACAAGTAAGGACCTTATCTTTCCAGAGGGGAAAAAATCATTAAATGGAGCTATCATGATGAACTTATCTCGTTCTTTATGTGTTTAGTTTGACAGTTACATGTTATAACCATGTATGCTAATATTTTAATTTTATTATCTTACTGTTATTTTGAGGGTTTATTAGTATTTCATATAAGATACTAATATGTACCATTTTTAACTGCCAAATGATTAAAATGTTTACAAAAGACTTTACGGATTTTTTTGTTTTGTTTTATAATTGAAATCTGTAAAGGCAGAAAGTTTTCCTTCTGGAACATACTTGCAGGCTACCAGGGAGCTAAATGGAGCCCTGGTGGCGCGGTGGTTAAGAGCTGGGCGGCTAACCAAAACGTTGGCAGTTCAGATCCACCAGGCTCTCCTTGGAGACCCTTATGGGGTAGCTCTACTCTGCCCTGTAGGGATGCTATGCGACGGAATCGACTCGACAGCAATGGGTTATGGGTTAGGGAGTTAAATGACTTTTTCCAGTGTAGTAGAATCAATGAATTGCCTCTTAGTTTGGAGGTAAAGATGACTGAACTAAAGCAACAAGCTGATAGTGTGAAAATAGCTTGTTATTTCTCTGCCAATTTCATATATATGTTAACTCAGCCATCATATAAGAAGCTAACTGTGGTCAGCTTTCTGAAGTTGTATGAAAAGGTATGGTTTTAATCTTACTCCACACTATTTTATCTGTAAACGTCGGTTTTTCAGTCAGACCTGAAATTTTGATATGAATACCATATCATGCCAGTTGCCATCGAGTTTAATCTGACTCATGGTGATCTCGTGTGTCCGAGTAGAAATATGCTGCACAAGGTTTTGAATGACTGATTTTTCCAAAGTAGATCAACTGGCCTTTCCTCTGAAGCACCTCTGGGTAGGCTTAAACTTCAACCTTTTGGTTAGCAGCCAAGCGTGTTAACTATTTGTACCACTCAGGGACCCCTCGATAAGAACAAAACTAAAACCAAGTTCGTTGCCTTCGAGTCGATTCCGAGTGATAGCGAGCCTATAGGACAAGAGTAGAACTGTCCCATAGGGTTTCTGAGGAGCAGCTGGTAGATTCGAACTGCCAGCCTATTTTGGTTAGCAGCTGAGCTCTTAACCACTGCGCCATAGCCATTAGTTTTTCTTCTCATTCAGGATGCTTCTCTCTTGAGTTCTAGGGTTTTTTGTTTTGTTTTTGCATTCTTTTTTTTTTTTTTTTAGCTCTGCCAGACATTGCCCTGTAAAGATATTTTTTATTATATTTTGCGCAGAGTTTTACTCACTTGTCTTCTAGGCCACCATAAAAAATTACACTTTCATATTCTGATGTTTATTCCAACAGTTAAGTCAAAGACAGTGTTTTACATTTCCAGTAATGAGAAACTTTAAGTATATATTTAACCTTAATTCCTGAGTCTAATTACATAAATCTCACCTTTTTTTTTTAAAAAAAAAAAAGACAAAAAACAGTAGTACTCTTTGACAAACGTTTTAAAATGCCTGAGTTGCTTTTTCTCCGGCTTGAGATAAGGTAATAAAGGAGTGTTTACCATAATGAGGTGGGACTGTCTGAACAAAGATGAAAAGCATCTATTAGTTCTCTTATCGTTGGGTTACTCTAGTATTTCTAAATAGTTAAACAAGGGGCAGGGTTTAGAGATGAGGAGGTTTGAGGGCTTGGTGATTTTTATCTGAAAGGAGAGAAGTTAAATCTGGCGTTTGGTTGAAGGGAGACTTGAATGGGAAGTTCAAATAGGTAAGTGATGGCTTCATGTAGGAGAAGAAAAGAAAGAAAGAAAAAAAAAACCTCATTGCTATTGAGTCAATTCTGACTCAGCAACCCTGTAGAACAGAGTAGAACTCCCCCATAGGCTTTCCAAGGAGCACCTGGTAGATTTGAACTGCCAACCTCTTGGTTAGCATCGGAACTCTTAACCACTACGCCACCAGGATTTCCCAGTAGGAAGAGAGAATGGGCTTAAAGATTTATATCAGTGTTAATAGAAAAAATCCAGAGATTAGTGGATCTTCCCTAAAACTAAGATTCTGTTATCAATTTTAAGTGTATTCTAATGAGCTAGTTATCTACATGTGTCTGACTATAATTATATTTAAGTATAGATGTAACTAAAAATGTTTGTAATTTGGCCCAGGCTGAATAACCATTCTATCCTCTGCCCCCGCCCCCCTTTTTTGTTGTGGTGAAAGCATACACACCAAAACTTTCACCAACACAGTTTCTGCATTTGAACTCAATGACACCAAATATATCTTTCATGTTGTGCTGCCATTATCAGCTATCCTCACCCAAAACATTCTACCACCATTAACAAACTAAGTGCCGCTTAAACAGAAACTTCCCCTTTTCCTTTTCCTCCCACCTTTGGTAACTACTGATAATCTTTGGTTTTTGTATGTTGCTTATTTTATGTAAGTGAGATCATACACTATTTGTCCTTTTGCAACTGACTTATTTTGCTGAGCATGTTTTCAAGGTTCATTCATGTTGTGACATGTATCAGAACTTCATGTCTCTTTACAGCTGCATAATATTCCATTGTATATACCACATTTTGTTTATCCATTCATCTGTTGGTGAACGTTTTGGTTGTCACCACGTTTCGATTATTGTGGAAAGTACTGCAATGACTGTTGCCGTAGAGGTTTCTGTTCATGTTCCTGCTGTTACTTCTGGGTATATACCCAGGATTGGGTTATACGGTAATTCTATGTTCAGCTTTTTGAGGAACCGCCAAATTGTTTTCCACAGTGGCTGTACCATCTACCCACCAGCAATGGATGAGGGCTCCAATTTCTCTACAACCTTGCCAGTATTTGTGTTTTCCATTTTTTTGATCCTTGCCGTTCTAATGGGCGTGAGGTAATACCGTGGTTTTGAATTGCATCTCCAATGGTAGCATAGTGGAAAAAGGCCAGCAGTTCGAATCCACCAGGCGCTCCCTGGAAACTCAATGGATCAGTTCTAGTCTGCCCTATAGGGTCACTATGATTTGGAATCAACTTGATGGAAACAAGTTTAGTTCTTCCCGGTTTTAATGGATAATGAGGAAACCTGATGGTATAGCAGTTAAGAGCTATGGCTGCTGACCAAAAGGTCGGTAGCTTGAATCCACCAGGTGCTCCTTGGAAACCCTATGGAGCAGTTCGACTCTGTCCCGTAGGGTCGCTATGAGTCAAAATCAACTCGACAACAACGGGTTTAATGATTAATAAAAAGGGCCCTGGTGGCGAAGTGGTTAAGTCACTTCTAACTGAAAGGTCGGTGGTTCACATTCACCAGCCACTGTGCAAGAGAAAGATGTGGTAGTCTGCTTCCGTAAAGATTTATAGCCTTGGAAACCCTATGGGGCAGTTCTGCACTGTTCTATAAGGTTGCTATGAGTTGGAATTGACTTGTTGGCAGTGGGTTTGGTTTTGGTTTGGTTAATCTCTACGAAAGCACACTGCCACATCTTTCATCCATGGAGCTGCCATGGGTTTGAACCAGTGACCTTTCCGTTAGCATCCAAGTGCTTAACCGCCGCGCCACCAGGGCTGCTATAGCCAGCCATCTTAGGAGGTGTGAAATGGTGTCTCATTGTGGTTTTGATTTACATAAAGATGTTAAACATCTTTTCATATGCTTAGTAGGCATTAGTGTACCTTTGGAGAAATGCCTGTTCACATCCTTTGCCCATTTTTAAATTGCATTTTCTTTTTATTATTGAGTACTTTATTATTCCAGTTAAAAGTCCTTCATCAACTATATGATCTGCAAAAATTTTCTCTTGTTCTGTGGATCGTCTTCACTTTCTTGACAGTGCCCTTTTATTTGATGATTTTCAGCTAGTATTTTTTTCTTTTGTCGCTAGTATTTTTGGTGCTATATCTTAGACATCATAGATTCTTATTTACTTATTGCAGACATTTTCTAAATGTTTTTTTGAAAGCCCAGGCAACCAGGATACTATAATTTAAAGAAAAAACACTAAAGCCGTTAATGCGTATATGGTGTTAAGCCCCTGCCTCTCTCTACTTGTCTTATTCTGTATCTAGAACCCTAAGTTGGAGTAACTGATGAGAAGCAAAGATAAAAATCAGGAAACAACTTTGAGTGAACCACTTTAATCTGAAGTACTATATTTTGAGAATGTATGGTGTCTCTCTGGGTGTAGTGTATTATTCACCAACTCTACCGCATTTGGGGAATTTACACTTAAAAACTTCTTACCACGAAGGCAGTAGTGACTCCTTCAGGGTTTTTGGTCTTGTTTCGCTTTTTACAGATGACTAAACCGAGCCCAGGAATTTGTGATTTACTTGCTGTGTAGACTCTTTTCCCTAGGCAAGAAATTGAAGGAAAGCATACTCTTCATCTTTTTTTTTTTAAGCATTTTCCGTGCTGAAAGTTTCAGGGTTCTTGCTTTATTAATGTTTACTGAATTTTTGTTCCTAAACAGTATTAGTTTAGGTTTATAAATAGTTCACTTGGAGTAAGTATTCTAGCAAGGTTTTGAAAAATACATTGTTGTGGACTGAATCATGTCCCCCCAAGATATGTGTCATAAATACAGGCCTCTGTGCTTGTGGTTATAATCCCCATTTGGGAAACGGTTGTCTGTTATGTTAATGAGGAAGGATTAGTGTAGGGTGTGTTTTGAGTCATTCTCTTTTTGAAATAAAAAAAGATACAAAAGCAAGCTAGAGAAGCAGAGATGGGGAAAGAGAGATGCCAAGCCACAGGAAGATCCCCTATGAGCAGAAGCTCAAAAGAGACCAGGTCCTTCCAATAGAGCCAACAGGGAGAGAAAGCCTTCTTCTAGAGTGGACACCCTGAATTTGAACTTTTAGTCTCCTAAATTATGAGAAAATAAATTTGTTAAAGCCACCCATTTGTAGTATTTCTGTTATAGCCACACTAGATAACTAAGACAAAAATTGATTTCATTATTAACCACATTTAGATCATTAGAAAGAGTGCCCTAAATATCAAGTTCCGGCTTTTCCTTTTTTTTTCGTAATTCATTGTATTCCTCCTATGTCAAAATGGAAAGTTTTATGGTTTTAAGTCCCTGCTATTAAAACCTTGTTCGAAGGAAAGTTATAGGTAAATTGGTCCTAAGGATTAGTTTCTATTTGCCCAGCTATTTTATAAAATAATATATGTATATTTTTCTTTCCTTAGGTTGAAAATTTTACAATAGAAAGGTTCTTGTCTGCTTCATACTTACGGTCTCCATGCCTTTATAGTCCCCATAGCTTTAGGGCGAATACTTATTAGATAGTAGGCACCGAAAATTTGTTCATTGAATGATTCCCTCTTCCAAAACAAAAAACCAAACCTGTTGCTGTCAAGTTCGTTCTGACTCATAGCGACCCTATAGGACAGGGTAGAACTGCCCCATAGTGTTTCCAAGGAGCAGCTGGTGGATTTGAACTGCTGACATTTTGGTTAGCAGCTAAACTCTTAACCGCTGCACCACCAGGGCTCCAATTCCCTCTTAAAGAATCATGGATTTGAAAGGCAGAGTTAAAAAAAAAAAAAGCCTTTTTAGAGTTTTACAGATTGAAGGAAGCAGGTATATATGTTTTAGACAATTAAAAACTTACCCCGAGGCTACTGCCCTGAGATAATCTTTAAACTTTAAATTAAAAATATCCCCTGAAGTCATCTTAAAACCAAATAATAGTTTAGCTTAACTAGTCTGCCTTGAGCATTATACTCTTAAGAACTATCTATATGGAATCAGATTGACAATAGAAACTCAAAAGATTAGATAGGCGGGGGGGGGGGGCGGTGAGTTTATGTTAATGAGGGAGGGACAGCTCAGAAAGGGTGAGAATGGTTGAACTACTCGAAGAATGTCATCGTCTCACTAAAATTGTACATGTAGAAACTTGAATTTTGGTGTATGTTTAGCTGTGTATATTCTCAAGAACAACAACAAAATTAATAAAATTTAGGAAAAAAAATGCCCTTGGCAGGAAGAAATTTTTGGGAGGAATGAAAATGTTATAGAGTGGACTGTGGTGATATAATTGTATACATTTGCTCAAAAGTATCTGTCCTCTTACTGTGGATGAGTTTTATGATATATAAAGTATACTACAATAAGGCTGTTCAGAAGAGTAAAGAATAAAAAAACTTACTGAAATTACAAATTTCTTTTTTAAAGACCAAGGAAATAGCTTCATTTTCCATATAAAAGTTTTGTACTTCGAGTTTCACTAACTAATGCTTTAGTGATTAGCAGTACTTCCCACCTGAGACATAAGGAATAGCATGGGATTGTATTAATCAAAATGGCCTTCCCAGAAATCACTACCAGATTGGTAAAAAACAGCACATACACCTGAAGTTTGGACCTGATGTCGATTGCCTTCAGAATTAAGGAAAAAGGTACTTGAACTTGAAGCAGGTCTTATAAAAACCATTTGTGAAGTTTTTGCGGTTGTCTGTATGTTGCTTATCTATCAGCTTTGTAGATTAACCATGGTCAACTTCTGAATATAGTCCAGTATACCCTTGGTACCTTGAATTCTTGGGCTTTTCCCTTTGCTGCCTGATTAGAAAGCAAAATACAATTAAAATGATTAGCATTTTACTTAATAGTCGTGCAGTTTCTATTGCCAAATATATAAAATACTCTTACAACGGAATAAGGGGATACTGTGTGCTTTAAAGTCAGGAAAGGTGTGCATCAGGGTTGTATCCTTTCCCCATACCTATTCAATCTGTGGAAACCCTGATGGCTTAGTGGCTAAGAGTTTGGCTGCTAACTAAAAGATCAGCAGTTTGAATCCACCAGGCACTCCTTGGAAACCCTAAGGGGCAGTTATACTCTGTCCTGTAGGGTGGTTATGAGTCAGAATCGACTCGATGGCAGTGGGTGTGGTTTTTTGGTTTATTGAGTCTGCATGCTGAGCAAATAATCCAAGAATCTGGATTATCTGGAAAAGAACAGGGCATCAGAATTGGAGGAAGACTCATTAACAAGCTGTGATATGCAGATGACACAACTTTGCTTGCTGAAAGTGAAGAGGACTTGAAACACTTACTAATGAAGATCAAAGACTACAGCCTTCAGCATGTATTACACCTCAGCATAAAGAAACAAAAATCCTCACATCTGGATCAGTAAGCAACATCATGATAAATAACGAAAAGATTGAAGTTGTCAAGGATTTCATTTTACTCGTATCCACAATCAACACCCATGGAAGCAGCAGTCAAGAAATCAAAAGGTGGATTGCCCCGGGCAAATCTGTTGCAAAAGACCTCTTTAAAGTGTTGAAAAGTAAAGGTGTCACCTTGAAGACTAAGATGCCTGACCCAAGCCATGGTGTTTTCACTGGCCTCATACGCATGTGAAAGCTGGATGATGAATAAGGAAGACCAAAGAAAAATTGGCACCTTGGAATTGTATTGGCAAAGAATATACCACTGACTGCCAAAAGAACAAACAAATCTGTCTTGGAAGAAGTATGACCAGAATGCTCCTTAGAAGCAAGGATGGTGAGACTACATCTTACATACTTTGGACATATTGTCAGGAGGGATCGGTCCCTGGAGAAGGACATCATGTTTGGCAAAGTAGAGGGTCAGCGAAAGAAAGGAAGACTTTCAGCGAGGTGGATCGAAGCAGTGGCTGCAGCGATGGGCTTAAGCACGGCAACGATTGTGAGGATGGTGCAGGACACGGCAATGTTTTGTTCTGTAGTACGTAGAGTCGCTGTAAGTCGGAACCAACTCGATGGGACCTAACAACAGCATGTGGTATAGCCCTGAACTTTGTATTGGTAGGCCAGCATAGAATCCTAGCTTGGCAGCTAAATACTAGTGTTGTAAGTTCCTTATAAATATCAACATCTCTAGTCCTTCATCTGAATTCTGTCTTACGACTGCTGCTGTGACATGTGCTGTCTCACTTCAGGAAAATGGAATTTTCAGTCTTCCATGTCTAATTTATAAATAATTCACCAAGAATGTTATGTGTTGTGTTAGGTGCTGTCAAGTCAGTTTTGACTCATAGCAACCCTGTGTACAACAGAGTGAAATACTACACAGTCCTGCGCTATCCTCGCTCACAGTCTCTGTTATGCTTGAGCCCATTGTTGCAGCCACTGCATCAGACCATCTTGTTCAGGGTCTTCCTCTTTTTTGCTGACCCTCTACTTCACCAAGCGTGATGTCCTTCTCCAGGGACTAATCCCTCCTAGTAACATGTTCAAAGTACATGAGACCATCCTTGCTTCTAAGGAACGTTCTGGCTGTACTGCTTCCAAAACAGATTTGTTTGTTTTTCTGGCAGCCCTTGGTATATTTGATATTCTTGGACAACACCCTAATTCAAAGGCTTCAGTTTTTCTTTGGTCTTCCTTATTCACTGATCATCTTCTGCATGCATATGATGCTGCTGAAAATACCGTGGCTTAGGAATCAGGCGCACCTTAGTCTTCAAAGTGACATCTTTGCTTTTCAATACTTTAGAGATTTTTTGCAGTGAATTTGCTCAGTGCAGTACATTGAGTGACTTCTTGACTGCAGCTTCCATGGGCGTTGATTATGGATCCAAGGACAATGAAATCCTTGACAACCTTGATATTTTCTCTGTTTATCATGATGTTATAGGCTAGAAATATTTAACATCAGGGCATAACTTTATTAGTCCTTACAGTTTCAGCATTGAACTAGTTTGTGAAACAGAACATAAAGTTTGAGGACAGCTTCACTGTTTAGTCATCACAAAAAAATTGCTTTTCTAAAAATAAGTATGTAGAAAGTATATAATCCTTTCTTTAAAAAGATGCAGTTTCAAAAATCCATTTAGTAGTATTTCATATATAGAAGTCTATATGGGATCATTTGTTTGAAGGACTCAAGGTGTGCAAAAGTGTAAACATAGTATTAGGTGGGTGTTTGGAGGTAGGGGATGGATACAACAAGAAAGGAAATGGGAAGAGTTGACATAAAATGTTACTATCTAAAGTAATGTGCAGTCATGATTGCTGCTTTGCTAAGCAACAATGTCTCTTGGTGACCAGATACATGAAGCCTTATTACAGAACCATGAGTACTGTCTTACATGAAGGAAAACAAAGCAAATGATTTTTGTTTGTACTTAAAAACAACAGTACAACTTTGATTTGAGAAAGCTCTGAACTTTTCTTATTGAAACGTATTGATAGACTTAATCATATTTTAGAACAACTGTCATAAATCATGTTGGTAGTATACTTCTATAAATCAAATAACATATTTTTCGTTGACTTCTGTTGATATGAACATAGTATCTTCCTCATAAGGTATGTACACGTTTAAAAAATAAGTTAACATTAAAATAGAATGCAAACCAAAATTTTAATAAATCATAAAATATAAATATTGAACCTTAAGCAGTTTCTTTAAGTTAAATCCAATCAGCAAATAAATTAGGGATTTATTAAGTAATCTTGAAAAGATTCCTTTTTGCTGTATACTCCCCTCTTTTTTGGTAATGATGATCTTATACTAGTATTTAACATCAATACAAAGTTCAAGCTTTCTTTTGGTTTTGTCTTATAAATAATTAGATCTCTTCAAATTCAAATCACAGTTAACCTTATATATAACTTTCTTTTCTTTTTGCCTTCCTCTCATATCTAGATTAGAGGCTGAAGTATGGATTTATTATCTGATAAGTGAGAAAAAAACTTGGCAGAAGAGAGAAAATTTTCTGAAAACCATGTCAATTTATTTAGCTTGGTAAAACCTACCACACCTGTTGCCGTGGAGTCGATTCCAACTCATGGAGATACCAGTTTATTTAGTTTTATCACGTTGGCTGTTCTGATTCGTTCCCTTAAAATGCATAAGACCTCCTTTTGTTAGGGTGTGATCAGTCTACTCTAAAAAGTTCATACAGTTGAGATTGATAAGGTGTGTATGTGTGTGTGGATATGCTATTGTTTCCCTGCCTGGTTTCAGTGAAAGTGTACTGTATTTAACACTAGAAGACTATTATTAGCTTAAAACCTGGGGCATTGCTAAATGTCTAATGTTGATTGCATACTTCTGGACATATGATGAAGATAAATGACAAGTATTTCAACATTAACAGCCAAAAAATTATACAGGAAAAAAAGACAGTACAACATAGTTATTGTGTATGTTGGAAAGTTAAAGTCATGTAGCACCTGAGCGTTTTGCCACTTTCTTTAGTAATTTAATCATAACACTTTAGAAAATTGATTAAGACATGTCAAAAGTATAAGAATGTCTTAGCAAGTCTTCTCAACAGTTTTAATATCCTAAAAACTACAGGTACAAAATAACTGTAAAAAGTTTTATGTATTACGAATAGTAAAACCAAACCAAACCCACTGTCTTCGAGTCGATTCCAACTCATAGCGACCCTATAGGACAGAGTAGAACTGCCCGATAGAGTTTCCAAGGAGCACCTGGCGGATTCGAACTGCTGACCTCTTGGTTAGCAGCCGTAGCACTTAACCACTATGCAACCAGGGTTTCCGTATTACAAATAGTAGATGTAAAAATGGCGTAGTGGGGATTAAATCTCCTTGTCTGACTTCACGGGGTGGAGGAAAATCATTATCAGCATCAGCCCAAAGCTGATTCCTGTGGAGGTCAGACATACCTCCACCCTCCAACCTTTATACCAATCCTGTCACCAGCTGTCCTACCCACGGCACTCTTTACTTTTCTGCTGGATTCAAAAACTTGTTGCAGTGGCCATACGGAACTCAGAGACAATACTTACGGTTATGGAGGTAGGGCTTATTAGGGAAGTAGCAAGTTGCAATTCAGAATCAGGGAAGGCTCAGGATACAGTTCTTCAATCAGGGTAGCCTCCTGTTAGCCGTGGCCACAGGTAGGCCTCTCCCTGGCTCTTGGTCTTTCAGCCCTTTGGCTTAGCCTCTGCCCTAGTTGGGCAAGTGCTGCAAAGCTTTTTATCCCTGCCAGTAAGTGCCTGGGGACACCCTACTCCACCAGGAAGCCTCCTGTGCAAAGGTGCTCAGCTCTCTCGCTCCATGGGTCAATAGACACATCCATTGTAACCACCTTGCTCTGTGAGCCAGGAAGCTTGCCATGCCATCTCATGCAGTTTCCTGGTTCTTCTGCTGCTGTTTCTCTGCCACCAGTTCTCACCATCTTGTGCCATCTCCAGTGTTAACAACTCTCTCTGTATTGTGGGTCTAGTAGGTTCCCAATGCAGGGACCCTGGGTCCAAAAGATACTCTCTGTTCCTGCCTCTTCTTGGTAGTAGTCAGGGTCCCCCCTTCCCACCTCTGGAATGGCTCATTTTAAGCCTAGCAGGATGGCAAAACTGGCCAATTCCCTCATTAGGGTTCCCTATACCTTATCTGCATAGCCCTACCTCACAAGGGTGTCATGTACTTTATTTGTATTATTAGCAAGCTGTCCAATCCCCTTGGTGGGTACAAGTATTTTATTTGCATAATCCCACCCAATCATTTCGTGGGAGTTACAAACCATGGTGAGAAAGGCCATGTAAAAGCAATCTGTCATACTACATAGGTATACCTCTGCAAAATATTGTTAGTAATATATTTGGCTGTGACAACAAAGTAGTCATTTAGCTTTAAAAATACGTGCCAAAATATGCCTATTGCTGAGGTTATCCTGAAGACTTTGGCCTTCAGAGTATATAATTTCCTTAAATACCTGAAATTTTGGATTGGTAGAGTTCAGAAGGAGTCAACCATTTGCTAGAGTGGAAGGAAAGTTTTTTTTTTTTTTTTTTTTTTTATCCGCCTCATTTATAATTGAGGTCACTTTCAGGGGAGAAAAATCACAGCATATATTCTTGTTGTTAGGTGCCCTTGAGTTGGTTCTGACTGGTAATGATCCTGTGTACAACATGATGAAACACCACCTAGTCCTGTGCCATCTTCACAGTTGTTGTCAAGCTTGAGTCCAGGATTGAAGCCACTGTATTAATCCATCTCGTTGAGGGACTTCCTCTCTTTCGCTGATCCTCCTCTTTACCATGCACGATGTTTTTTTCCGGGGACTGGTCCCTCCTGATAACATCTCCAAGGTATGTGAGACAAAGTCTCACCATTATTGCTTCTGAGGAGCATTCTGGCTCTACCTCTTCCAAGAAAGATTTGTTCATTATTCTGGCAGTCCATAGTATATTCAATATTCTTTGCCAGCACCGTAGTTCAAAGGCATCAATTCTTTGTCCAGCTTTCACATGTATATGAGGCAATAGAAAATATCATGGCTTTGGTCAGGTGCAGCTTAGTCCTCCAAGTGACATCTTTGCTTTTCAGCACTTTAAAGAGGTCTTTGGCAGCAGATTTAACCAATGCAATGTGTCCTTTGATTTTTTGACTGTGCTTCCTTGGGCATTGATTGTGGATCTAATTAAAATGAATTCCTTGACGACTTCAGTTTTTTCACCATTTATCACGATATTGCTTATTGATCCAGTTGTGAGGATTTTTATTTTCTTTATATTAAGGCACAACATATACTGAAGGCTGTAGTCTTTGATTTTTGTCAAAGGTCAAAACTATTTTAGGAAAAAAAACGTGAAGGAATGCAGCACTCTTTCCTTTTACTTAATATTTTTGGCAAAAGTGGTAATGTGGGCTGGCTTTCTTGCTTGATGAGCTTTAATTTGCAGTTTGATGAAGATAGAGGCAGTTAGAAATAGTGCTGCCAGAAGCTTATCCTTGCTTCTGTATAGTTTTATATAGGTGCTCAGTAAGTGAATTTAAATGCTACCTTATCAATAAGGCTTTCACTGGTCAGCCTTTATATAATATCGAAAATCTCTCCAGTCTCCTTTATACCTTTATTTTTCTACACAACACTTATCACCATTTGATCTGTGTTTTTCATTTATTTTCACTCCCCTGCCCACATACGGTGGAGCCCTGGTGGCCTTGTGGTTAAGAGCTCAGCTGCTAACCGAAAGGTCTGCAGTTCGAATCCACCAGCTGCTCCTTGGAAACCGTATGGGATAGTTCTGCTCTGTCCTATAGGGTTGCTATGAGTTGGAATCGATGCGACTGCAATGAATTTGGTTTTGTTTGGTTTATCAATATCATATCTGTCCTTAATACCTCTTTGAAATTTCACCGCTTTTGTGACTATTGCAGGACATAGCCTCACCTTTTAAATATCATGGAAGCACTTGTTGGCCACTTTGCTACTGTATTTATCTCAACTACGTTTTAAGCTTTTTAATACCTACTGTATTTGCTTTGAAAGTCCCTGGGTGGCACAGATGGGTAAGCACTCAACTACTCGCTGAAAGGTTAGATTCAAACTCAGCCAGAGGTGCCTCAGAAGGCAGACCTGGCTGTCTACTTTTGGAAGGTCACAGCCTTGAAAACTCTATGGAGCACAGTTTTACTCTGCATACATGGGTTTACCATGAGTCCAAACTGAGTTTACATCAACTAACAATAACAGCAATATTTACTGTGTAAAAGATTCTAAAGTGATACAGTCCTTTACTGTAAGGAAGCCTAGGTCAATTTGTTGAAGCTTTTTCTCCTTTTTTTTTTTTTGTTGTGCTTTAGATGAAGGTTTACAGAACAAATTAGTTTCTCATTATGCAGTTGATACACATTGTTTTGTGACATTCATTGCCAACCTGTGACATGTCAACACTCTCCCCTTCTTGACCTTGGGTTCCCCATTACCAGCTTTTCTGTCCCCTCCTACTTTCTTGTGCTTGTCCCTGGGCTAGTGTGCCCATTTTGCCATATTTTATGGGCCTGTCTAATCTTTGGCTGAAGGGTGACCCTCAGGAGTGACTTCAGTACTGAGTTAAAAGTGTGTCCAGGGGCCATACTCCTGGGGCTTCTCCAGTCTCTGTCAGACCAGTAAGTCTTGAAGCTTTCTAAGAAAGTAAATAAACAGTTTTATCCTCTTTGAAATTAAGAAAAGAGACTATATAACTATCTAATAACAGTTGTGACCAGAGCAACACAGTGAGTAAAAGAGACACAGTCGAAGTCTCCAACGGGAAATATGCATACACAGAAGCTTCATTGGATAATAGTCTGGTCTTGAAGCATTTTAGAAAAGCACTACTAATTTTATGAAGTTGTATCGCATTCTCATGATAAAATACATCAATGAATGTTTGTTAGTTACTTGTTAGTTGTCCCGAGTCAGTTCTGAATCGTGGTGACTTTATGTATAACAGAATGAAACATTACCTGGTCCTGTCTATTCATCTTTGATATGTTTTAGGCCATTATTGAGGCAATGTGTCAATCCATCTCACTGAGGGTTTTCTGCGTTTTCACTGACCCTTCACCTTGCCAGATACAATGTCTTATTCTGTCAGTTGGTCTTTCCTGATGACATATCCAAAATAAGCAAGATGAATTCTCACCATTCTTGCTTCTAAGGCACATTCCGGTTGTATTTCTTCTAAGACTGATTTGTTCTTCCTTTTGGCAGTCATTTCATAGTGTATCTCTGTATTTGCCCAGGAATCAAGAGGCTAGGTGACCTATACTTACTCAATCTGTCTTAAAGTATTTCTTTTACTATAAATATTATTATGTAGCATGTATAATTATGTATGTACGTATATCTTTTTGTGGTCTTATTTCCTAAGATCATCATAGGGTTTAAAGTTGGAAGAGATCTTTTAATTCATCCCCCTTTATGTTTGCATATGAGGGAACTCATACTCAAGGAGTTGAAAGTAGTTTTTCTAATTACCAACTGCTACTTCATGACAAATCCGGCTTTCCACTAAGTGCTGGACTCCCTTTCCCAACTACCTATAGCAGCCTTTTTGTGTCTTTCAGGATTGAGTTAGTAATTCCTGAGAATTGCTAGAATCACTTTGCTTTTTATTTTAAAATATCAAACAGGTAGGGAGACTCTGAAGACCTTTATGGTAAAATGGTATATATCTTTGCGAATTGGTTTAAAAAATTTGTCTTTTAGGCATGACATTATTTTGTAATTTGTTTTAAATTCATAGTTTCATTTAGTTTTGGGGAATAAATCATGAAAATCCCCAAATCTTAAACATCAATCTCTAAAAAATTTTTTGAAAATTCAGTATTATTGGAAAAACAGGAATCACAGAGCTGCTACACAATGCTGAATTTTAAGTGAATTCTAAGGTCCATTTTGTTTCCAATGGTTCAGGCACAGTATTTACACAGTTCCCATGTAACTGATCTTTTTCTTATTTTATGGCATTTTTTTTTAATTCCCAAAAAATATTTGTTAGGAGTCTCTTGTATTCATACAACTTTGGAAACCTTCATATTGGCTCTAGTGTCAAACATTTCTGTGTCTTCATACTGTGCTGCTGGGCAAACTACTGCTTGTTAGTTGCCATTGAGTCAATTCTGGCTCATGGTGACCCCATGTGTGCAGAGTAGAATTGTGATTTTTTTGGAAGCGGATCGCCTCCGGGCCTGTCCTTTGGGGCGTCTTTGGGTGGGTTTGAACCACGAACCTTTCAGTAGTTGAGTGCTTAACCTTTTGTTTCACTCAGGGATTCCAGTGGCCAGACTTTAGTGGGCTAAAAAAAAAATCAAAATTTCACACATGATAACATAGTGTCTTTTTCTCCTACTTCTGGTGAGATTATAAGCAAAAAGAGCAGAAGCTTTCAGAGTCCCAAAATTAATGTACCCCCTTTAAATGTTAGTTTAGTCTGGTTGGGAGACAGCTATTTAAGTATCTTCAAGGTCCTGAACTAAAAGAATATATCTGTTTTGGTTGAGTCAGTGAGTTTTTCATCTGAAACAAATCACTCTGTAAAAACCATTACGTATTACAGATAGATACTTATAGGTGTACCTCTGCAAAATATTGTTAGTAATAAATATAACAATATTTTTTGTACTGTTGCACAAATAATCTCTACTCAAGCTTCACCTTATATATTAAGAAGACTGTCCCCTACCCTGAAAAAAAGGGAGCTCTTTCACATAGGACGGGTAGGCTGCCTGAATGAGGTGATTATAAAACCAGCAGTTTACATGGGAAATCTTATCCATCGGACATATCACACCTTGTTTAGAATATCCAGTTGGACCAGGAAGAAGTATGAAAATTGCACTCTTATTTTGAATGTGTCCTTAAACAGCTGTAGTGAGTTTATTTATATTAATAAATGGTTTTGTTCCTTTATTATGATAGTAATAAACATATTTTATGAAACAAAAAGTTGTAATTATGCCCTATACCTTAAATGGCAGAAAATATTAAATAGTCTCTGTGTGCAATAGTGTAAACAGAAAACAAAAGAAACATGATCTGTGCTTTATCGACAACCAGCCAACCATTTGGTGTTGAGTCAGTTCCCATTTATGGTGACCCCATTTGTGTCAGAGTAGAAGTGTGCTCCACAGGGTTTCCGGTGGCAGATTTTTCAGAATTAGATACCAGGCCTTTCTTTTGAGGTGCCTCAGAGTGAACTTGAACCTCCAGCCTTTTGGTTAGCAGCTGAGCACTTTAACTGTTTGCACTACCCAGGGACTCCATCTGTGCCTTAGATTTCTTTTAATCAAACGATGGAGTGAAACTATATATCCATAACAGCATAGCTAAAAAATTTTGGCTTGAAATAAAGTCTTTACCCTCATTCTAACAAAAATGATGACTCTTAGGGGAAAAATTGAGAAAAGTTTGTGGGTTTCTATTCTGACTTAGCTTGACTCTGTACTGTTCTTGATTGTGTCATTTGTATGTTTTACAGTTACTGAGATCAGGTTTTTTTTCCTTTCACAAGTTATTTTCTTTCAGACTAAAAGTATAGACATGTAGAGTAGTGAAACTGTTGTTTTCTATTACATACGATGCCTTAAACTTTGTAGATTAAAAGCATAGATCACAAGTGCACAACTCAATACATTGTCACAAGTGGTAATAATAGAAGTTATTTGATAATTTCTAAAATCAGGCTTTTTGGAAATGCTGGCTAAACAATTTAGGCAAAATTTAAGTAAAAATGATAATTTCATATTAAGAGTATCTGGTATTTGAAAGAGTTTTGTCAGCAGGTATCTCAAGATCATGATTGAAATACAGTTTGGTTCATTATTAATAAAAAATGTTATACATGACTTCTTATATTAAATTTTTTTTTTAATTGTACAAGTAATCCTGAATCCACATTCATGGTTTTTAAGACTAAAATGATGAGGTATGAAGAGTAAAAGGTGAAAGTCATCACCTTGTCCAGTTCCACCAAATCCTAATTCCTTCTCCAGAGCTGCTACTTACAGTTTAGTGTGTATAGCCTTCCACACCTTTTTCTGTACATATTCCTTTACAGCAATTTGTCTTGCTTGTTTTCAGGATAAATGAGGCTCTGTTTTACAATGTGTTCTGTGACTTGTCCTTTTACTCGGTCTGGCCTGAAAAGGTTTGCATGCCATTTTAGTTTGACTTCATTTTTTTTAATTGCTGTAATTTCTTTAATGGTCCTCCTAATGGTGGGTGTTCGTTTCTAGTTTTTTGGTATTATAAAGAGTTCTGTAGTGAACACCCTTGATTATCTGTCTTTGTAAACCAGTCAACAATAAGAGTTTCTTATTGACTAGTAGTTGTTCTGTATTTCGGATGTTATTGTGTTGATTAAATACATGGCAGATATTTTCTCCCAGCACCCTTGTCTTAGGACTTTTTTATCATATAAATGTTTTAAATAATAATGTCAAATCTGCTCATCTTTTCCTTTGTCTTCTGTGTTTTGTGGTATCTGGCATTTCTAAATTGTTTATATTCGTTTCCCCAGATAAATTTTTGCTTCCATTTTTAACTGTCACTTGTAAAACTTTCTGTTTACAGCACCTTGTGAATGATGGCAGAGTATATAAGTATGTGATATCTTGTGATGGTATGTAGTAATCGTGTAAGATCAGTGACAGTTTTAATTGTTGATTTCAAAGTTATATAATAAAGAATTCTAGAAAAGTATTGGGATTTTTGTGTTATTTGTGGAATATTCCCTCACTATTAATATATTTATTTAATAGATGTGACAGGCAATATGCTAGGCATTACATGAAAACAGTGGTGCACTAGTAGGATACGGCCCCGCTTCTCCTGATGCCTTTAGATAGGATTCCTTCCCCAGTTATCAGAAATTTCTTTAACCTCCATGTAGTTGCTGCTGCTAGGAATTGCTCTCCACTAAGTTCTGTTGTCATCCAGTGCCGGATTACGCAGCAGATACATTAAGCACTTAACAGAATGGAATTCAAAAAGTAAAAAAGATCAGCCTTGATTAACTTATCTAAAATTTTGCAATTAAAAATCTAAAATGAAGGTATTACACTCCCCCCTGCCCGGCGTGTGTGTGTATGTATGTGTGTGGTGTTGTGTACCACACATGGGGTGTGAGGAGTTGGAGCACTATAACTGTTTCAGTGTTTGGGGCCTCTCTTTTGGCTCTGTGGCCACTTATCTCGCTGCTCTACCTTGACACCCCACCACTTAGACACTAGAAACTTAGACCAAGTTTGTCCTATCAGTAGT
Organism: Elephas maximus indicus; assembly: GCF_024166365.1. NCBI lineage: Eukaryota > Metazoa > Chordata > Mammalia > Proboscidea > Elephantidae > Elephas > Elephas maximus. The sequence continues at coordinate 106,440,850 of NC_064824.1, forward strand.
CTCCGAACAGCCACCCCCATAACAACAGTTTATAGTTTCTCTGCTTTTTATAGGAGGGGATACCCTTATAGGAGGTACCACGAAGCCAGTATCTCATAGACCCTGTCATCAGCTCACTTCTACCTTCCAGCCTCTCTCTATTCCTGATTGGAACAGTTTGGAAAAATTCTAATTTTGCTGTCGTCCCTTTCACCCTCCATATTACTAAAAAAAAAAAAAAAAAATAGGATATATTAATTGTTGTAGTTAGGTGCTGTTGAGTCAGTTCTGTCTCATAGCAACTCTGTATGTACCACAGAACAAAACAGTGCCCAGTCCTGTGCCATGCTCACAGTCATTGTCCTTGAGCCCATTGTTGCAGCAACTGTGTCCATCTTGTTGAGAGCCTTCCTGTTTTCTGCTGACCCTGTAACTTTACCAAGCACGATGTCCTTCTCCAGGGACTGGTCCCTCCTGACAACATGTCCAAAGTATGTAGGACGCAGTCTTGCCATCCTTGCTTCTAAGGAGCGTTCTGGCTGTGCTTCTTCGAAGACAGATTTGTTTGTTCTTTTGGCAGTCCGCAATATATTCAGTATTCTTCACCAACACCACAGTTGTACATAATAGAAGAGAGGAATTCCTTCATACCTCTAGATGGCGTAATATCCCTTTAGGAAAGAACAGGGAAAAGAAAGTTTTGTTTGTTCTTAAGAGACTAGAACTTTTACAGCTCAGCAAATTTGGATTCCTTTGGCAATAACTCAGCTGCGTGATATTTTAACTAGATTTCTGAGTGCATTTGGAAACCTGTTATAACTTGAAATCTGCCTTTAAAGTCAACAAGAGCACAACGCACTGTAGTGCTTGTAACACTCTTCCATGTGATTGTAGGTAACTAAATGACCATGGAATCTGGAGCAGAGAACCAGCAGAGTGGAGATGCAGCTGTAACAGAAGCTGAAAACCAACAAATGACAGTTCAAGCCCAGCCACAGATTGCCACATTAGCCCAGGTATAAAAATATATATGGAACAGTTTCTCCAAGTTGTATCTCTTCCAAGAGGAGTGTGTTTTAGACAAGATAATTTTTATTACAGAGCTATACATAGAATGAGAAGAGATGTTCTTAGAATACCTATTAGTGTTAACCTTAGTTTAGAAATGATAGAATTAATTCAGTAATAAAACAGTAAAATATATTGTTAAACACTAATGCATTATTTGTAGGGACATGATTCAGAATACTACATTTTAATTGATGGGTAAATTAATTGCTTCTCTCAAACAAGGATGAAAACTGGCTGTGACAACTGCTTTTTTTTATATGGTACAGATTTATTTTGGGGGTGTGGGGGTACAGATCATCTGAAAAAGTTAAGTTTAAATGTGCTTAAACTAAATAGGATAAGCAAATAAATTGACACAGAAGTAGATTTCCAGGATGAAAGTAATTTTTGTTTCTTTTCCCTGGTGATCTGCTCCCATAAAGATTACAGCCAAGAAAACCCTTTGAGTCAGTTCTACTTTGTCACATGGTATCACAGTGTGAGAAACGACTTGATGGCACCCACAACATAAATATAATTCATGATTCTTTCCTTTTGTCTTGACTTTGTCTTAAACATTTTATCTTTAAAGTTATAGTTTCTTGTCTTAATTTTTTTCTTATGTATTTTTCCTCAAATACTTTCTTAACAGTTATATGTATACCTATGTGTATATGTATATGTATGTATATATACACACACACACACAAGAAGGAGCCCTGATGGTACAGTGGTTTAAGAGCTCAGCTGCTAACCAAAAGGACAGCAGTTTGAATCTACCAGCTGCTCTTTGGAAACCCAATGGGGCAATTCTACTCTGTTCTTTAGGGCCGCTATGGGTTGAAATTGGTTGGTATGCATGAGAAAGGTAGCCTAAAAGCCAAGTAGCAGGAATAAATTTACTGCGTAAGAGAGTGTGATATTGCTCTTTCAGGTGAAGTCCCCCAGGAGAAAATAAGCTGAATGGAGGCTCTGGGATGTCTAGTTTTAGCTTCCCCAAGAGTTTAAAAGCACTCATAGGGGAGTCACTGAGCATGAATGGATCTTGGGAAATAAGAAGGCTTACCACAGTGGGATGTCTGGTTCAGTTAAAGTGTGGACCAGATACTGGGCATCTAGCAGGAAAATAGCAGAAGGGATGGGCTGGCTGCTCTATGTTTTCTCCTAAGTTCTTTCAGGGTACACCTCCAGCCCTTGAGAGTAAGACAAAGCATTCTGGAGATGAAATGAATGAACTTGGCAGAGGCAGGTGGCAAGAACAAAGGGAGAAAAAAAGTTTTCTTTGGAATTTTGGAGGCGTTGATCTACAGTCAACATTTTCTTGTATTGCTATTTGAAAAGACTAAATCTATTTCTTATTTTGTATGTCTGGCATCTTATAAAATTTTTTCTTTATTCGCAGTCCTTTAAAACTTCATTCTGATGGTGTTGGTTTGGATCAGTTTTCATCCATTTATGCTATGTACTTTGGGGGCCATGTCTTAAGATTCGGGGCAATTTCTTTAAGTTATTTGGTTTATGATTTTTTTCCCCATTTTTCCCCTCTAGAATCCTTTTGATCCGCATGTTTTACCTCTAGTACTGATCTTCTAATTTTCTTTTCTCTCCTATTTCCTGTCACTTTGTCTTTTTGCTCTGCTTTCTGGAAGATTTCAACTTCACATTCCAACCCATCTGTTCAGTTTTTTATTTGTGTTGTCATATTCCTGAAGCCTCTTTTTTGTTCTCTGAATAGTCCTTTTATTTTTTAATACCATTATATTTGTATAAGGCAATATATTATCTCTGGGAATATTAGAGGCCGTTTTTTTTGTTTTTGTTTTTTTGCTTAAGTTTCATTTCCCCCACAAAGATTTTCCTCCGTATACTTCATTCCCCTCCCCCCTTCCCAATTGCTTTTGGTCTTTATCTTTCGTATTAGAAGCTTTCCCAAAATTTTTGATAATTTGTTAATTGTCTCGTTGGGTTTAAAATTCAAGAACCAAGAATTTGTATTGGAAACTCTCTGGATATGTTTGAGGCCCGACAACTGTGAGCTTCACTGGAGAGTGGTTGTGGTGGTCCCGAATGTCCGTATCTTTTAGATTTTTCCTCTTGAATTGGTCAGGTTACCTAGAGAATGCTTCATTAATCCCTTTTTTATAGAGTAAATACCTGGAAGCCAAACAGGAGAAGAGAGCTTGTGTTTGGTACTTCACCTTCAACAATGTCCGGTGCCTCTATCTCCCCAGAGACTAAATCTCTGTCTTTCTGTCAGAGTTAGGTATGTTAGTTGCTCTTCTACAGGGATTTTGGGAGGAGATCCAGGTGCTTCTCAAAGAGCCTTCAACCAAGTCTTCCATATTTTCATTCCACCTCCCAGGGTGCCTTAGATCCTGAGCCTCTTGAGGATTCTGTGGCCTTCCTTGCCTCCAGCTTATAAGTTGGCCTTCTGAGGTTTTCCAGGCTCATTACCATTCATACATCTGTTTTCAGTCTCCAAAACCCTATTGACATTAGCTCCTTTCCCATTTACACTCATGTGATTTTGCTATAAAAACAAAAGCAGTCCCATCAGGTTTAAGTGGGAATGGAGAGGAAGCAAAATTATAAGCATGAATTTGATTTGTCATCTTTATCAGGTTTTTAAAAGAGGAGTGACATGATCAGATTTGAGTTTTAGGTCCACTGATAACCTGTTCCCATTTATTTTGTTGTTGTTGTTCTTTTTATTCCCAACTATAAAGTTTTTTTTCACTTGCTTATCCAATTTCCTTAACCACATATACATTTGGGGGTAATTTTCACTCATAATTCTTACACTTATTATTTTTTAATGTTACCTTGTAAATATTAGAACAGTATAATAAAATTCTCAAATCCAAGATGATTTTGATTTTATCAATGATCAGGAAAAACAAATTTAACCTAACTAGTAAAAAAAAAAAAAAAATCACATTAAAACAATAATGAGATAGCCTATTTTGCTTTTAGAATTTACAGATTTTTAAAAGTAAAAACAAAACAAAAAATATTGGTTTTGACTGTGAGAATGTAAGTTTTTATGGATTAAGTAAAGAATTAGGATATCCAGTAATAAGGAATTTATTAAATAATTTATGTAATGTTTTACTGTTACACAACCACTAAACGATTAAAGAAGACTAGTGGTATGGAAAGATTCAGAATGGATTTTAGAGATAGCACGTTAATAAAAGTTGTATGTATGTGCCTTAAAAAACACCTAGAAGATCTATAGCAAAAATATTAATAGTGATTAGCTCTGGGTGGTAGGAATAGAAATGGTTTTTATTTCCTTTTTGTGTTTCTGTATTTAATAAACTTGTAATGAAAAGAGCCATTATAATAGAATGATCGGGGTAGAGAAGGGATTGTTTGTTGAGTAAGCTGGTTATATTTACCCTAGAGAAGACTCAGGGAAGAGAACATAGTAATTGCTTCAAATGTTAGAAGAGCTTTTATATGGAAGTGAGATGATATACTCTGAATAACCTTAAGTTTGGTTCTCAAACTTCAGGGTAGGGGAGCATATTCTTGGATCAATCAGAGATTCTGACTTTTCAGATAAGCAGCCTGTGTGACTCAAATGCAGGTAGTCCATGGATCACATCTTTGAGAACCACTCCCTAAAAAGCAAGACTTACAGTTACTGACCAGAGAGAAAGTGATTAATAAGGAAAGACTTCCCAGTTGTCCAAAGATGGAAGCTCATAGTTTTAACTTCTGCCAAAGACTCTGCCTTTGATAGGGATCTTTGCTCCAGTCTTCACAGCCAGATATTTAACTGCCTTCTAAACATCTCTGCAAATTCAGATGTCAGACCATTCCCATCATCTTCTATCGCCTCCCAAACCACCAAAAAGCTTCTCCTTACTTCTTGCATTGCCTGTTTCAGTTGATGGCCTACCATTTGCCAGTCTTCACTTGAACATGAAGCATCTGAGTTATCTTTGATTTCTCTCTCACCTTCTTCACCCATTTATTCAAAATGCCCTGCCTGGTCTGCTTCTTGAATTTTCATTAAATCACTTCTTTCATTCCCATCCCTACTGCTCTATTTCTGGCCTTTATCATTTCACCTGACTCCTGTATAGGATTTCTCTACCGATCTGCTCACCTCTAGTTTTTTCTTCCCCTGAAATATATATATATATAAATCTTTCATACTGCTACTGAAGTGATCTGTCTAAAATGCAAACCTCACCATAACGATATTCAGGAATTCAAAAGACCTTCATTGGCTTCCCCAATACCCTCAGGATAAAGTGCAAGTTCTTGAATATGACACAGAGTTCTTCATGACTAGCCTATCTTGCCCCTGCCCACCTCGGTTATTTCATCTCTTCCCACTCCTACATTATATAGTAACACACTTAGGTGCCCCAGTAGACTGAACTGTTTTTGCTCCTTCTTTGCCACACACAGACTCATGCTGTTTCTCTTTGCTTTTACTAGTGAGGAGTTCCTGGGTGGTGCAAACAGTGAGGTATTTGACTACTAGCTGAAAGGTTGGCAGTTCAAACTCAGCTAGACATTCCTCAAGAGATAGGCCTGGCGATCTGCTTCTGAAAGATCACAGCCTTAAGCCCCATGAGCAGTTCTACTCTGCACACCCATGAGTCAGAATTGACTAAATGGCAACCAACATTAACAACAACCTGTCTGCCTTTAAATTTCTGCTCCTCTACCTTGTAAGTTATAAGAGGCCTAATTTGTATTCTTTGTTTCAAATTCATATCCTTCTCTGGTAGCCTCACTACTCTTAGATTGCATTGGTGGCTTTCCTCGATGTGTCCATTTTTTTCTAAGCAAATCTCATTACTGCACTAAAGTATATTTACTTTTGTCTCTCTTCCCCATTCCTTCACTCCTCCCCCCATGAGTCCTTGAGGGCAGGGACCCATGTATGTCTCATTTTTGTAGTCTCAGTTCTAACGTCCTGACACGTTTGTTATTGTTCTTGTGTGCTGTCGAGTCGATTCCAAGTCATAGCAACCTTTCTTGTTAAGGAAAAGGCATACTTGTTATTTTTATGCTGTATATTTTTTTTTATATATTTTAAGGTATATATTTTTTCTAGACTTGGTAGGTCAGTTTTGCCTGAGATTGAGAGCCCTCGTCAGTAATAGAATAATTAAGTTTAGAACATGGTTTATTTAATACATAATATTTTGAAGATTTATGGTTTTCAAGGCTAACATATCATTTGGCCTTGGGTAAATTACTTAGGGTCGCTGTGAGTTGGGATCGACTCGACGGCAACGGGTTTTTTTTGTTCGTTTGAGCAGTGATTATTTCTGTCTCTAAAATAAAGATAATCCTTACTGCCTAGTCTTCTATAGGATTTATTTGAAGACAAAAATGAAAAATTAGATATAAAAACAGGTGGGAAAATGTAAAACACCATACAAATTAAAGTGGTATTTAGTGTTCAGAGGAAACGTGTGTTACATGTTTTGATAGCACATTAAAAAAGTTTATTGGTGGGGAGGAGTTAAAAGGTAGTTTTATTTTGTTTTAAGAATATTATATGTAATTATTAGTGTCTTTCCCATCAATGAAATACTTATCTAGCAGAAAGATCATCTTTTTGCTGCTAAAAAGTTACTTCATATTGAACATGAATACTCTAAAGAAGGTATCTGTGATGGTAATTTTTTTCCATGTTCAACACCATAGGTATCTATGCCAGCAGCTCATGCAACATCATCTGCTCCCACGGTAACTTTAGTACAGCTGCCCAATGGTCAGACAGTTCAAGTCCATGGAGTTATTCAGGCGGCCCAGCCATCAGTTATTCAGTCTCCACAGGTCCAGACAGTTCAGGTATGTGTATAAAAAGTTGTACATCTACTTTCATAACTATTGTTTATAGCCATATCTCTCTCCTTTTATTAGTAATGAAAATAGGAACACACCTAGTAAAGTTAATTTTACTTCACAGTGGAGGAATATGCTGCGTCTATATAGGAACATGTGTATACAAAAACAGACATATACGAAAAAGACTTTATTAAGCTAAAGGAGAAAAAATAATTCATTGGAGTAAGTAAATACATGAGATAAAGTGGAAATTTGGGGGGACAAACAGTGTCTGATGGAGAGACTAGACAACTAGTTCGAAATAAAAGTGAAAGAATGTCATGAAGCAGCTACCATATGGTGCTTTGGATAGATGTACCTCAGTTAAGGAAAATTGATATACAAAAATAACACTGTAATTATTTTTTAAACCTGCAGTTGGGGGTAAAAACCCTCATCAAAAATTAACAACCTTACTTAAGATATTATTTGAACTTAGTGATCACATAAAACACATGTGCTTAGGGTTTTTAGTCAGATGATATAACTTTGAAATAATGGTATATTCATAAGGTGAACCTTAAGGGTCAGGAATTATACTACTCATACTGCCCTGCTTTTTGGAGAAATTGTGTTCCTTTGGATTGGATCCAATGGGAATAAAGGCATAGTAGACCTCTGAAGGTGACTACTTAACTGTAGGGAACTGAGAGCAATATAGATCTCTGCAGATGAGCTTATTAAAAAAAAAAAAAAAAAGAACATTCATTCAAGTAGGCCATAACCCCAGCCTCCCATTTCATATTTTTTGCTTCACAGTCTTCCTGTAAGGACTTAAAAAGACTTTTCTCCGGAACTCAGGTGAGTCCTAGGTCCTAGATTTGGAGAAAACTATTGTTAGAAAGGAAGGTGAGAACTTTGTCTTTGTCCTTCTCCTCTTTAAACATGAAATTTCAAGATTGGCATGAAAACCCTTAGAGACCGTCTAAGTCTAGGCCGTACTTGCTACTCACCCATCCCTCATTCTGTTGCCTAATTCCCATATATAATGTTTTTCCTCTCCCCCACATGGTAGTCCAGCATTATTTTTAACACTTCTAGGGAGAGGAAGCTCTAACTCCTGAGGTGACGTATTTACAATCAGGGATGATTGCTAAAATAGTCTTCCCTGTGGTGAGCCAAAATGTTTTTCTAAACCTTTTACCTAGTGATCCCTGCTCTATCTTATGAAACTAGGTAAGCTAATCTAATTCCTTTTCTGTTGGACTCCTTCCTATTCCTCATTTCCCACACCCTTCCAATTGTAAAAATTTTTCCAGACTAAACAACCTCCTGTTTTTCTTCAGCTATTTTTTATATGGTCTAGTTTTGATTCTTCTTCATCATCCTGATTGTTTTCTTCTGTGGGAGATTGAGTATGGTAGCCAGAATTAGTTGAAATAGTCTAAATATGCATTTATAGAGGGAAGAAATGCATCCTTTGTTCTGCAGGCATTCTATAAATGTCATCAAGGAGCATGTTAGATTTTGTCAGCTATATTATGCTATTGAGTTATTGAGCAGCTGTTTTCTACATCTACCACATTCTGTCCCTGAGCTTTTGGTTTTGTTGACCACGTAAGTGGGAAAAGGAAATGTCATGTGAAACCATCAAGTTATATGAATACCCATGCTGAAAGATACTGGGAATGGAATTTGTTATCAAGTAGAAGACAGTGTTGTCCAAGTAAAGACCTAAGAACTTGATGTTTCTGTGGAACCACCATTACCATGAGCAATAGTCTCCTACTCTTTGCCTCAGTTTTTATTTTGTTGAATGCTACCTTCCCATTCTCTATACTGTGCTGTATTGTTCCCCTCCCCATATTCTCATCTTGACAGTAGTAGAAAAAACTTGACCTCTGAACTAGGAGACCTAGACTCCAGACCAGGTATGGGCATTGATAAGCCAAAATGACCTTGGGCAAGTCAGTCTTTACTTTTTCACTTATAGAAGGAGGTCTTTCTATAAAGAACACAGAAAAATTACTAAAATTACAGCCACCAGATTTGTTAAGTTTACAGTTTTTAGTTATATATTTAATTGTTGATTGTATTCTTAATTTTAATTTTTATATTGGGGTAAAATAATTTCTGTGCAGGTGCTTATATGGCCATTAACGATAGAAGTATGTACTTAATCTTTTTAAGAAAACATTTTTTCATTAAGGTGAGTTATGCCTATTATTTTAAGTTTAAGTATTTAAGAAAGAGAAGTTGGGCTTCTTGAAGACTGGATTCTACAAATAGAGACAGAAATATAGTTGTTGGTTTTTTGGGGGGGTTTTCTATTTTGTTTTTCTTTCAAGGGTCTAAATCATGGAGAATCTGTTAAACTTTAATGGTCATTTCAGCTGATATAAACAGTAATTAGCACTAATAAATAGGAAGTAATCTACAACATCAGAAGAGGTGATCATACAAGGAGAGGAGTGGTTCCTCAGACTCCTAAATAGGAGGATATTAGTATTCTAGACCAGCATTTCCAAAATATACAAGGTACGTTTCTCTCGATGTGAGAATAAGGTATTAAGACTTCTATTTACAGTCTTTTAATCTAAAAATTCTAGAAACTAAGCTGTACTAATATTTCATATATGGCTTGACATTGGTACCCTAACTTTATCCTTAAATCTGGAAGTTACACCTCACAGATGATCTGAATATCCCCCTAAAAATAATGGGAGTCATATCATGTATAGGGACTGACAGTGGCATCCTCGCTTTTTTGCTACTTAGTTTTGGCCATATTTCAGTATAGTGCAATTTAAATGTGCCAGAGGATTTATGTATTATATTATCTTCGATTAATACATTAATTCTACCAACAAATTTTTATTGATCACATGCTATGTGCCAGTCACTGTTAGGAGTGCTGGGATAGATAGCATTGAACAAATACTCAGTCTTTATTCTGGTGAAGATCATGTATGACTGAAGAGACACAAACAATGAACAAATAAAATATGTCAGGTGGCAATAAGTTCTGGGAAGACGATTAAAGCAGGGTGAAGGGATAGAGAATGATGTGAGGGGAATAGGGTGATCAGGTCAGAGGGTGAGCAGACCAGAAGACAGTGAAGAAGTTAAGGTGTACTAATAATCTGGGAGAGCATTCCAGGTAGAAGAAAAAGTAAATTCAAAGGCTCTGAGAGGAGAGTATGCTTGGCATATCAAGAAATAGCAGGAAGATGTTGATGTAGGAGAGTGAGCAAGGGAGAGTAGTTGGAGATGAGATTTTCGATAGAGTCTTTTGACAGTACTTCGTAACGTGATGGCAGACAACCCTGAAAATCTGTACACATAGAGTTTCAATGATGATCACGTAACATAGTGTTTAAGAGTTGTCTATTAAAGGTGAGTTATTTATTTTTCTTTTACATTAAGACATATGTTCCAAAGTTTCCGATCTTTTTAATGATGGCCAGCAAAGACTTGCAGGGAATCTATTACCTAACAGATATTTTTGGAAAAAGAAATCTGTTTGAACTATCCTTTCTGGGGAAAAATGACATTTTAACTATGCATGAGAGAGTAACTGCTATTTGGAAGAAACTTGTGCTGTGGAGAGAACATTTTAAAAATGGAAGCTTGGAAATGTTTCCATGCTTATATTTATTTTTTACTGCAAATGGTGTTAAGTTTGTCATCTCTAAAAATTCTAAGAAATTTTGTAAACTATTTGGAAATCTTCTAAGAGTTCTAGTAGGTGTTGAGCTTGTTAAAAATATTAAATTGTAACACCTTATTACATGCAATAACTGAGAGCCAGGGAGATGGAAATACACTAGATAAATCTCATCAAAAGCTTTCATAATTGATAGATAAAAATGAAAAATGATTGTCTTATTTAGTAAGCCCAGCAGAAAATTCACTTAATTTTGAATCTGCATCTTATTGTGAGATCTGTTTTTCAACAATAGCAGGTATTGAATCACATTTCAAAAACTTGAGCCTAGAATCAGATTTTTGTGTTACTATTTTTATTATAAAGTATTAAAATGAAGATTTTTTTAATGAAGCATATTAAATCACATCATTCTCACTATTAGTGAAGCGTTAAGTGATTTCAAGAAATTTAGAAATAAATTTTTAATATGTTTTTATTTTATCTCTTCAAAATTTTTGTTTTATAATATGAATAATCATAAAATTACAAGATTAAGGTATGTATGTAAAATTTTTTATTTACAAGTGTGATCTGCAGATCAAAAGAATTTGGAGATTATTGTTCTAGACTTTTATTAAGCTTCTTAGCTTCTTAATCTAGTGAGTAAAAATCTGCACCTGCCATGGGTCTCAACTCTACCCAGGGAAAGTACAGGTAGTCCCTGACTTACAATGGGGTTCTGTTCTGACCAGTCCATCGTAAGTTGTTTCTGAGGTAAGTTTAATACCTCAAATTATTTTTTAGTTTTCATTATTATTGCATTTTATTATCAGTATCTTTGTAAATCTGATCTTTGTCTTTGAGAGTTGGAAACATTACATATAAACTTACAGATATGTTTTAATACATACATTAAAAAAATACACAAATCATAAAAATTTACTCCAGTGATAAAAAAGAGTTGGATGACCTTGGCATTTTGTCAATTATGGTAGTAACTCCACTTGTGGAAGGTTCTAGATTATCCCTGGGAATGGGGATGACATTTCTAGTCAGAAAATTAGAGTTAACCTGTATGGTCCTTTTCTTTTTTTCTTCATTCATTTCGAGGTAATATTTCTTATTTCCTGAATCTGCCTATAGTCTTTAGCTAAGTGATCAGTGTTTAGGCCCATGGGTTCAAGCAACTGAAGCCCCTGATTTAGTTTAGTTCAGCTAATCCTTTACTGTAAAAAATTTTTGACAACTTCTTCCTCTTCCTCATTAAAAAAAAAAAAAAATGGACGGTCATAAGTATGGTTCATCATAATGCGAATAAGTCATAAGTCAGGGACTACCTGTACTTAAGTTTCCAGGGGACCACGTATAGTTTGAGAAAACATCTAATGTTACCATTATTTTTGGGGGGGTCTAGTCGCTATGTAATTTTGAAATTTCAAATAATATTATGACAAGAAGGTTTTTTCCTCACTTTGTATAACAAATAGGAGGTATTTTAAACAAAAAGCAGAGAAATATAGATCTAAATATTGTGTATGAAATTGGTTTGGCTTTTCGAAATGTTCTTGACTTACAAATAGCGAAAATTAAATACGTGTCAAAGGATCTCAAGAAGGAGTCAGTAAAAGGAAAGGTGACAGCAGGCAAGGGCCAGGGGAAGGGAATCTATCATTGGCATGTGACAGTAATCCATGGTATGTATAATTGGGATATAAGTTTTCAAATGGTTGTTATTAATAATTTTTAAAACATTGAACTATGGTGGCTCAGTGGTTAAAGCACTTGGCTGCTAACCAAAAGGTTGGTGGTTCAAACCCTGCCATCCAGTCCTTGGGAAGATGTGGCAGTCTGCTTCCGTAAAGATTTACAGCCTCGGAAACCATATGAGGCAGTTCTGTTCTGTCTTGTAGGGTCACTGTTAATCGAAATCAACTCGAGAGCAGTGGGTTTGGTATTGGGTTTATACTGCACTATAATTATTATCATTTATAAGAAAGTTTTTTGACATGATTTGTATTAACCTCAGAAATACAAGTTCAGTATGCTTTTTTTGTTTTTAGTCAGTTCATAGGGATTGGCTTTTTAGTTCTAAGTTCTCCCTGGATAGTATCCTCAAAGAGGAAATGTTACTTTCGTGATGTGATGTGAATAGCTCTGAATAACCTTTACATTTAAAGAGTTGTAATCACCATACGGTGATAAGTTAATTCCTTCTGTCTGAATATACAACATCTTTTAGATCACAGGAGGGAACCTTTTGTCCACTAAGGGCCATAGATCAACTGCATTTGGGGAAAAAAGAAAAAGAAAAACACCATCAAAGTCCACATATAAAAAACATTTATTTCATTTGATATTGTTCTTTGGGTAGCTTACCTAGCATGTTTGGGGATTTTTTTTTAAATAAGTTTCAGCTTGGGGATGTTATATTTCCCATTCCAGAGTCACTATATGTCCTTAAAAGAAGGGTGAGGAATATGAGAGTCAAGCAAAGAGGGCAGAGGGAGGAAGAAAGTAACAGAGTTCTAAGTGGAATATTAATGAAGATAAACAATATTTATCGTGGTACTGTCCATTTTGAGTTCAGCCTTATTACATCTTGAAATTCTGGCCCTCTGTTAAGACCTTTTCGTAGTTCCTGATCTGTTAAATGTGTCTGAGAATTCATTCTGTGTGGTCTATACCCTGCAGCTGCCAATTAGTAAGAAATAATTTCCTGTGCTCCTTTAGCAGTAACTATAGCATTATTACTCTGCAGAGAATCACAGTTTATCAGTTATTTTTAAATTAATTAAATGTTGCCTGTTAATTTTTAAGTATTTAAAAATTATACGTCTTAAACTTTAAGTTTTTAGGTAGAGCACATTATATTATTATAGGTGTACTTTATAGAGCATTATTTACTCAACACAGTTCATTTTAAAGTGAGCGTGTTTATCACAAAACCTTGTCAAAATGAGTGCTTATTCTCCAGAGCCCTGAGCCTCAGACCACATAAAAAGAGTACCTTCGGAATTTCTCACTGCTTCTGAATATTTTTTCTTACTGCCATTGCCAGAAATTTAGACAGGGTGCTAACCCACACAGACGCTTTTGCCTTGGTTAAATCTAACCAAGATTATAAGCATTGAGCTCAGTAAAGAGCATGACAGCCTACTGCTGATTAGACTAAAGAAACTTGGATAAAAATTTGTCAGACAGGTATGCCTAGGTGAGTGAACTTCTAGTCTAGAAATGGACTAAAAATGCCTTGTGGCTCCACTACTTTCTAGCTTTGTGACTTGGGTGAGTTATTTAACCTGTTTGTGTCTTAGTTTTTCCATCTATTAAATGGACATAATAGAGGGCTCTTAATAAATGCTAGTTGCTGTTACTATTATCATTCCCATGTAAAATCTTTATTCATGTGTTATTTTCCAGTTCGGAGATAGTTTCCAGAAATGCACGTTCTCTACCTTGAATTTTTGCTCGATAAAAATTATAGCATGCCAACTTTGAAACATGTAACCAGAGGTTTTTTTTTTTTTCAATTAATTATTCATTCATTCATTCATTCATTGTGCTTTAAGTGAAAGGTTACAAATCAAGTCAGTCTCTCATACAAAAAGTTATACACAGCTTGCTATATAACCCTAGCTGCTGTCCCCCTGATGTGACAGCACACTCCTCCTCTCCACCCTGTATCCCCCATGTCCATTCAGCCAGCTCCTGTCCCCCTCTGCCTTCTCATCTCGCCTCCAGACAGGAGTTGCCCAGATAGTCTCGTGGGTCTACTTGAGCCAAGAAGCTCACTCCTCACCAGTATCATTATCTATCTTATAGTCCAGTCCAATCCCTGTCTGAAGAGTTGGCTTCAGGTATGGTTCCAGTCTTGGGCTAACAAAGGGTCCCTCTAGTCTGTCAGGCCATTAAGCCTGGCCTTTTCACGAGAATTTGAGATCTGCATCCCACTGTTCTCCTGCTGCATCAGAGACTCTGTTCCATTCCCTGTCAGGGGAAGGGTTTATTATAACTTGCCAAAAACCACAGTCCAGAAGGTTGTGGTGATATCACCAATCTTAATTAGTACAGTTATAAATATACAAGTGTTTACACAGTAGACAAAAATATTTGTATAGAAACTCTATGGGGCAGTTCTACTCTGTCCTATAGGGTCGCTATGAGTTGGAATCGACTCGATGGCAATGGGTTATATAGACTTAAGACTGTATGTAGTTACTCTTTCCCTCATATCAGAAATCTTACTTTAGTTGGTAGTTTTAACAACTGAAAGGAAATAACTGACAACATTGATACATTCAGGATTGATTACATGGAGTCCTAAAAGAGATTACTCTGCATTTGGATATCACAAAAGTTTGATGTTGACCAAAAAAAATTTAAGTTCTCTGCCTTGGTGTCACAGTGATTAAGAGCTCGGCTACTAACAAAAAGGTTGGCAATTTGAATCTACCACCTGCTCCTTGGAAACCCCGTTGGGGCAGTTCTACTCTGCCCTGTAGGGTTGTTATGAGTTGTAATTGACTGAATGGTGACAAGTTTGGTTTTGATTTTGGACTTCATCTTTTATAATCTATAGAGTAAAGGGAAAGGTAGGTAAAGTGAGTATGGTTGTCTCCCGTAAGAACTGATTTTTTTTTTCTATCGAAGTATTTATAAGGTTTAAATATATCTTTTTGTATTTGACTTTTCTTTAAAATTCATAAAAATTTTATGGGAACTAAATTTGATTATCAAGATAAAGTTCTTCTTTATTTTCAGATTTCTACTATTGCAGAAAGTGAAGATTCACAGGAATCAGTGGATAGCGTTACTGATTCCCAGAAACGAAGAGAGATTCTTTCAAGGAGGCCTTCTTACAGGTATGGAAATTAATAGTTAAAAGAACTCAGAATCAAAGATAAACAGGAGTAGTTGCAGGTAAGGAGATGTTAGAAGGCAGCTGAAGTCAGTGCCTTTGGATTATTTCTTTCATCTTAAGTTACTTCTCTCATGTCGAAGCTTATTTTATGGAATAAGAGCATTTCTTCCTCTGAACAATCCTGGATAAACACTAATTTTTCTTTTCCTCTTTTTGTAGACTATACTGGCTGCTGTCTTTCTTTTAGAAAGTTTGAAATACATTTGATACGGTTATAGCAGTTTTCCAGTTATATGTCAGCTCTGAGACTATGCTAATTTACTAGTTGTGTCAGAATGATGTTTTGCTGGCACCCTCAAATTTTAGGGGCAATTTACTGTAGTTTTTGTGCTGAGCTAATATTCTTCCTTGTTATTAGCATAAGTTATTTCTATTTTCCAAAGAGATATTGAATTTTTTTTTTTTTTTTTTACTGTCCTTACTTGGTTACTAGACTATCCTTTATCTCTGTCCTCACTACTAAAGATCCTAAATGATGAATACCAATAAATTGGTTTTGAAGTCTTAAGAAATTTTATGATCCTGAGTATATGCTGTACGTATTTATACTCCTAATTTCTTTTGTTTTAAATATAGCTAATGTTAGGTTTTGACTTGAAGTAAATCTCAGATTAGTATATACCACCTTTGATCCTGAAGCAGATGGAACCAGGTTCTAAGAAACAAGCCACATGGTTTCTCTTTATATATTTAAATATAAAAATTTTAAGTTCTAGGCAAAACTTAGCTGTAGAGCTCATAAAGTGAGCTTGATATTGAAGAAAATTCACCTTTATTTGCCTTAATTGGCTTATAACCTAAATTCTAGTGAAGGTCATTAAAATACTAAAACCTGAATTAATAATCAAATGCAGGATGCTGTGAGACCACAGATACGTAGAGAAAAAGTTGCGTTCATGAAAGGTAATAATATCTTTGCTTACAGTGAAACCTTCTCAGTGGAGTACCATTATTTTGTTTTAAGTTTATGAATTCCTGAAACCAGACTCTATGTCTCAATTATAGCATGGTAATTAATAAAAGTTATTAGGATATGCTTGTGAGACATATATCATAATACGAGGTGAATTTTTATTGGAACAACCAGCTTTATAGTGATTAGCTTATATGCAGAGGAAGTTCCCAAAATGCTCTCTACTTGGCTCATCTGGCTTGGTATTTTTATTAACAAGTAAGCTGAAAAACATAGAAGCCACGCTTAACAGATTTGCAAATGACAACCTTACAGAAAAATTCCCTGATGAAAGGAAGAATAAGTATTTTGAAAGTTCATAGCAGCCAAGGGAAATACACTGAAACAAAACGAATGAAATGTTGGGGCTAATTATTGTAAAGTTTCCAAACTTGGGTTTAAAATAAAATCAGTTATTCAAGTATAGAATTCTGGATCAAGAATTCATTTGAAAAAGATAATTATGCTAATTTTCAGTGATGTGACATTGTTGCCAAAAAAGCCAATGCAGTGTAAGGATACATTGGTAAACACCTAGTGTTTAGAATAAGGGAGGGAATTAGAGCTGAGATAAATGAAATAGAGAATAGAACAGTAGAGAAAATCAACAAAACCAAAAGCTTGTTCTTTAAAAGATCCACAAAATTGACAAAATCCTAGCTAAACTGATTTAAAAAAGAGAGAAGACACTGGGTAAGTAAAATCAGAAATGAAAGTGGTGACATTACTACCAACCTTAAAGAAGTTAAAAGGATTATAAGAGAATATCATTAACAGTTATATGCTAACAAACTGGAAAACCTAAGTGAAATGGATAAATTCCTAGAAACATACAAAATACCTACACTGACTCGAGAAGAAGTAGAAAATCTCACGAAGCTTGTAACAAGGGAAGAAACCAAACAAAATACTAGCAGACCAGACCCAACAGCGTATTAAAAGGATTATACACCATGACCGAGTAGGACTTACCCCAAGAATGCAAGGATGGTTCAACATAAGAAAATCGATGTAATTCACCACATTAATGGAACAAAGGGGGAAAAATGATCATCTCAATTTTTGCAGAAAAGGCATTTGACAAAACCCAACACCCTTTAGTGATAAAAGTCCTGAGCAAACTTAGAATATAAGGGAAATTGCTCAACATGATAAAGGACATTTATGATTTTATACTCAATGGTGAAAGATGAAAAGCTTTTCCCAAAGATCAGGACCAAAAGAAGGATGCCCTCTGTTCATCACTAGTAGACTTGCCCTACAACAGACACTTTAGGGAGTCTTTCAGACTGAAATGAAAGGACACTAGACAGTAACTCAAAGCCATACAAAAAAATAAAGGTAATAACAGGTAAATATGAAAGCCAGTAGTAATATAGTTTTAGTTCGTAACTGTTCCTTTTTACCTGATATGATTTGATAGACAAATGCATAAAACAATAATTATAAATCTGTGTTAATGGGCACACAATGTATAAAGATATAATTGGCTATAGTATGTTATTTGTGACAGTAACGTAAAAGGGAAGGGACAGCACTATATAGGAACAGAGTTTTTTTTATATATATATACTGTTGAAGTTAATAATTCAAAGTAGTTTGTTATAAATTTAACACGTCAGAGGTTACTTGTGTAAGGTTTTTCCCTCTTCTGTGTGGCTATTTATTTGAAACATGGTAAGGTTTGTTTGTTTTTTATTTTAGAGTTTTTTTTCCCGTGCTTGCTGCATTTGTTTTCTTTTTTTGAGGATGTGAAACATTAGCTTGGTTCCAAAAGTCAGAACTGTACAAGAAAGCATACTTAGAATCACCCCCACCCCATTTCTTGTATTCTTTTCACTTTCTCCCGACCCATCTCCAGTAGATAACTTTCCTGATTTTATTCTTGAACACATGAGCAGATTCACATATGTGTGTTTTGTTATTTTCCTTGCTTTCTTACACAAAAGGTACTATACTGTAGATTCCCTCTTGCAGTTTGCTTTTATCCCCTTAACAATATCCTGGAAATCACTCTGTTCATAAAAATCTTGCACAATTTTTTTTTTTTTATATCTTTATAGTATTCCATTATGTGAATGTACCATAGTTTATTCAACCACAATCCTTTGTGTGGGCATATAGGTTGTTTCCTATATTTTGC
Source organism: Elephas maximus indicus (assembly GCF_024166365.1). Lineage (NCBI taxonomy): Eukaryota > Metazoa > Chordata > Mammalia > Proboscidea > Elephantidae > Elephas > Elephas maximus. The sequence goes on from NC_064824.1 coordinate 106,459,346, forward strand.
AGTTATAAACAGTGCTCTGATGAATAAACTTATGCATGTGTATTTTTGTGTTACTGAAATGTATCTTAAGAATAAATGCCTGGAAGTGGGATTGCTGCATAAACACATGTAGTTTTCTTAGATGTCTTCAAATTCCAATCCTGAGGGTTGTACCTATCGTATGCTCCTGACAGCAGTGTGAGAGTGTCTCTTTTCCCAGAGCTTCGCCAACAGAATATATTGTTATACTTTATTGTTATCAATTTGAGAGTTGAGAAGTGGCATCTCTATAACTTTAATTTGTATTTCTATTGTTATGACCAAGACCAAACATCTTTTCATGTGTCTTATATGTGGATATATGTAAATTGTTGAAGTTTTTTGCCCGTTTTTAAAAATCAGGGTTTTAGTCTTCCCTTTAGTTTTTAAGAATTCTTTGTATGTTAGGGATATCGGCCCATTATCTGTGATTTATGTAAATATTTTCTCCCAGTTTTAGTGATTTTCTTCTTTGTTTTTGATGTCCTTTGCCATGCAATAGAGTTTTTTTTTTTATGTAGTTATTTTCATTAATCTTTAATTTACCTAGATTTTGAGTCATGGTTACAGCATTTCCCAACACCCGTACTAAGGAAGAAGTCATCTCTTTTTTCTTTTTTTTTTACTTGCGTACTTCATTTTTGCATTTAGACCCCTGATCCATTTGGAGTTTATTCTTCCATTTTAAACTTCCATCCTAAGTATTAGCAACTTTCTGCCATTTTCTGATCTTTTCCCATTATTTATATTTACCTAGTATATTTTACTTTTAATTAATATGGTTCTGTGTTTTTCTAGGAAAATTTTGAATGACTTATCTTCTGATGCACCAGGAGTGCCAAGGATTGAGGAAGAGAAGTCTGAAGAGGAGACTTCAGCACCTGCCATCACCACTGTAACAGTGCCAACTCCAATTTACCAAACTAGCAGTGGACAGTATAGTGAGTAACAGATAATTCTGTTTTCAAAAGCAAGAGGAGAAACCACTGATTGAATTATCCTTACAGCAGTTATAGGTGCTGTGTCTTCTGTCAGTCATGCTCCATTATTATATTTTCTTTATTGCTCAGTATACAGATGTCTTTAACTGAAGTAGTTTCTTTTCTTCAGGGTTTAAGATAGGGTGACTCAAGTATGTAAGCCCCTTAAATGTCCCTTTGTTTTGTGCAGACACGTGGGTCCCTAGAAATTTTTTAACCGGTAATTGAAACTAGATTTTAGTCCTCAGGTAATACATGATGTTAAGAGAGACTGTGAGTTTTGGGGATTTGTTTGTTCAGATAAAGATATAATTCTTTGGATATGTTTAAGGCCAAAAATGTTTTCATTATTCATCTATTTTAATTATTTCTCTTCTAAAAGTAGCATTTTAAAATCTTCCTACTTTATTTCAGGGGAATGGGTGTAGCTACCCCCTACCAGCGCATTTATTTATTATGTGTTTTAACATAAAAGGTAGTGTAGTCAATTTTGATAATGTAAACATATGGAGTGCTGAAATTAAGAGGACACTTTGCTTTCGCTCACAGGAAGCAAAGGCTTCTCTAGCAAAATTATTAAAGTTTCCATTTCAGTGATAGCTTTGACTGGCACCTAGTTCTCTCTTCTTCTTTGATCTCTTCTTTAACTAAATCTCTTACAAGATACTTGCTGAATTTTGTTTTTGTTTGACCAGGAGCATTTGTGTGAATGGTACTTTTTTCCCTCTTTCCCTACACCTTTTGATTTCTTCACTAAACCCAGTGCTGCTCATGATATAGGTTCTCCCCCCACCCCCCTTCCATAGTTACAAATTAAATGTACACTTTGAAACTCCTTTGCTGCATTAGTCTTCTAATGCCCTGGGGTAGTCTATATCAGAAATAGATTTAAAAGTTTGACCCCCAAGTTTCTTGTTTTTCAAGTTACAGCTCAACCTTGGTTTCTATAACTAATTTCCATTCCAGCTGTATTAGAAACAGATTCCTAAGTGGCAATCTTTTTAGCTGTTCCAAAACTGAAACTTCATAGTAAGTAGTTTTGATTAAACCTCTTGTCCAGTATCTACGTTCACTAGAACACAGTGGTGTTTCTCCTTAAGTTCTTTGTCGTCAGAGATAAAGAGGTTTTGTCTATATTGGCATGTGTGTGTGTATTTTTAGTCTAATGAGCGCACTCCCTGTGTCCAGATAATTTTAGTTATTCAAGATGTGTGTTCTAAGACAGTGATACATGATCTTTATTTTCCCCCAACTTCAGCACACCTGAGGGATACCATATACTCCTGTCAATAAGTTACTCACTATTGCAGCAACTCTCACTTGATCTAGGGATCATGCTCTTTACAAAGGAAACATATCAAAGTCTCAAATAGGGAAGTGACGTTTGAAAAAGTACCACCCTCCCTTATGTGTTTAATTTGGCACATACCCCTTCAAGCACCAGAAAATCTCTAGTTTTAAGAGATTAATACTTTGAGATTTTTTAAATTTTATTCATTATATTCCTCCCTTATCTTCATTCTGTATACATACATGATCTTAATGGTACTGAATTAATGTTACGGTCTTGATTTTTCTTAAGAATCAATATAATGAATACTCACATACTCAGCAACATTTATGTATTACAAAATGAATATATGGTTGTCAAAATTCAAAGGCTATAAATGTGTAGTATTAATAAAAAGCAGAGATCCTTTTCATCCCTCCCCCGTGTAAAAAGTTTGATATGTATTCCTCCCTTCCTTTTCATTCTGCTAATACATACTCATATTGTCATGTATTCTTAAACATTGTCTATATACATAGACACACATCTAATTGTGTATATTGTTTCTTTAACAGCTGCATTATATTTCACTGTATAAATATAACATTTATTTAAACATTGTCCCAATGATGGACATTTCTACAATTTCAAATATTGCTACATGAATATCTTTATATATGTAGTAGTGTGTCAGTGGATAGCGTCTGAAAAGTGGAGTTGTTGAACATGCTGCCATGTTGCCCTTCCAAGTAGCTACACCAGTTTACATTCCTTCCGTAAATTAGATATGTTTTTGATTAATACTATTAGTAATTTTATCGGTTACTTGGTTCACTGTCCCCGATAGTAATGTCTTGTTTGAGAGATTATGCTCTTAGGTAGAAAAATGCATATCCGTCATTGTGAACTTGAATTTTTGTTTTACTAAATAAAACTGTAACCCATGATGTTTTGCTCTTTATTTTGGCTGCCCAGAGTCTCAATTAAGTTTATGCATTTTCTTTCCTTAGGCTAGATTTCCTTATATAATCACTGTACACACATAGAGGCAAATCAGTTACTTGACTTCTGCCTTTTTATTCTTGTTTCAGTGGATTTGGTTTTGTTGAAAGCTCTCAGCAATTATTTTGGAGTAATCAAGTGTATAAATAAACTATTGGGAAAAAACTATATTTGATAAGATTGGACTTTGGTTTTCAGTGTACTTTCATATATATTATCTCATTTGTTTTTTACAACAGTCATATGAAATGGCTAGAAGCAAATATTTTTTACTTTTACAGAAGAGATAACAGAATCAAATAAGAGATCAGTGGAACGTGAGTTAGAACTCAGATCTTCTGTTATATAGTTCGTTACTTCTTTCCCTGAACCTTGAATTCGCTGGTTATGCAGCCAAGAGAAAGATACAGTGGATTATTCTTATAACTCTGTGTGAGAAATTGTGGTTTGATTCTGTTAACCTACTGATTCTTTTGAGTTATCTTGCAAAATTAATCTTGAAATAGTTCCCCTACATTATAATTTTGTTTCTAGTGTAAGATAAGCAAAACATCTAGAATTAACTGAAGTGGATAGGTTGTATATGTCAGGTGTCCTAATTTCCACGGGTTTCATTTGCTAAACTAGCCAAATCATAGCCATTAACTCTTGCTGTCTCTTGATTGAGCAGTAGATAATCAGTTTTCCTTGTGTAGGTAACTCTTGGAATATTATTGTTTCCCAGAACTTGGCGACAGTTGATTCCAAAATAATTCCTTTCTGAGATACAATTAGAAAGTGACATTGTGCTTAAGTCAGACAGGTTGACTTTCTTACATTTTTAATTTGTCCTTTTCAGTTAAAATCTCTTATGCAATTTTACATGTAATATTTTGATTTGGGGGCCTTTTCTTTCTGGAAGTACTTGAATACTAGCAAGGAGAGTGGCTACAGAGGATCCAATCATGTTTCTTAATTCTGGTATCTAAAAGACTTCTTTCAAATAAAATAATAATCTCTTTATAACTTTTTCCATCTACTATAGCAAAAAGGTGACTTCAGTTTTTTAATAAAGCGAGATATCTACTAATGGAGCTAAACTTGATTAATTTACTGTATAACAGATGAATGGCAAGTGTGGTTAATTAATGAATAATCCACAAAGCATCCTATATGAGAATGCTTGGATATGTAACTTTGAAGTGGCAGTATTCTTTTTTCTAAATGATGATCTTGAGCTATAATTTCAAACTCTATGAGAGACTCGATAATAATTAGGTTTCACTGAACATATCAGTTGTTTCATTGAATGGAATTTTGTTACAGTCATGTGTTGCTAGATGATTTAAAGAACAATGCACTGCTGAGCTGCTTTATTACATGTTAAAACAGTCATTTATTAGCTGTCTATCATGTGCCCAGCTCTAAGTTTGTGAAAGTAGAGAAAAATAAATCCCATTTCTTACCCTCAAGAAATTTATTTACTTGTGGTACAGCAAATATTAAAATATTTTGTAATTAATACTAGAATAGAAGCAAGTATATAGCACAAAGTGTTACCACCTTTGAACCAAATGATTTTAAAAGGAATTTAACTTTTGCCCACTCATCTGCTTAAAAAAAAAATTAACAGGCATTATTATTACAAATTACAATGAGGTTCAAAGAGTGCTTTATTATAGAAATTGGATGTGGATTTCTTGAGCAGAAAGTTACCTGACTATACTAAATCCTTCTTAGTGATGTTATTTGCTGTAATACTTTGTCCTAGATTGTATCTTTCAAATTATTCTACATTGAATTTAGTGTGTTGTAAAACTCTTATATTAGATTTGTAACAATAAAATCCATTGAATTTTAGTTGCCATTACCCAGGGAGGAGCAATACAACTGGCTAACAATGGCACCGATGGGGTACAGGGCCTGCAGACATTAACCATGACCAATGCAGCCGCCACTCAGCCGGGTACTACCATTCTCCAGTATGCACAGACCACTGATGGACAGCAGATCCTAGTGCCCAGCAACCAAGTTGTTGTTCAAGGTAAGGGAGTTTAGAATTCAAGATTAAATTTTCCAAAGATCAAAATTTTTAAACTCTCAGAAAAAGTAAGTATCATTGCAAAGCACTGTTAGAATGTAGTTATTTTTTCACTATAGGTAACATTTTCCATGAATTCTTCCATTATTCCTATTGGACCAAAATGTCATGGCATAAAAACAACTATTTTCAGTGTGAACGTAAAACATCTGTCTTTAACACTGTTAGCATTCAAGGATAGGAGAAGCAAGGTAGGTAGGAGGAAAGGCAAATGAAATCAGGATTTAGAAAAGCTGGATTCTGGATCTAACCCTGTAAGTGAACTTGCTGTATGACCTTGCACAAGCCCCAACCTCTCTGGGCCTCAGTTTTTTTTCATGTGTCAAATTGCTGATAAAATTTTTTGGAGATTCAGAATTCTGTTTCTCTGCTTTTTATTCAGAAGAAATTTAGGTCATCTTTTCTAAAATCATCAGTTTTTATTTCAAATGAAAACATTGTATTCTGAAAAATCTTATTGTACCACTAGGTAAGTCTGGTCAAAGCATGACTTTTTAATTCTCTGGGCAAAAGGAAGTAGTTAAATCTTTGATGAGGTATAGAAATAGATTTTTTTCTTTTTAATTTACATAGGTTTTTTTTTCCTACTTGTTCCGAGAATCTTTATAGGTAGGAGTTGAGCATTTTTCTTTGAATCCATATGAATATTTCAAGAATTTATGCCAGATTGAAATTTTTCAAATTGAGGAAATAATAAATTTGTTTCTGAAAGTATTTTTGTTCATAATAATGCATTTTGCCTATGTTACGTAATTAGAGTTTTGCCCTTTGGCTGCAGATAGTAACTTTTGAATAGTCCTAAAACACCAACTAGAGAGAGTCATAATTTATTTAAAGGGCCCCACTGTATTTAAAAAAAAAAAAAAAAATTTTTTTTTTTTTGTTGTATTTACAGAGTATGTTCTGTTATTAAACAATGTTTGAAGAACATAATATTTTGCTTATTAATGGGAGTAAAACACCTTTTCACTTTACGTGCAGGTACTCAAAAATTGTAAAGCAGATGTCAGTGAATTTGAATTCTGAACGTCAGTTTGAAGATGGTAACATGTTCAGTATATAAATCTTTTCCATTCAAACTACACATTTTGATTGATATTAAATATGGATAATTCTATAAACACCTTGAAATTCTTTGAAATAATGTTAGGTTTCTTATTCTTAGGAGGGGATAAGTTGTTTTTAGAAGCAATTTGACAAATAATGATTGTGTTTTGTTTCATAAATGATGAATCATTTAGTTAGAAAAATAAAATACCAGTTTAGCCATTATCATTTACATTAAAACAGAATGTTTACAAATAATATAATTGGCATTGATACCACTTTTTCATACTTGCAGTTTTGTTTCAGTTAGAAATTTATAATAGTTGACCATAATGCTTTATTTTCTCTTCCATTTTGCTATTTTATGAAAAATCATGGTCGTTTTTATGTCGTGGCAAGAGTCTGCTTGAAATTTTTTAGTATGAATTTACCAATATCAAAGGAAGACATTGAGGACTATGTCTAGGAAGATCATCCAGGCTGTGCCCTACTTACCTTTTAGAATTAAGGTTGGTAAACATGTTATCAACAGAATAGAACTGCATTCCAGTAAAAGAAATATAAGGACTAGTAAACAGAGGTTAAGACCTCTTTCATCTGTCTATACTAATAAATATATCAAATGGGGAATTACTTCTCAGTAATGACCCAGAGTGCTGATTCTCTCAGCATTTTAGCCAGAATCATCTGTTCCATTTTTCCCCTTTTGAATCCAAAACGGATGTTTAGATGGATGATTGATACATGTAGTTTAACCCAGTCACAGTGCTGCAGTGTCTTACACTATGCTTGCTTTTTTTGATTGTTGTTCCCAGCTGCCTCTGGAGATGTGCAAACATATCAGATTCGCACAGCACCCACTAGCACGATTGCCCCTGGAGTTGTTATGGCATCCTCCCCAGCACTTCCTACGCAGCCTGCTGAAGAAGCAGCACGAAAGAGAGAGGTTCGTCTGATGAAGAACAGGTACATAAATTGCATGTTCTTAGATTGTTGTAGGTCATGTACATCTTCAAATTATGCCAAACATGTATGTTTACATGTCATCTGCTGGTAATAGGATCTTTGCATTGAGTTTTTTTTTTTTTTTTCCTGGTAGAATTGATAGATCCTTATTTAATAAGCTGCATTTGTGAGAAGATGTCTAATGGGATTATCAGTTCATCTTTGACCGTAAAGTAGTTTTCTTTGATGCACTTTCCCCATGAAAGATTTAATATACATCCTTGGCTGTACCTTCATATGCTCTAACCAACTAGATTATTTTAAAATTGTTTCTTTTCTTGAATAGTATTGTTCAAGAAGATCAAGAATTTGGTGCATGTATATTAAAATTAAATGTTGTTTTATTTATATTAAATTTATTTGTAATAAATATATGATGGCCAGTTTGTGTTTTTATTAATATTATATTTATTTAATAAATCCATAATTTTAATAACTCAATATTTAACACCTAAATAACGATTCTTCAAAAATAAATTCTAAGAATACCTTGTTACTGACATAAATCTTAAAATAGATGCAATTAGTCTTCAACAATGAAAATATTATAAAGCAAAATCTATTAAATGTGGGCAGTGCAGTTTTCAAATGTAGGTTCATGGCTGTAAATGCTTTTGTCATCAAAAATACAGAATAAAAGAAAGTAATTCATTAAATACTATTTTAATATGGATACAACTCTGAGACAAACAGAAGAAAATGAAAATAAAGTACAAAGATAAAAAAAAAAGTTTGAAATTGGTGAAAATATTCCTCTACTGTCTACTCAAGATTCTTCAAACACTGATAAAGTGAAAGAAACAGACTGAATTTAGAAGACCTGACTACCCCTGAGCTGTGACTTTGAGAGAACTCAGTGGCCTTTCTACATCTCAGCTTTCTCCTTTGTAAAAATGGGATGTCACCACCCACCTGAAGGGTTGTTCTGAGGGTCAAAAAAGACAGTTCTGAAATCCTTTTGCAGCTGTAGTGCTCTGTTGCAGTGTTTGTTTTTAAACAATTTTATGTTTTAGCTGAGAATAACCTCTTCATTCCTAAAGTATTCTTAGCTGTCACAGAGCATTAGTAAATTACATCTAGGCTATAAGAAATGACAGTTTTTTCTGGGATGTTAGGAAAAGCATTGGAAACAAGCTGAATGACTTTATTTGTGCTTTATGGATCTGATTTTCTTAAGTATTTCAGTTATAATACTAAACAGAAGGATAATCATTGCATTCATATTTAAACGTATTTTTTAATTATAAAGAAAACTATACATTTAAAATATCTTCTGCTAGTTGTAAGGCAGGAGCGCTCCTTGAGATACCATGGACTCTTAAATACTTTTACTTGGATTTAGTTTCAGTATCCTAAAAAAAGGAAAATTCCCATTGACTCTGCCATGGTTCCCTTTTTGCCTTCATTACCATATTTCTGATGCTCCTACTTTTTCAGCTTTCATTCACTGTAAACTGTCTTCTGTGACTATAAACTATTCATATGTCTGTCAAAAGGTACAGATTGCCTCCCAGTTGGCAACCCCTGTATTTTTTTCTCATTCCTTTTTATCTCTGTGGAATATTTGATACTTCTGACTACTCATTTCTCAAAACTCTTTTCCTTTGCTTATTCACCTGGTTCTTTGTCTACTTTTTAAATTTTCTCTTGGGACTTTCATCCATACCCACGTATTTCATTCAACAGCTGTCTGCTGATAACCTCCTAATTCTATATATTGTGGCTTTGACCTTTCTCCTCAGGTACCATTTATTAAAGCCTAATATGTGCTAGGCACCATAACTAGTTTATATATATTATTTTATGAATTAGTTCAGAGAGAAGTTAAATGTCTTGCTGAAAGTCACACCTATTACGAAATTGGTAGAGCTCGGAGTTGAACCTATTACTGTCTCTGTTACTATCTGTCTTGGTGCCAAAGCCTGTGTACATATTACTAAGATTCCGGAATCCAGTGGTCTCCTGCTGTGTCTTTCAAACTGGAGTACATGGAAGTATGCTGGGGAGGTGCAGCACAAGAAGGTTAACATGGAACACTTTCCATGAATGTTCATTTTGCTCAAAGATTTGGGAGAAAAACATTTAACATTTTTAAGGTAAAATAAGAAATTAGAAAAAAACTCTAATAGTAGTGATTGCTTTGGTGTGTGCCCTCAGAATTCCCTGGGGGAACATACTTAGTTTCTTCTACTATCGTGGCTACTTCCGTGGAAACGTTAGAGAAGCACTGTCCTCCTGAATGTATTCCCTAGAGTGAATATCCCTTATGTACCTTGAACACAGCCTATTTTAAACTAAACTTTGATAGGAAAAGGTTGTGATCCAAAATTCTACCCCATCCAAATTGCCATACTCAAAAATGAAGCCGACAGGTAAACATTCTAAAAGAAAATGTGGATGGTCATTATGCTCATCTGTGTTGCTTCAGGAAAAAATAATCACAAAATCTCAGAGACCCGAAACAACAAAAATTTCTTCCTCAGTTATGTTACTCCTTGGCAGCTACAAGTCAGCTGCTTTGTCTTTCCTACACATGTTGCCTGGTTCCAGGATCCCAGCTGAAGAGGCAGCACCTTTTTAAGACATGCCATTCTTGTGGCAAAGAGAGAAGGGCAGTGCTTTTTAAAGCGTCTCCTTGATTGTGGTGAACATCACATCCTCTTGTGTCTCACTGGCCAAGCACAGGCAAGGGCAAAGACAAGTCTAAAGTCACTGGGAGTAGGGATGTATATTCTTCCCACAGGGAGGGAGGAGTGAATAACTGTGAAAGTAATATAATCTACCACCATTGTCTTTCTGAAATTTTAGGGTGCAGGGGAATTTTAATAGATTCCTAAAGGCAGAAGCAATAAAGGAAAAGGTTAAATATATTTGACTATATAAACATGTAAAACCACTATGTTTAATCAAGAAAAAAGAAGAAAAAGAAAGCATCAAAGCAAACAAAAAACTGGAAAACAATTCAGCAAATAAGATCAGAAGACTGATGAGTTAAGAATATAAATAGGCAGATTCATAGAAAATAAATATGAAATAAAATTTTTATGTAATAAAATTGAAAAATTCCAAACAAGGGTTAATTAAAGTTTAAAGTGTAGCTTAAGGTACATCCATTCCTCCTTATACAACCAGCCAGTAAGAATGAAAATGATGCATTTTTATTGAGATGGGAAGATGTTCATAGAAGGAAAAAGGTTACCAAAAGTGTAGGTGTATTATGATCTCATTTTTGATATATTTTTATTATAGAAGTAAAACATTCATTATAAGTAAATTAGGCAACATAAGCTAAAAATTTAATAACCTCTAATGGCACCATCCAAAATGTTAACATTCTATAGTTTCCCCTGATACCGTTTGTGTGTGTGTGTGTGAACATCCCTTAATTTGGGTTTATGTGTTGTTTTCTTATGATTAAACTGAGGTGGTGGATTTTGGGGGGAGAATACCACAGAGGTGTTGTGTTCCCTTCTGGCCACATCATGTCAGGGAGTACATATCAGCAGCATGACTTAATACTAGTGACGTGACTTGATACTAGTGATGTTGATGTTGAGTACTCCAGGTTTCTCCACTGTAGAGTTACCATTTTTCCCTCATACTCTATTTCTTGGCAGTAAGACACCAAATCCAGTTCACGTTCCTGGAGGAGATAATATGAAAGAATTTGTGGTCATATGTTAAAACCACCACAGTAATTATTGTATTTTAGGGTAGATACTTTGAGGCTATGCAAATACCCTGTTTCTTTTAAAAGTTTTGCCAAATATTTTTGGCATTCATCAATGAATCTTACCTGCAGTAAGTATTATTGTGGTGTTCTAATGAAAATTTCCTATTTCCTTTGTTCCTTCTACATTTATTAATTGGAATTCTATAAGGAAAATTTGTCCCTTCTCCATTTATTATCAGTGTGGGCTCAAGGATATTTACTTTATTCTTTCATTACTTTAATCCAGTGCTGTCATTATTGATTATGTTCAGATTGTTCCAGCTTTAGCCATTGAGAGCTCTTACAAGTTGGCTTCTGTGTCCTTTTGACACATGAGTAGGGTCCCCCTGTATTTCCCCCAAATGCGGTGAACGTTCACCAAGGGCTCAAAGGCTGGCAGTTGTTGCCCTTCCGCCACAGTTCTGTAGTAAAGAGAGGATCCTAATGGAGTTTTATCATCTTAGGACTCATTGCAGTCATTTCTATGAGTGTCCAATGAGGTTTATGTAGAAAAATCCTGTAAAAGCATGTAGACTCCTACCAGGCTGTACTCTGGCCTTCATCAAATTTTTACCTATTCTAGGTAAACTCTTTTTACAATTGTCCAGTGCATCTATCCCACGCGAGGTTTTGTTTGTGTCTTCTCCCTTCCTAAGGCACTGTCTCCTTAGATTTTGGGTCAGTCCTTTACTATATAGTCTCAGCTATCTGATGGGCTTGAGAAAATTCATGAATTTGAAGTTAATCCTTTTTTTCACTGTAAGAGAAGGAGTGACACTCTCAGCACTCTACATCCAGGGGCAGAAGCCAGTATCAATACATATTTTTAAATTAATACAATTCATATAAATGAAGACTAGAATGACGTGCACAAACTCGAAGGCAACAGGAAATAAGCTGTAGTATTGAAAGATTAATGGTTGAAAAGGGGAAGGGACAAGTGAAATATGTAGAGGCAAAGAATTAGTTCAGTAAATGTGGGAGGAGAAGGTTGAAACATTATGTGAAAGAACTTTTTTCTAAAAATATGTCACTCAAATCAATTTTAGAATTTGCCATCTGTTTGCAGTAATGCTTGGAATCATAAAATCCTATTTCTGTACTAAAAGAGATTTTAGAGGTCAATTTAATCTTCACACTGTCGTCAGACTAATCCATTAAACCAAAACAGATTGCTGTCGAGTCGATTGCAACTCACAGCAACCCTGTAGGACAGGGTAGAACTGCCCCGTAGGGTTTCCAAGGAGCAAGTAGATTCGAACTGCTGACTTTATGGTTATGAGCAGAGCACCACTGCACCACCAGGTCTCCAACTCCAAAATATAGTGGTGTTTATTTTAATATAAAAATGCTTCTCCTGGTCCATCCATCGTTTATTCCCTGGCTTTGCATACTCAGTATAAAATTAAACTCTACCTTGGTTTGGTACATATTGATTAGTTTTTAAAAAACAAAAACAAAAGACGGATGAGTAGAGTCCCTGAATAGGAGGGGACTTGCCGGAAGCTATACAACTTAGTGTCAAAGCCAGGATCTGAACCCAAGTGTCCTGATCCCCAGTGTAGAACTGTTGCTAGTATATCATATTGTATTAAATTTGCATCCAAATGTGCATATTTTAAACTCTGACTGACTTGAGCATCATTTGTAAATCTAACTTTCTAAGACACTGTTACTTGAAATATATTCAATGTCCCCCACTAAAGTAGGATTGTAAATGAAATTAGGTGTGGAACATCATACATAGAGTTCCTCTTTAGAGAGAGTCTCAATTCCCTTTTTTACATTCAAAGGATTCAGGAGATCTTGCATTAGAGAAATAAGTGCATTTTCTTAGCCCAATGTTTCTTTTTTTTTTTTTGAGGAACACATAATTTAATCTTTCACAACATTATAGTGTACTAATTTGTTGGGACAAAGTTGGGAGGTACGTGTAGAGGATCATATCTTTGGAAACTAGCATATAGATACAGTTTATTTGGATACTCTACTTGTGGGTCTTGAATTTGTAAAACTAGAGTTACAGAAGTTTATGAAAGAAAAGGATTCATTAACATGAAATTTTATATTCAGACTTACTTAGGCTTCCTTTCTCTCTCACCATTGTGTCTCCTCTTTAGCCTTTGATAAACTACTGGATGATGGAGAGGAGAAAGCAAGGGAAACAAGACTGAAATAAGGTTGTTAAGTGCACATACATCCTACATGCTGTCTATACTGTTAGAACTCACCAAACTCGGAACACCCAAATCGACCTCCGAATCATTCCCTGTCATCCTTTAGATCATCATTTCCCTCTTGGCCTCACAGCACTTCTCAGCTTGTCTTTTCACTGCCCAGTGGAATGATGCGCCTTTAAAACCCATTTCCAAAGAGATTTTGTCCGGTTGTAGAGTGATGTAGTGGGTCATATATTGTCCATTTCTTTCTTTCTTGGATAATACATTACATGCAGGGTTCCCCCCTCAAAAAAACAAATCAGCTTGTATTAGAAGGAAATGCTTCTTTTACTTGAATTGATAGGCTATGTGGGGATGAAGACATTAATGAAGTTATACTATACAACCATTTGTGTTATCTAGAAATAATAGCTAACACATATTTACAAAATGCCAGGCACTATTTCATGTGCTTTTCATATATTCATTTATTATTTCCATTTATATAGTCAGGAAACTTAAGTAATTTGCCCATGGTCACATAATTGGTAAGGGATAACCCAAAAAACCAAACCCATTGCTGACTTATAAAAAGCCAGGAGTCTGACACTGGAGACACTACTCTTGACTGCCACATTATACTGTCTCTGTTGTAAATGAGTGATTGTAAATTGTTGTTTTTTTTTTTCCAATTCTTTAAAGATTAGACCCTTCTTCCTTTCAACTTCCATGTTCATTCAACAAGAAAATACCTACTGTATGCCAGGCCCTGTGCTAGTCGCTGAGAATATAAAGAATAAGATTTGGCCCTTGCCCACATCGAGCTAAAGAAGAGTTTACTAGTTTACACTTAGTAGTTTGCTAAAAACTTTTTAGCAATTTTTAAAAATATTTTTAATCCTTTAGAATTTTTAACATCCTTCTCTTAGTTATTTAGTGCTGCTGTATGACAAGTACCACAAGTTTGGTGGCTTTAAAGTACAATTTTATTTTCTCACAGTCTGGAGGCTAGAGGTGCAAATCAGGGTCTTGGCTATTTCGATTCCTTCCTTGTTAGTAGCCCCAGGCATTCCTTGGTTCTTGGTGAGCTTCGTATGGCTTCTGTCTTCCCCAGTATGTGCCTGTTTGTCTGATCCTCTCTCTTTATAACTCAAAAGTGATTAGGTTTAGGACACACCCTACCTATGTATAGCCTCATTAATATAAGATCAGATTGCATTATGGAAGATCACTACATTACTGCCTTACATCCACAGGTATAGGGGTTAGGATTCCAACACATATTTTGGGGGAACACAGTTCAATCCATAACAGTCCTTAGTATTTTTTTATTGACATAGATAGAATTTCAAGTTTTATAGATATGATGCAGAATGTTTTAATAAACAGCAAGAGGTATAATTTTTACACAGTCATTTGGCTTTTATTGTTTATGGGGTTTTCTTTTTTTTTTTAAATCAACCTTCTATAGTGTCTGATACTTATTTTTAATTATCGTAAGGCAATTTCCAAGTCATTCTGTGTATCCTTTCAAGTGACTAATATGTAATACATAAAAATGTTTGGTACTTTGAGGTAATTTTCTTTAAAAAAATTGTAATCTACCAATCCAAAATAAATGGTATAGAAGTGTTGCATGATAATTTTTACTGTCCTTTCTTGTTTGTAGGGAAGCAGCACGAGAGTGTCGTAGGAAGAAGAAGGAGTATGTGAAATGTTTAGAAAACAGAGTGGCAGTGCTGGAAAACCAAAACAAGACACTGATTGAGGAGCTAAAAGCACTTAAGGACCTTTACTGCCACAAATCAGATTGATTTGGGATTTATTTTCACCACTTAAGGTGGAAAAAAGGACTGGCTTGGCCACTACCAGAAAGACAAAAATAAACATTTTATTTTCTAAACATTTCTTTTTTTCTATGCGCAAAACTGCCTGAAAGCAACCACAGAATGTCGTTCGTTTGTGCTTCTGCATTAAACTGTGAACGTTTCAACACCTGCCTCTACTCCCCCTCAAGAAATTCCAGCACCAAGAATCAGGAAGAGACTTCTGCTTTTCAGCCCCCACCCTCCTCAAGAAGTAATCATTTGTTTACTTGCAATTGATGGGGGTAAATGAGGAAAAGAAAATCTTTTTTTAAAATGATTTCAAGGTTTGTGCTGAGCTCGATTGCCTTAGGGACAGAATTATCCAGCCCCTTAAGCTGAAGTAATGCGTGGGCCGCATGCCTAAAGTAAGTAAGGTGCAATGAAGAAGTGTTGATTGCCAGTTGACGTGTTTTTCACATTTTCATTGTGAATTATGGAAAATTGTTAAGAAAAATGGCCTCTAAAAAAGAATTTTAGTATGGTGTTGAAGAAATTAGAAATGAATTTGGAGTGTTTTCTGTGTACATTCTCTTCCTCGCTACTGAAAACTTGTCATTGGTCCTTAAAAATATTCTGTACTAACTACAGCTCTTCCATAGGTCAGTTGTTGCTTCTTAATTCAATTCTGTATGTGTTCACCATTTTGAATACATTAAAAGAAGTAGCCAACTGAACGCACAAGCATGATTATTTGAATTTTAAATTAAATCGAAGGACATAAAAGTATAAAGCTTTTTGTTTTAGTTAGTACTAAATTCTTAATAAAAAGATGCTCATTAGTAAACCAACCCCTTGAGTAATATAACAAGGTTTTTAAATAAATGCTTTTGTCCTCACCTTCAAAAATATTTATATTGTCACTTATTTACTTAAGAAGACATTTCTAATTATACTGTTCCCCTTTGCACTTACATTGTACCACCACCAGGAAAGCCTTCAAGATGTTAAATAAAGCCAAGTGATACATTTGTTTATGAAATGTTATGGGCTGTAGAAAAAATACTGATTTTAAATCTTTCCCACATATCTCAAGTGAATTTTTTTAATGAAAAAATCACAAGGAATTCTAAAAAGTACAGTGTTAGATACGCACAAGGAAAGTAATTTTCTTCAGACATATGTAATGGATTCTATACTGTAACATTTGCATTGTCAATCACATAAAACTTTGTTTTCCCCTAGAAAGAGTAGTTTTGCTTTAGCTCTCTGTTATGCTATATAACCTTTGTCATCATTACCTATTTTAACTCCTGACTATAACAGTCTGTATCTGTGTGAATCATATATTGTTTCCAATGCCATAATTATTAAGTACCCATTTTATTCACTAAGACTGATAAATCTAAAAGTTATCCTTTAAAAGGAAAATACTAAGATTTAAAAAATTGGAGACTGACAATGTTTGATTATAATATCTCATTTGAGAACAGAATTCCTTTAGAGAGTCAAGAAATGTCGAAAATTAATGTTTTATATTGAGTTCTGGGTTTAAAGTTTAAAAGTTAACATGGTAACAAGATATACAGATAGGAGTATTAATTATTGGGTCCGTTTTGAAAAGTAAGACTTTTAATATTTATAAATGATATATTTTTGTTTATAACAAACCATTGTCTTTTTTCAAGGATGAACAAAGTTTATGAAGGAGCATCATTCTAAGAATTAAGTGATATAGTCTTTATATTTGGACAATTCACCAGATTCCCAAGAAGGCTTTCAAACAACTGTAAAGTTTGATGTTTATCCTGCTGAGCTAATGGGGAAAGTTACAGAACAAAAATTGTTTGTATACCAGCATAGGTATCAAGTGAAATCACTGATCTGTTCACAAGCTAGAATTCTCTCTTACTGAGTCAAAATGCCAAATTGAACAAATGTCATGAGCATTACAAATGAAAATTGCCTGGTGTTTAGCAAGTTTTACTAAGTTTTTCAAAAAATGAGGCTTTCTATTTAATTAAAAAATGAGTTGGCGGTCTTCTTAATCCCTGATAAATCAAGGCCATTACATTCATGACTAGCTGATTGGATTTACTGGTTTTAATGACCTGGTCCTTTATATCTTTAGGATAATTGCATTTGATGTCAGTTCATGGTGAGGTGAGAAATGTCTTTTGCTAAGCCTGTTTTAGACCGTTGAATAGACTTGAAGATTTCAGTTTATACAAGTAGAAATCAAGCATCTTTTGTGCAGACTTTTTTTAAAAAAGAGAATTGGGAAAAAGGTGTTTTTTAAGCATGCAACTTTGAGAAGCTTTATTAAGAAAATTACATAAAAAAAAAAAATCTTATAGCCAAGCAGATATGTGGCCACATTACCAGTAATAAATGTTTTTCTCTTCATATTGGCCAAAAGGGAATGGAAATGTCATTACAGGAATCTGTATATATGCTACTGATTTGCTCTAGAAAATAGCAAGTTTGGTATCACTCACTTTACAAATATAGGGCCATGTGACACTTTTATCTATAGAACAGACTAACTCTAATAAAAATGAAGTGGGGAGGGGTTTATTTTTGATATATTACTCTGAGTTTTCAAGCTTTGATAGTGTTCAACTGAAAAGTGGTTTTAGAAAGGGCTAGATCCAATGTGTTCATATTATTAAAAAATTGATACCAGATACATTTTAAGTTTTTCAAATTCAAGTACCATATTGGCAACCATAATATTGTCATAGGTGCTCTTTTCATTTAGATACTCTTGGGGAAAATGCCATTTGTATAATGTGTACATATATATATATATTTACACAGTATATAATCTGGAGCTCTAAGAGCTCATAAGTCAGGAATGCTGAGTATTATAGTATATTGAGGTCAGATGAAATTTTACATTTTTGTGTGTTTTACTGCATCCCTTTTAGCAGTTTCTTGGACTGCGTTACTCCAGCACTCATGATTATCTTCTAGTTTCCTTCCAAGCTTTTTTTTGTTGTTGTTGTTGTTGTTGTTTTCTTTGGCTTGATACTTTTAAATATGTTACTAGTCACTTGAAAACTTCCCCCTAAAGTATTCGGTTTTTATGCTTTGTCTTTGGCAGCTATAACAGTGGTGAGAACATTTTGAAGATAGCATTTAAAAGAAACCACTGATTTTTCGAAAATCATCCTGGGGGAGGGATTTTGGTGTTTAATTTGAGCAGGGATTTTGTCCGAAAATGTGTTTTGATGGTAGGTCAGCAGCAGTGCTAGTATCTGAAAGCACAATACCAGTCAGACAGGCTGTCCCATCAGAAGTCATCTGGCTGAAGTTCATCTCTGTCTCTCAGGCCTAATCCCTACTGTCATTTTGGGATGATACATGGAATCATACAAAGGCTTAGGAAGGAACAAGTTTGTTTAAACCAGGATGCTTTACTTAGCTTGAAGTGATTTCTATTTAGATTTCTTCTTTTTGTGTTTAATGTGTTTCTAGTTCTGTGATCAGCTACAGTCAACTATTGGAATGAATTGGTCTCTCGTTTATTTTGAAGATCAAAAGCCTGCTTCATTTTGCAGGATTAAATAAGGTTAATTATCTTTAAGTTAGGATTTCTAATTAAAGTGGGTTTTAGAAACTGGTTACACACCTTCACCTTTTCAGTTATTTTCAAGAGGCTTTATTTCCTTTATAGCCCTGAAAACTGTTGGTATATTGTTTCCCATTGACCTAATACAATTGTATATTTATTAGGATTATATTTACATTATATTCTTTGTAAATGTTTGGTATAACTTGCACTTTTAAAAATGACCCAGTTTGGGTATTAGCAACTTGAGAAATTCCCTCATTAATTGTCAGCTGACTTTGTGTCTTTCTCCTCTCTTCAAATCATGTAACCTTTTTAATCTTTTCATTGATTAAAATATTTTAGCATCTAAAGGCTGGCCTTAAAAATAGTTGTAAAAAAAAATTAGATTTGAATAACCCAATTAATTAAAAGGTGGACTTGAACCCTATTTTATTCTTTTTCATCATGGATAGAGGGAAAAGTAACTCAAATGAATAATATTTATTTCCAATTTTAAATGAGACTTTAGTTCTCACCCCAACATTAATACTATCTACCTGTTGCTGTCGAGTTGATTCTGAATCATAGCTAGCCTGTAGGATACCAAGATACTCATGAATTGTCCACAACAGTAAAATATTTTTTAAAGCAATTATTGTCATCATGGCAACCACATGTAATAATTATTTGACAAAGTTTCTTTTGTTTTAAATTGGCTTTGTTAACCTCAAAGAAGTGCTGCCTAAATTAAACAGATTTCACATGAAGGGCAAAGTGAAGTGTGCTTAGTAATAAGCCTGCAGTGAAGAATTGTGGGATAAATTTGTTCACTCAGTTGGACAAAGCACAACTAGAACTTTCATTGGGTGGCTTGGCTATATCTTCAATACTATTAATGTTGACTTTTAAAAACTGACTGCACAGTCACTATATGTACTAGGAACTGGTTTCCTTGACTTACTAGAATCATGGCTAGGAGAGGCACTAATCCTTGAGGGGTCTGAACATATCATGAAGCTGAGCCAGTATGGAAGAAAAATTTCAAATAAATCAAACAGGGTGCTGAAGTTCCATCTGTCTCATCTGCTTGTGATAAGTTCTTATTGATTAGTGAATGTAGCTTAAGCCTTTGTATGTGTCCTCAGGGGGCAGACAGACTTTAAGAGGGACCAGATAATGTTTGAATGGAGGGATTATATTTCAGGTGTTTTAGCTTGAAATTTATTTTTTAAAAAAAAAGAAAAAAATAATAATAAAAAAATAGAACAAAGCCTGTGAAGCAAGTTGATATTATAAACAGGCAGAGTTGTTTAGCACAGAGAGAAGATATTGACCTGTCTGCATTCTGGTACTGTGGGTGCAGGTCCTAGCTGGGGTGTAACATGATACATGTTGAATTATTCTCACCAGCAAGTAAAAGGAAAATGAACAATCCTCAGGAAATGTCTTTGAAAAAGGTCAAACAGTAGGAGATTCAAATTTTACCTACTTTACACAGGTATTATTTAATACTTTTTATAGAACTATGGCATTTCCAAGCTTCTGCCCAACTGAGGAGCATCTCAGAGATGTGAGAGTAAATCTGAGATAGTTCAAAAATTGATAGGGAAGGAGGAAAATCCCTGAAGTTAATGATCTTATGTTCGTTGGCCAAGTGAAATGATCAATCGTTGTGTTCGGAAGGTTTTATTTTCTTATGTTTTTCAAATTGAATTGGTAAATGCTTTATAGGTGTATTTTTATCCAGGTGCCACTCCAACTTGTGTATGTAAAAAAATTATATTAAAAGTGGGAAATAATTTGTCAACATTTTTCTGAGTATAGATTTATTAGGGGTGGCAAAGAAGAGTGCTAGTCAGCAGTTTTCCATGTAAAGTTGTCCCTGACTGATTTGTCCACATGTCAGTTGTCATCCCCCACCAAAGGAATTATTTCTAACCCAGTTGTATCACTTAAAACTTTTTAGAAACAAAATAATCAGGGAAGTTTCTAGAGAGAAAGGTGTTTGGTTTTCGGGTTTTTCCTTGAGGATTGGGGTAAAGAATACCTCTCCCCAAAACTGTCAGCACAAAACAGGGTATTGATTTTAACTCTGATGTTTCTATTGGAGTTGAATAATAAAAAACTATAATGAGGGAAATACATTTCTAATAAAATTCCCTACATTCTAGAAACATCCCTGTTTTAATTTTTTTATCTAAACCCTTTTGTGCTTTATCTGTGTAAAAAGATGTACTGAGTTCCAAAATGCATTTTATTAACACTATGTACATATTAGCTGCTTTGTGTTCAGAATGGTAGCAATTGCTTTGTATATTAAAGTGATTCTTGTGAATTTGTGAAATATTGTCATAAAGTGCTTTTTTCTTACTGTAATCTTTGTGGTATCAACTGTCATAATACCCTTTTTACACAAACATTTATGTGCAGTCACATAAACATGCTTTTAAAAACTTTCTAAGTCTCTTTTTTGGGGATGGGATTGCTCTGTATTTTGTTTTTTGAGAGAGTTAAGCCATGTTTTCTTGGACTTACTGTTACATGAGCAAAAGTTATAATATTAGAATATATCACACACTGTTGCAGAGCAACAGAAAACTAACTCAGGAGACAACATGTCTTCAGTTACTTCATCCTACTATGATACTTGTAGTTTTTAACAAGATTCTTTTTCCCTCAGTAAGATCAAATAGTGCGTTTTTGAGGATTTGGTGATGTTAACTGCCGTGTTTAGACAGCCAGTGGGAGGTATGTGATCAGCTGTCTCCCGTGTCATAAAATGCTTGTTTGCACTGGAAGAACCGTAGGAGTAGGTAACTTCTCAGGTCCCCTTGCAATTCTAAAATCTGTAGTCATAAAATGGAAGGGAAAAGGATGAAAAATTGCTTAAGCCAAAAGAAAAAAAGATTCCTGTATTATCAATTCAACTTCTGAAAATAAGCAGTTGCATTTATTAAGTAGATTTTTTTTTTAATTGCCAAGATGTGTTTATTAAGCTGGTTGTACTTGTAATGAAAGGATTGCATGGTTTTCTTTTTTTCTCCCTTCTACAATGTATTGTACAAATTGAGATGCTTCTAAAAGTGAAAGGGAATGATAGTAGTTACATGGAGACAACAGATTTAAGCCAGGATTGTCCTGAGCAAATGAGGACCTATGGTCACCTTACTTGTAAGCCCTGTTCAGATGCTTGGACCTACAGTGAAAGTCTAGAGTGCTTATCTTCTCTTTTTACCATATAGACTTTGCCTAAGTGACTTCATCCATACCTTTGCCATCACTGGCTCATTTCACAAATATTCCTTAGGACATACTTCTGGACACCGAAGTTACAAAGAAAATGTTAACAGTCTCTGCCCTCTAGAAGGCAAATCCCAAATATTCTAACAGTTACACATTTTAGCCCTGACCTCTCCACTGCGCTGAGTACCCTTCCATTGTATGTATATGCCAGGGTGGCACAAATTCTCACTCCACTGCTAATCTAAAGGGTGGTGGTCAAACCCACCCAATGGCACTGTGGAAGAAAGGCCTGGTGATATGCTTCCATAAAGATTACAGCCAAGAAAACCCTATGGGGCAGTTCTACTCTGTAAAACATGGGGTTACCATGAGTCAGAATCAACGACGTCAATGGGTTGCTTTTTTATGTCTGTGCCACAATTTGTTTATCCTTTCATGGACATTTGGGTTGTTTCTACTTTTTTGCTATTGTGAATAGTGCTGCCTTGAACATTCATGTACAAGGATTTATTGAGTACCTATTTTCATTTCGTTTGAGCATATGCTTAGGAGTAGAATTGCTGGGTCATACACTAATCCTACAACTAAAGGAATCACTCAACTGTTTTCCAGTGTGGCTGCACCATTTTACATTCCCATCAGCAATGTACAAGGGTTCCAATTTCACCAACACTTGTTATTTTCCAGGGTTTTTTTTGTTTTTTTTTATTAGCCATCCTCATGAGTGTGAAAACCCTGGTGCCATAGTGATTAAGTGCTACAGCTGCTAACCAAAGGGTCGGCAGTTCGAATCCGCCAGGCGCTCCTTGGAAACTCTATGGGGCAATTCTACGCTGTCCCGTAGGGTCACTATGAGTCGGAATCAACTCGACGGCACTGGGTTTTTTGGTTTGGTCATGGGTGTGAGGTGAATATCATTGTGGTTTTCTGTTTCCCTAAAGACTAATGTTGAGAATC
This sequence comes from Elephas maximus indicus, assembly GCF_024166365.1. Taxonomy (NCBI): domain Eukaryota; kingdom Metazoa; phylum Chordata; class Mammalia; order Proboscidea; family Elephantidae; genus Elephas; species Elephas maximus. Next base: position 106,482,180 of record NC_064824.1, read on the forward strand.
TTTTCACATGCTTGTTGGCCATTCATGTATCTTCTTTGGACAAATGTCTATACAAATCCTTTCCCCATCATTTAATTGGGTTGTTTTTTGTTGCTGAGCTGTATGAGTTTCTTGTATATTCTGGATACTAGACCCTTATCAGATACATGACTTTCAAATATTTTCTCCTGTTCCATAGACTGTCTTTTCACTTTCTTGATAATGTCATTATTTTTTAACTTAGGTGTTTTTTTTTTAAGTAATATGTGCATTTGGAAAAAGCTAAACGGTAGAAAAGGGCCAACAGTAAAAAGCTGTGTACCCTTTTAGTCATAATCTGTGTGTATACATGCAGGTGTAATGTATATCCTCTCCTCCTACTCCCCCTTTTACACAAATGATGTCTTATAAACAGTTCTGCATTTTGCTTTTTTCACTGAATGTATCTTGGATATAGTTCCATTTCAAAATATGTACATCTGCCCCCCTCTTTCTAACAGGTGTGCAGTATCCCACTGTATGGATATTTCATGGTTTACTTAATGGTACTCTTCTGTAGACATTTAGGTTGTTTGAAACGTTTAACTGTGTGCAGCTATACACAAGCTAGGGTATCTCCAGGGTAGGTGGAAGTGGAAATAACTTCTGAAGTATGGTTTTCTTCATATTTGGTGTAAGAATCTGCTAAACTGATATAAAATACTGTTTGTTAGTTTTTTTTTTTTTTAATGTCATACTTTGGTCTATGTACTTTTTTTAAGGAAGAAAAATTAGAAGTAGCAGAACCAGCCTTACACAAGATTATGAAGTAGATAGGCAGGCCTTCCTTTTCTCACCTCTGTTACATTGTTTCCCTTCTAATCTCCCTCAGAAACAATTCTCAGCAAAGAAACTAAATTTTTCAATATGCTCTTGTCTAGTGCTATTACATTTTAGCCCTGCCCTGGTTGTAGAAAGAAAGATATAACATGATTTTAGAACTGAAAGAGATTTCAAAACTAACAATCAGGTCCTCAAATTTTGAGGTAAAAAAAAAAAAATGAGAGTTAAAGGAGCCTTGGTGGCACAAGGCTTCCATCCCAGCTGCTGACTGACAGGTTTATAGTTCGAACCCATCCAGTGGCTCTGCGGAAGAAAGAGCTGATCATCTGCTCCTGTGGAGATTACAGCCTAGAAAACCCTATGGGGCAGCTGTACTCTGTCACGTGGGGTTGCTACACGTCTAAATTAACTCCAGGGCACCTAACAGCAACAACAGGGATGCCTGGGTTTCATGTCGTTTTGATGTCAGTGCTAAGAGAACCCGAGTCTCTAAGTTTCCCAGAACAGGGCCCTCTATATTCACAGCAACAATTTGCCTCATCCTGTTAAAGAACTTGAAAATGCTTCCCTCTAGAAGTTCTGGAGATCAGTAGGTTTATGGCTATTTCTCTGATACGAAAATCGTGTCTATTTCACCAACTACCAAGTCATGCCCTATATCTAGGACCACTTAACAATACTGGGTATTTTTGAAAGGTAGGTTTTATTTTTAAGAATTTCCAAATTGATAGAAAATGCTCCTCTATAGAGATTAAATGACATTGATTGTTGGAGGTGAATCTTTTACATAAGTTCGTGGTAACTCAGTCAATTGACTGTGATTATGCATTGATATTTTAATATGCCTGAGTGTGTGCTTATCCCTACTTACAGCAGCTAACAACAACTTAGGTCAAGGATAAATAAAGCACAGAAATTAAGTTATTTAATAACATAGCTGATCTGTAAAGGGATCTGTGTTTTTCACAATACTGAGCTCCCTTTATGTACAGGGCACCATGCTAACATTTGAAATATAAAGTATGTATAATCGATAATCCTTGTCTTCCAGTAGCATAAATTGTATTTGGTAAGATAATGTTAACTACTTAACTACTAAATTCCACAGCCTCTACGTTACTGCTGTCATGTAAACTCGTCTTAAAAGAATTTGATCACTAAAAAATTAACTTTTGAAAAACCTTTTGTGGATTTAAGTATGGGATTATAATTGCCTATTTCCAAGGGCAGAAGTAGCAGTTCATACATAATCTTCAAAATGACAAAATCATTACCTAAAATTCTAGGTCTTTAACACATGGAGTTACTCTCCTTTTTTCCTGATTAAGAATAGAGTCACTAATTACAAGCCCATCACATTTCACCAATCCATAGAACTTTGCCCTGTTCATAGAAATCTCTTGCCTAAGCAAGCACAGTAGTAGTGCTGCCAAGACTTACTTTGTAACCAATTTTATTTGCCTTTATCTTAAATCTGATTTATTTAGTACTTTTAGTATTTTTGGTACTTTGCAGACATGATAAATTTTGATGAACTCTGTCATTTCCTTTTAATCCCTTTTAATTGCAGGGGGATCACATTATCAGCAAGGAATTTAATTCTTAAGAAATGCATCATTTGTTTTTTGTTGTGTGCCGTCGAGTTGATTCCGACTCATAGCAACCATATAGGACAGAGCAGAACTGCCCCCATAATGTTTCCAAGGCTGCCATCTTTATAGGAGCAGATCGCCTGGTCTCCCACAGAGCAGCTGGTGGGTTTGAACTGCTGACCCTTCAGTTAGCAGCCAAGCGCTTAACCAGTGCACACCAGGGCTCCTCATGTATTTTTAACTATACACAATTTATAAGACAGTAAAAATGCAAGCACACCACTTAAATATCTTCACTTTTCCATCCTCTCATTTTTAAGTTAATCTCTTTCTAGCCTAGAGATGTTGTTTTGGGCTGGGTTCTCTACAGAAGCAAAACCAGTAAAACATTTATATAGACAGAGCGAAAGAAAGACTTGTATCAAGAAAATGGCTCATGTGGTTATAGAGGCTGGGAAGTCCCAAGTCTGTGGGTCAGGCTGGAGGCTTCTGACTCACATAGCTGCAAGAGCTGGTGATCCCAAGATCGACAGGTCAGACAGCAGGCCTCTGGCTCACAAGCTGCGAAGGCTGACCAATCCCAACATCGGCCGGTAAGCTGCTAGCTCAAGTCCCAAGAACCAGAGGTCAAATGAACAGGAGCCAGCTGCAGGATCCAGAGCAAGCAAAAGCCAGCGAGCTTTGCCAGAAAGTCCACATACACTGGATGCAAGCCACATCCTCAAGGAAATTCCCTTTCAACTGATTGGCTGCTCATAGCAGATCTCATCATGGGGGTGATTACATCATATCAGATCTCATTATGAAGATGATTACATCATTACATAGCTGCCAAACTACATCATAACTGTCAAACCACTGAGAATCATGGCCCAGCCAAGTTGACATACAACCTTAACCATCACAGATGTCTCGCCAAATTTTGCGTCTGTGTTTTTCAAAATGTTTTTGATACCTCCAATTTGAAAAATAAATGCCTCTCTTCAGCAACTGCAGTTTGTACGAGGAGTATATAGTACCTTAACAATTTAGTCTTAATGTCTTCTATTTTGGTATAAAGGTTTGAATTCTATTATATATGGCCACGAGAAGGTGGGCAGTCATTAATATACATTTCCCAGCTTTCATATTTGAGCTTTAGAAACTGCTGGCTGAAAGACTTATTCCAGATATTTGGGAAGTGAGCAGGAGGGGAGGGGGAAGACATATACTATATAGATTTTAGGGTAGGGCAACCTCTGAGGTAAAAGGGACTCATGTGAAAACGAATCATTATACCTGCAAGTTTTATGTCCCTAGTAGTCTTCACTCCACACACCTGCACACCTTTCATGTGCAAAGGCCTTTGTCTGGAGAACCAAACCAAAATAGTTTGCCAGACCTTTCTTCCAAGGAACCTGTGGGTGGGTTTGAACAACCAATCTTTCTATTAGTAGCCAAGTGTTTGCACCATATAGGGACTCAATCTCTTAGGAGAGGGAGACACTAAAAGTTCAAGAAATATAGCCTCTGCCCTGAGAGTTTTCAATTTTGTGTTCAACTGCTAGACTATCAACAGAAAGGCTGGCAGTTTAAACCCACCCAGAGGCGCCTTGGAAGAAAGACCTGGTGTTCTGCTCCCAAACAGTCACAGCCCTGAAAATCCTGTAGTGCACAGTTATACTCTGAAACACAAGGGGTTATCACGAGTCAGAACTGAATGGACAACAACTAGTGTTTTTACTAAGATGAAGTATTTATTCTAATCCTTTTGTGTGAAAGAATAAATGTTCTACTAGAAACTATGTGAAGACGATGGTACCAGGGCTTCAGATAGTTCTGTCATAAACTAAGCAAGATACCCTTAAGAGGTAATGTACTTACAAAACATTAGCCTATTTTATAGCGGTAATTCTAAGAGCCTGATGTTATGCACATATTTTAACACATCTTTGCAGCAGTATTTGATACTAATTGGGGGAAAAGTTACTGATACCCACTGAGTAACTTAACTGCCTGATGGTTCAAAGAAATTGAGAAATGTGAGAATCAAGGCTTAGTAAAGTAGGTTTGGACTAGGTTTCCATCTTTAACTTGAGGACAAATCAAGCACACTTAAGGTGTACATTTATGGGATAAATGAAATATCAACATAAGTGAAAAATATGTCAGAACCTTGTTGATATTTACAGTAGACACTGTGCTGCCCAGATTCTTCCCCTCCCCACTCACACACTGAAGCACTCATCTCCCAGCTTCTGGCAATCTCGGCGGCTGGTGGCTCTCGGTTGAGCCCCTCTCCCGAAACTATCTCCAGTCCAGAGTTCTGCCCCTTACATCCAATGACTAAGGTATAAAGGCCTGCCCCTTTGCCCAGAAGAGGAACAACTGCAGAGCATCCCAACTCTGAGGAATTGGCTAAGTGCTCTCCTGAGTGCATCCCAGCCCAATTTCTTCCTCTTCCCAGTTCTGCTGCTTTCCCTCCCTCAGAGGTGTCCATCTTGGAAGCATTCTCATTTAAACTTTCTGCACCCTCACCTCCATCTCTGGGTCTTATTTCCCCAGGGAACTGACCTGAGACAACATACTAAACCCAAAGCCAACAAAATCTATTTGATTTTCACTTGCACAATCAAATTATTCCTGCTCAGTTTTTCTTGCCTTTTATTCTATTTGTAGGACAAGGAAAAAAATTACCTTCAACCTTTTCTGATTTTTAATTATTTTACGAAAATGTAAAACATAACCCAAGTACTGCTTTCCCCACTTGATAGACTATCCAGACCTCTAGTTGAAGTCCTCCTGCTTCTACACACACACACCCATCTTAATACCTATCTCCAAGGTTAGGGTCTTAAAGGAGCTGAACTCCAATTAATATTTTCATTTCTAATACCATACCAAGATGGGATTGGCTTTTCATTACAGTACTGGTGATACTGCAGGGCTTTTAGTTAATTTGTTTTAAAACACCTTTCATGTTCTTGGAACAGTATTGGCATTTTATGATTTTGGTAGGTTATGGATATTTCCATTTCATGTGCATTTATCAAAATTTTGTTTAAGTACATCACAGAATATTCACAATCTTAATTCAAATTTATTAATGTAAAACTGCTATTTAAAATTTTTTTAATTTTATTTAAAATTTAATATAAATACAGCTTAAGATCTATTTAAAATAAGGTTTATGCATATGTGACTTCATAAATTCTATCAAAGATAATCATACAGTAATGACACAATCATATAACCCAAAGAGCAATGCCCTCTAAATGGAATGTATCGGAATGCATCTTTCTCATTTAACAAATATTTGGGTGGTTACAATATACGAGATACTGGGGAGGCAGCAGTGAAAGGGAGATAGCCATTCCCTGCCCTCAAGAAGCATACAGTCTACTGAAGAATACAGACATTGAATAAATAATTTTAAGTATGACACAGAAGGTGCTTATACTTGGCAATGAGCCAGTTTCACATGGAGGGATGAGATTTATAACTTTTTCCCATTGTCATCCTATGTATTATAAAGGGGCAGGGAAACCCTAGGAAAGAAATACACGAAAGCATTGAGAAGTGGTAAAGGTGAACGGGAAAATTACAGTTTTTAATCTGAAGAAGATAACTACTAGATGGTGCCCGGCTACTACTACTGACTGCTCTGACAGGGATCACAATAGAGGATCCCGGACAGTACTGGAGAAAAACGTAAAACAAAAATTCTAACTCACAAAAAAAAGACCAGACTTACTGGTCTGACAGAGACTGGAGAAATCCCAGGAGTATGGCCCCCAGACACCCTTTTAACTCAGTACTGAAGTCACTCCTGAGGTTCACCTTTGACCAAAGATTAGACAGGCCCATAAAACAAAACAAGACTAAATGGGCATACCAGCCCAGGGGCAAGGATGAGAAGGCAGGAGGGGACAGGAAAGCTGGTAACGGGGAATCCAAGGTCGAGAAGGGGAGAGTGCTGACATGTTGTGGGATTGGCAACCAATGTCACAAAACAATATGTGTATTAATTGTTTACTAAGAAACTAATTTGTTCTGTAAACCTTCATATAAAGTACAATTAAAAAAAAAAGAAGAAGATCCCAAATTTTTGGTGCTTTTCAAAAAATAACTAAGAGTTTATTTTTACTTATTCCTTTGTTTATATACTTAAATCTGAAATTAAGCCATAAAACATGAGACCCTAGCAAACTAACATCCTAATCTCACACAATCAGAAGTACTTAGACCTAAATAAGGCAGACATTTCAATAGCATTAACAACTCTGTGAAGGCATTTTAAACCTCCTGTTTTATATACAGAAAATTAGGAAACTGGGTTAAACATTACATATCTCAGAATGTATTTTAAAGTAATTTGCATGATTTAGCCTCACCAAAACCAACACTGGTTTGAAGACACCTTTATACCAGCCCTTTATCATATTATCAATGAAAACTCTTTATCAAGGGGGAGTAGCATTGGACAGAGAAACAACATAAACCAAAACCTCGCACTTTCTTTTAATGTTCAGTGAGTTTCGAAGTGAGTTAAATATGACTAAAACGTCACAGCAACGGGACAAAGTAGTTTGTTTTAAAAGTGTACGTGTTTTGTCCCTTAAGAACTTACTGATCTGAATTTTTGTACAGCAAGCCATCTAATATGGCTCGATTTCCAGTCTAAGACCTTCACTGACACACTCAATGACAAAAGTCTTATAAATTATAGCCAACTATAAATCCTCCCTCTGGTTTCTCCTCTGGGCTTTGTAAATATGTACATCTTTTCCAGGATCATAGTGAACCTTACTCACAGTAAACTGTCTCTCCAGCATTGCTAAGAAGTTGTTATCCCGCTCGTAACGAATCCGGCAAGCTAGCAGAATCATGGAACGGTCACTACAGAGATATTCCAGTGTTTGAAGAAGATCTGTAAACGTTTCTTCTAAATATATGATATCAGCTCCAAGTATCAGGTCAAATTCTCCAGGTGAAAAACTCTGCAGATTCTGTCCCCAAGTCAGCTCCTTAACAATAGCTTTGGGTTGGATCTGGGGAGCTAAGTTGGCTTCAACATTTGATTTAAGAAATTCTAATGCTACTTTTCGATCCGTGATAGTCACATGAGCACCTAGAATGTGAGGCAAAGAGGAAAGTCATGTGCACATCAGTAGAACTCTAATAGGCAGAGAGAGGGTCAAGTTAAACAGGGCAGAGTACCTGTCCCTAACCATTCCTCCTGATGTGCTAAGTACCACATCCTTCATGGGTAGCGGCAATTGAACAGTGACCTACAGCTCCTTCTGCACTGCCCACTGGCAAATGTGAACCTCTGATGTGCTTCTATGACACATCTGCTGTTTGATGAAGTTGGGCCTATGAAGTGCAATGTCACCAAGTGACAACAATCTGCTGCTTCTAAATTCTGCAAGCAGAGCTGGCCCACCCTCCATAGGTGCCTCCCACTCTATGTCATTCATTAGGTCATGTTCTTCAAGGCAGTAGGTCTCAAGGTAAAATGGAATCCAAGAATACAAAATCTGGCAGCAGTCTACTACAAAGGTGGTAAGACACCAAAAACAGAAAGGTTGCTCTCTGGAGTTGAAGCCAAAAAGAGAATCAAGGAAGAGATTAACTGGCTACTAAGAAATCCAAGTCCACCTCTCTATGCTATAACGAAGCAGCCAACCTATATGTATTTATGTCATGCAGCTGTAATTTTAAGAAATGATAAACTTAGAAACAGTCAATTATATGACAGTACTGTAGGTTAAAACACTAGATGATGTTATTAGTACTAGGATTTCACATGCAATGTGGACAATTAACAAGGCAATATTTTACTTATTAGAGGGCAGTGGTGGTTCATTGGTAGAATTCTTGCTCTCTACGCAGGAGACCTGTGTTCGATTGCCGGCCAACGCACCCCATGCACGAGCACCAGCCATCTGTCAGTGGAGGCCTGTGTGTTGCTATGATGCTGAACTGGTTTCAGCAGAGCTTCCAGTCTAAGACAGGGTAGAAGGAAAGCCTGGTGATCTACTTCTGAAAAATCAACCGATGAAAACCCTATGGATTACAATGGTCTGATCCTATTGTGCATGAGCTGGGGGCCAAATCGGTGACAGCTAACAACAACATTTTATTTGTTTTAATGGATTGTTTACCACGAACTGAAAGATAAAATTTTTTGACCCAATACGGCTTTGAGAAAATTGAACATAAGGTCAGCCCTACAATACCTCATCTATATCGTAGTAACAACATAGTAAGGATAATCCCATTTTGTTTCAGCCCCATTCATTCTGAAATGTAAAATTCTCTTTCAACATTCCTAAAATTATTTTTAGGTGAAGAACTTTGAATATACCATGGACTGCCAAAAGAACAGACAAATCCGTCTTGGAAGAAGTACAGCCAGAATGCTCCTCAGAAGCAAGGATGGCAAGACTTCATCTCATCTACTTTGGACATGTTATTGGGAGGATCAGTCCTTGAGAAGAACACCATGCTTGGAAAAGTAGAGGGTCAACAAAAAAGAGGAAGACCCTCAATGAGATGGACTGGTGCAGTGGCTGCAACAACTGGGCTCAAGCCTAACACCAATCATGAGGATGGCTCAGGACCAGGCAGTGTTTCATTCTGTTGTACACAGGTTTGCTATGAGTCGAAAGCGACCTGACAGCACCTAACAACAAAATTATTTATTTGCATCCTTCATCAATTTGTAATCTTTATAGATAATCCTCCCACACAATTTCAGACCAGCTGTAGGAAGCATCGTTCCAATGGTAGCTTATACTGTTTCTTACATTGACGTGCAACATTAGGACAGTGTTTAATCCAATTAGACGTTTGCTGTCCTAGAATACAATACTGATGCAAATGCTCAAGTTGTTAGTTTGCGCAAGTGTGGACCTACCACCTTCATCCCAGGAACTTTAAGCAGTGCAATGGTGGTGAAGAAATAAGAGTGAGGCTGAAGAGTCAGAAAGGATGTGACTGCTGAGCCTTGCTAAGAAGCCTGTGATTTAGCCTGCAGGCAGCAGGAGACACAAGAAGGTTTAAATACAGGTGACTCGATCACTTTGCATTTTCAGATGGACCACTCTGAGCGCTGTTGGGAAATCAGAGTTAAGACAAAGCAGAGGCAGAAAGGCCAGGTGGGAGGGTGGATACAGTCATGCAGGGCTGTATCTGACAACCTGGGTTTGAGTGCCAGGTCTCCACCGACCGGGATGTCAGAAAGTAGCTTAGTCTCCTGGAATCTCAGTTTCATTTGAAAGAAATGAAAATTAAAAATAATACCTATCTTACTTGGGGGTGTTATAAGGCTTCCCTAAGGAGAACAAGATCTGTGGCAGTGGGGGGTGGAAAGGGAGAAATGGATTCAAGAAGTAGTCAATAGTAGTTAATAGAAGTAGTTAAAAGTAGTTAATAGGAATCAGCAGGGATCAGGGAAGGCTGGAAGGGTAAGACTCAAGATGTTGGCTTGGGTGACTACTTGGATACTGATGCCAACTCCAGACAAAGGAGAAAGAAGGAGTTTGGGAAAGGAAGAAGAGTAGGAAAGGGAAGAAGAATTTGGGTTTAAACATGTATTGTTTGAAATACTGGGAAGTAATCAGGGAGAGATACCTGTATCCAGTTCTTAGACATACAAGTCAAATTTCAGAGGAGATCCATACCAGAATTATAGAAAAGTAGAAGACAGTTTCTTCCTGAGCATATATATATTTTAGGACAGTGGTCTCCAGGCTTGTTTGGGTATCAGAGTCACCTAGAAAGCTTTTGAAATCTATATGCCCTGGCCCACCCCAACTTACAGAACCCTGTCTTAAGGATGGGCTATTTTTCTTCTAAGAATAGTTGCCAAATAGCATGAAAGCTGCATTAAAGTCACCTGGGGAGATTTTCAACTAAGCACCAAGCTTTGTGAGTCAGAAAACCAAAACCAAACTCATTGTCATCGGGTCGATTCCGACTCATAGGGACTGTATAGGAAGGAGTAGAACTGCCCCATAGGGTTTCCATAGAGCGAATGATGGATTTGAATGGCTGACCTTTTAGTAAGCAGCTGAGCTTTTTTTTTTAACCACTGCACCACCGGGGCTCCTTAAGAGTCAGAACTGGATTCAAATTCTAAGACCACAACCTATTAGTTGTACAGCCTTGGGCAAGTTGCTTAAACTCTACCAGCCTTCCTTTCATCCCTTGGTGAAACTCTAGACTGATCATGCAAGGCTGTGTTGAGAAAGAATAAGAGAGGGCAAATACACAGCACCCAAAACATAGCAATTGCTCGGTAATTAGCAGCTGGTTTTTCTTTTAACAAGAATATCACATCACCTATATGAATGCTCTGCACAGCACTTAACCTTTTGGGGCATTTTTCTGTAATGTTTATTTTATCACCCCATTAGAATTGGAACATAAGCTTCCTGAGAGCAGTGACCTGCCTGACTTGTTCACTGCTATATCCACAGAACCTAGAACCTGGTAGCCGGCATAAATAATAAATATGAGAATCATGTAGTACTGCAGAGAAATGGTGAGGATGTAATGTAAAATGAAGCATCATATATGTGTGTGTGCTGAGTTTCCTCCAGCTATAAAGAGGCTATTTGCTCTCCCTCCTTCACGGGGTTAAATTCAGTGGCACATGGAAAAGTACCTTAAACCAAATGACAATTATACGTACATGGTTAAGATTATTCATCTTAAAACCTAAGTCGCCTCAAGATCATAATAGTAACATTAAATAATTGAAGGTGGCAAAGCAACCTCCCACAAGAAGTATAGCTAACAGGGAGAAAGAGACAGAGAAGAAATGAGTCTGATAGTCTTACTGGAGCTAAGAGCACCAGCAGTTTGCCCACAAATCATAACAAATAGAAGGGGAAAAAAAAAAAACCCAGTAAGGGGAAAGCCAACAGTGGGTTTTGTGCTAACAAAACCACAAATGCACCTCTTGATGAATTCCCCTAACTAAGGAGAGAACCAATGAGTCGCACTCACCCAGCAGGGCAGCCACTATGCCCACCAGCCCCGTGCCGGCACCCAGCTCCACAGCAGAACAGCCCCTGAGCTCCATGGCTCCCATCTCCAGGTATGTGGAAAGAACAATGGCCTGAATCAAAACACAAGTGTGATTGTGATTAAGGTCAGCAAGTGTTTTACGGGCTACGGGGTTTAGGCAGGCTACGCACTGGCAGATAGAGACCCCATACACATACATGCACACACACAGACACACACCCTCCACTGCAAGGTTCAATTCCCAATTTAACCACACACAGGACCTTAGCTGCTGCTTTGAGGTGATCTGCAAGAGCACAGATCCAGCATACTGCAATACAACTTCCCCAGGCACCACCAAAGGCCCTAACAGAAACAGCAGTGCTCAGTAACACTGTCTACATAAGACACGGTCTACGTAAGACACGGTCCTGCTGACCCTACGGAGCTTAATTTCATGCTGTGTCACAGTCCTTGACACTTGAGGCTTATAAGACTATTCTGGAAGAACTGGCATGAACAATTTCTGATTTTGTTTAAGAGAACGTCTGGTTCCTAAACCAAGCTCAGGTCAGCAAGGCCACATCCTCACCCAAGGAAAAAAAGCAGAGCAGTGCCCAAGGGTCCCAGAGCTTTGGACCTCCCTCCCCCTCTCCTGTGTCCCATTGTGGTCACTGCCCCACAGGAGCCCTCATCATATATTCTGAGCATCAGAAGGTAAGTTTTAGCCAAAATTTTGGACACTTGATATGTGAGTAAGCATTTGCTTATAATTCTATAGAACTGTACCATTAACATAATTTTTAATACACTTTATTGCTCATGGTCACATAATATTCCAAAAGGGAGAAAGAATAATTAACAATTCCTCTTCTTGGTAAGCATTCCACACCATTATTCATCCTTATAACTCCTTACCTGAATACCTTTTATGTAGTTACCTTGTACTAGATACCTAGAAGTGATATTAGTGGGTTAAAATATATTAACATTTTTATTCCTAAATGTTTACCTAAGATTCCTAACACATTGCTAATAATGTAAAATTATACAGATGCCAATCATTTATTCAACATTAATGGGGCTCCCGCTGAGTCCCAGGTGTGGGGCTAAATGCTCAGGGCACAAAACTGTCCTCAATCCAATGACAAACTGTGCTGCAAGAGGAAGAGGTAAAAACGCAATTATAATTGTGCCTCGATTACAACTATGGAAAACGTAAAAAAAAATATGATCTTCAGTTGGGGAATTATCACTTTACAATATTCTTTGTGCAATTTTTTAAAAAGACTAAGTTAATGGGTATCAAAAGCAGTCTCCTGCTTTCCTTCCACTGCCCCCTCACCCTGGCAGGTCTTATTTAACCTCCATCAGTTTTTACTCACTCAACGTTAAAATACAGTCTACGGTTGGGGAACAAGGGGGTGACTGCTAATGGGTATTTTGGGGGGGGAGGTGAGGAAGTGTTTTAAAATTGAATATGGTAATAGTTGCACAACTCTGTGAATATACTAAAAACCACTTCACTGTACATTTTAGAGAGTTCAGCTGCTAACTGAAAGGTTGGCAGTTAAAATCCACCAGGTGCTCCTCGGAAACCCCATGGGGCAGTTCTACTCTGTCCTATAGGAAATACTATGAATCGGAATGGACTCAACGGCAATGGGTTTGGTTTGGTACATTTTAAATGGGTGAAATGTACGGTATGTGAACGATCTATCAATAAAGGTTTTTTTGTTTTGTTTTGTTTTTTGACCAGTCTTATTATCAAGTGTGGATATTTTCGGAGGTCCCCAGAGCAGACTTACCGCATCCCAAACTACCGCAGCGACTCCCAGCTGTCTCCAGTCCTGCCGGATCTGGATCGTGTGGTTTGCAAAGGAGAAAGTGGCAAGAGGTTTGTGGAATTTCTGCAACCCCATCACCGCGGCTTCCTCGTATGGGACCAGGGCCATTTCGCCCGCGCCCAGCTCTCTGCTCCCTCAAGCCTGGCATTCAAAAGAGTCCTTGTTGACGCTCTGACCAGGAAACGCATTATCTCTTTGGCAGCTGCGAAGTTGTATTAAGTTCAAAAGAAGAACAAAAGAATGCGCGAAAGAGAGTAGGAAGGATGGGAGGAAGGGAGGAGGAAGCCTGTGTCTAATTCCTTTTGCATGGCGTTTCCTTCAAGTCTTATGGGAAGTGAGGTTTAGCTCTTAATTCAGGATGTTTTTGGGCAAATGAAGCCAGAACGTTACACCCCCTGCACAATGCCCTACACACTCCAGGTACCGCTCCATGAAGCCGGATCCCCCAAAAAAAACCCAGTGCCGGATAAGGGTGCGCAAAACACCATGCGGGCCGAGGGCCGCCGAGCTGCCGGGTAGACTTGGGGCTTTCTACACTGCCCTGACTGCGTCCACTGCCACTGCAGCCCAACGCTGGGCGCCCGGGTTTGATTTGTGCATGTGTGTGGTTTCCAAATCGCTAACAACGATGGAACTGAACCTGCACTGGGACTTGGTGTTAACGTTTTGATTATCCTGCTTATTGACACCAGCCGGATATACACGGTTGACAATGTTCGTGGAATCCGAGTCACTCGTGGGGAGCGGGAGGCCCGGGGCCAGGGCGGATTCCGGCGTCCGCGGCTCGGAGGCCTCCCCGGAGCCCCCTAAACTCGTCCTCGCCCCTCTCAGGAGTCCTTCCCGCCGACCCCAGTCTCCAGGAGATGACCGGGGAATGCGGGCTCACAGGGCCCTTCGGGACCCGCCGGCAGCACGGGACGCCCACCCCACCCCAGAGTACCAGGAGGTTCCTGGACCCAGTGCGGGGACACGCCTAGGCCGCCCCCGAAGCGGGGCCCGCGAGACACCCGGGCCCAAGGCGCGGCCCCGCGAATACTTACGGCTCCGGAGGCGGCCGCGGCGCCGCGCGCGCGCTTCGCTTTCCCCGCCCCGGAGGTTGGCGCGGAAACGAGAGCCCGAGCCGCGCCCGGCGGCGGCGGCGGCGGCGGCGGCGGTCAGAGGTGGTGGGGCTGGGCGGCCCCGCCCAGAGACACGCGTTTCCGGCGCCCCACGCCGCTCCGGGGCAGGTACCGTCCCGGCGCTGGGGGCGCCAGCTCGCCGATGCCCTGCAAGGGGCGCTGAGGAGGGAGGTGCGGGGAAGCGGGTGCGCCAGCGACGGGTGGGAGGGAAGCACTGGGTACGCGCTCGTGCGGGTTCCACGTTTTTAACCATGTGCTCGCGCGCCCTCTCTCGCGTTGTTTTTCCTTTTGAAGGTGGCCAGTTAACGAGTGTAGGAGAAAATTAGTCCCGAAGAAGGCGTGGTCACCCATTCGTCCCCTCGTCACCAAAGGGGCGTAATTGCCTGCTTGGTGGCAGTAAAGTGGAAAAAGTCAAAAAGTCCTCTCAGCTAAAGCGCAAGCGGGGAGACCAGCTGTGGCGCCCAGGCTTGTATTTTAAAATGGGTCGGGTCAGGCCAGCTGTGCCCGGGAGCGTGCCCTCGGTCCCAGACCCTGACCGAGTCAGTGGCTGCAGACTCTGGTTCGCTAATCTTCACGGAGTGCTCCTGCAGTCAGGGCACCTATGCTTGACGTGAAGGGAGCTGACGGCTCTCCCACAGCCTCTGGGAGAGCGCCGGCCAGGCTCAGCGCCCGGCGTGGGGGGCGGCATCCTCCTTTCTGAGGTTTCCCTTTCTGGCCCGACTTTAACCCCAAGTCCCCTCTCCCCACTCCGCCGTTCTGTCGCTGATTTTCAACCTTCGCTGCACTTTAGTATGAATTGGAAAGCTTTAAAACTCCCCACACCGGGTCCCGCCCCAGAGAGGCTCTGTTGGTCTGAGGAGGGATCCAGGCCTTGGTATGTTTAAAAGCTCCCTAGCCCTGGTGGTGCAGTGGTTAAATGCTCGGCTGCTAACAGAAAGGACTCACCAGCCACTGTGTGGGAGGAAGATGTGGCAATCTGCTTCTGTAAAGATTATAGCCTAGGAAAACCTGTGGGGCAGTTTTACTCTGCCCTATTGGGTCACTATGAGGTTAGAATCCACTAACTGGCAACGGGTTTGGTTTTTGGTTTGGTGACACCCATGTGCAGCTAGGGTTGAGTCCCTCGTCTCTCCGGCAGGGGGCGTGCGGGGCCTCGATCCTGGTCTCTGACTTGCCAAGGTAAGACTGGACCAGCTGGAAAGGTAATTGAATTGAACTTTGACGACCACCAGCCTCTTTGCCTTCTCGCACTCTCTCTCTCTCTTTTTTTTTTCATCTCTCTCTCCTGGTACCTCCTTTCTTGTCTCCTCTGCCTCTCTTAATTTTCCTTTTTTTAAACCTCTTCTCATTTTCTCTTTCCCTTTGTCCCTTTGGGGAGCCAACTTCGGGCACAAGAAAAAGCATAGAGAGACCTTAAAAATTCAGATCCCGCCTCTGACACCTTAAATGGGATGGCAGAGTTCCACTGGTAACCAAAAGGCCAGCAGTTCAAATCCATCAGGCATTCCTTGGAAACCCTATGGGGGCAGTTCTCCTCTGTCCTGGAGGGTCGCTATGAGTGGGAATCGACTCAATAGCAATGGGTTTGGTTTTGGTTTTAGACCCCAAGCCTCCTCATAAAGCCTGGCCCCTTCTCCATCCCTTCTTCCTATTTTCCACCTTTTCTACTGAAATCATGGGTATGGCTTAAAATAAAAGAGGGGAAACACCCTTCCCAATCTCTCCAGCACTCTACTAGTGTAGGAGGATATTTACCTCATTATATTTACTGATGGAATATCCAGAAAGATGTCATTTATTATTTCTCAGCAGTAATAGAAAAATCATTTAGTTCTGCTGTGTTTAAAATAATGTGAGTTCTAATTGGCCCCAGTTGGTTCCGGAACACCAGAACAATCAGGGACATAGGCAGTTTGTATAGTAGTGTAGACAATAAGCGGAGATCTGTTTTTATAAAAATAAACCAAAATAGTGGCCCTTTGTGAATATTTTAAAATGAATTTTTAACCCTTGAAAAAAAGTGGGTCTGTAGTAGATGCTATTGTTTGTTTAAAATGGTCTGCCTAGTTCAGAGACTGTCCCTGGTGGCCCTTCCGAAGGCAGAAATGTCTCCTTACTCTACTGAGGTCAGATTTGGCTGTATGACTTGTTTTGGCCAATGGAATGAGAGTAGAAATGACAGTGCCACCTCTGAGCAGGAGCACTAGGTGCTGTTCCTGGCTGAACCATTGCTCTTTTTCCTCTGTTCAAGAATTTTATGCTTAAGAATCGGGAGCCCCTTAACCATAGGTCCCCAGTTGGAACAAAGCCACAGCTGATCTGTGAAATACATGAAACAGGAGGGAGAAATAAACCCTTGTTGAGGTAAACCATTGAGATTTGGGGGTTGTTGCTACAGTGTAATTTAGGCAAGCTGACAAAACACAGGTATGAAAGAGGCATGAAATTTCAAAATTTAGCTAGGACGTTTTGGTATGAATGGTGTTAGGGGCTGGCTTGTGCCCTGCAAAAAGATATGTTCACGTCTTCACCTAATCTTTGAATGTGACCTCATTGGGAAATAGGATTTTTGCAGATGTAGTCAAGATGAGGTCATACTGGAGTATGACATCAGGCTGGTGTCCTTATAAGAACAGGAGAGAAGAGGCACCGAGATAGACACAGGAAAAACGACCTCGTAAAGACAGGCAGAGATTGGAATGTTGCTGCCACAAGCCAAGGAACAGCTGGAGTGCCAGAAGCTGGAAAAGGATCATCCCCTAGAGCCTTTGGAGAGAGCATGGTCCTGCTGACATCCTGAATTCACATTTCTAGCTTGCAGAACTGTGAAAGAGTAAGTTTCTGTTGTTTCTGTGGTCATTAGTGATGGTAGCCCTAGGAAGCGAATGCAGGTGGCTCAGTTTCACTTTTCAGAAAAGTCTGTCCTTTTTTTTTTTGGAAACCTGCCTGGCTCATAATGACCCCCTTAACTGTGCTACACCTGGGCCCCCAGTGGCAGCATCAGCCTCACACTGCTTGACACCTTCATCAGCCTGTGATTCTAGAACTGAGGATAGTTCTGCTGTTAGACTGGCTGAGAATGAGCAAAAAGATAGATTTCCTTTGTGTATTTTCTATGAGTAATTCCAAAGGCCAATTTAATGATAATGTAACATTTTACCAAATATGTGTTTTTGCCTTACGGAAATGTGGACTTGGCTCCGGTTCCCTGGTCCTCTCCTGAATCCATACAACTAAAAAGGGAACGTGCTTGGGCTTCTCCTCCAGCTCAAAGGGTTCCCCATGCACCTTCAGACTCCAGAACCCTTTCATATCCACTCAACCCCTTGTGGGTAGCAGAAGTTAGAATGGGGGTAGAATATAAATAAGTACGCTCAGAGGCATTTGGTTGATAGCTTTTCATTTTTATCTGCATGGCTAAAATTGCATTTCCCCAATCATATGACACCTCACCAGGCAATAATGGTAAAGGGCACTTACTCTTTTGTCCCTCCTGCTTCCTGGAACTGATCCATGTGCAAGGTCACAGAAAAAGCAGCCACCTTGGTACAGCATGATCCCTACCCCACTGTCATCCAGGGCGAGGGTAGATACCCAGCCTAAGCTGGATATAGCTCTCTGCTGAGTGAGGATTTGGAGTGGCTACTGGACACCTTTTGTTATTGCCTGCCTAGCATCCACTTCCCATTTTTCCTGGTAGCAGTTCCCTTCTGCCAGTGGTCAAGAGCCTGACTTCTGGGGCCCTACAGCCTAGGTTCAAATTCCAGCTCTGAGGTTTACTAGCTGTGTGGCCTTGGGCAAAACGCTTTAATCTGTGTCTCAATTTTTTCATTTATAAGACACAGATAATGTACAGCTTAACCAATGAAGGTAATGTTAGTTATTGTTGAGTCAGCTTAGATTTATGATGTCCCCCTGTACAACAGAACGAAATGCTGCCGGGTCCTGTGCCATCTTCACAGTTGTTGGATGCTGGAGTCCATTTTTGCAGCCATTGTAGGAAGGCATTGTAAGAGTGCCTTCCTACCTAGGGGGGCTTATCCTCCAGGACAATATCATATAGTATTTTGTTGTGATCCATAGAGTTTTCATTGGCTGATTTTCAGAAGTTGATTGCCAGGCCTTTTTTCCTACTCTTTCTTAGTCTGAAAACTCTGCTGAAACCTGTCCACATTGGATGACCCTACTGGTATTGGAAATATCAGTGTCATAGCTTTCAGCATCATAGCAACATGCAAGCTACCACAGTATGACAAACTGGTAAATAACCTGAAGTTATAATGAATTATCTAAACCAGTTATAACAGTGCCCACCAAATAGTAAGCTTTGTGTGGTATTTCCTATTACTACTGTGTGTATGGGGTAAGGCTAACCTTGACCCTAGCTCCATCTCTGGGCACATATCCCAGGCCCAGTGAATGGGCATAGTCCACCCATCTGGCCTTGGGTGGCTTGGAAGTGAGCACGTGACCAAAGCTGGGCTTAATCGAGCCCATCTGTGACTGGCTTGGGGTTCTCTCTCAGAGAACCAGGCTGTTGGGGAAGGATTGAAGCCTGGAGGTCCTGTTGGTCATCTGGTCCCAAGAGGGCAGAACCAGCAGAGAATGAAGCCAGCCAGGCGATGGAGGAGGTAGAAGTTGCTTCCTGATGGTGCCATTTGAGCCCCTGGATCCATGTAGCCTGGGATTTTCAGTTATTTGAGCCATTAAATTCCCTTATTAGCTTAAGCCAGTTTGGGCTGAGTTTCTTTGTTCCCTACAGAAGAAAAAAAAAAAATTTAATACATTTCATTTGAGCTGGTCCCTTGAACAAAGGAGATCTGAAGTTGCACCTGTGTGAGGCCATCCTGTGTGCCATGTGCATGGAGAAGCCAGTCTGCAGAGAGAAAATGCCAGCAGAAGCTTGAGGCAGAGCTGCCTGGCTTTCCAGCAGTTCTCCAGGGCCTTGTCCTGGGCCCTTTCTGGCTGCACCTGGGCTCTTGGGTTCCTGGGACACCGGTATAACCTGAAAGTAAATTTCCCTTTCTTGCTTAAGCTGGCTCAACTGAGTGCCTGATACATGCGGCCGGAGTCCTCATGAATAGTTAGAATGTTTGTTGTTGTTGTTGTTTAGAGGAAGTAATGTAGGTGGCATGTAAGCATTCTATAAATTCTTGGCTCATAATTTCATGATGACTAACATCATCCAATTTGCTGCACAACCTAGACCCTTACAGGTGGATGTTTATTTAAAAGATATCAGCCTCCTACCACCCTCATTGTCAGCAAATACCTGAGTTGGCACAAACTTCAGAAAGTGTTTGCTGAATGGAGGCATGATTGCTGACTACATCTTTCTGTCCATTTTAGGATGGAGAGGTGGGCACTCCCCATCCTACCACCGCCAGCAACACTGACCATGGGTGTTCTGCCCCCCCATTTCTAAGGAGGCATGTTCCCCCAACATTTCCACCTACGTATTGCTCCTTTTCGCCTTCGAACATGCACAAGTGTCTCCTGTTACCTAAAAACTCTTAAATATCCTTCTCTCCGCTGTCCTGTCTTTCCCTTTCCCAGCTTGGTCAGGATGTTGAGAGCTCGTTCCCTCTGCCTGTGTCTGTCTTCTGCTCCCTGTGCACCACCGAGCTGTTCTTTTAGAGCTGCTCCTGGCCAACTCCAGCCTTGCCTCTGTCCCGCCCCCTAAACTTCTTTATGGCCCTTCCGTCTGGCAGGTTTTCTTTCCATGATGTCCGGTCCCTAGTCTCTGGTCTCACCCCTCTGCCACCTCCGCTCTGCCTCTTGGTTCCCCTATGCTGCTGTAGCTTCGTAGCAGGCTTGCTCTTCTTTTCTCCCTATGTTCTTGCCTATGTAGCTGCTTTACTGGAATTTCATATTCACCATATTTGTAAGTACCATGTCCGTACAAGCCAAGTGCTCTGCTCAGCCGCCAGAGCCGTGCAGTGGAAAGAGATTTGGGGCCTTGAATTCCAGTCCCACTCTATTAGTCTCCAATCATGTGGCCTTGGGCAAGTCACTAAAACTGCATCAGTTTCTTGATCTGTAAAATGGGGTTGATAATAATAATGCCCACGTCATGGTGTTGCTGTAGGCACCAAATGGGGTATGTATGTAAATGCTTGTTGAACATTACACCTACTATTCTGGAGCATAGTATAGCGTAAGAGTTAAGAAAACAGGTTTGGAATCAAACTGGAGGTAAAAACAAACTGTGTCCTTTACTAGCTGTATGACTGTGACCAGTTAATTAACATTTCTGAGCCTCATCACCCTTATCTACAGAATGGGGATATTACCGTGACCCCAGTGGTTTGTGAGGATGATGGAAGTTAGTATGTGCTCGGTGCAGCAAGCATATATTAAATACTTGCAGTTGCTTGTTTCCTCACTTCTGTCTGTTGCACCAGTTGTTTCCTAGTTAACAGGTTTGTAACCTGAGAGCCACATTAACACCTTCCTCTTCATCACACGTTTTAACCTGTTTATAGGCAGTCCCTGGATTACAAATGTCCGATTTATGTACAACCTATAGTTATGAACCAACCCCTTAAAGCCTATTATATATTAAAAATTTGAGGTACATACAGTGGTTCATAATAACAAGCAGATGCTACTTTTCAACATGCAACACAATATTATTGTTATTAATTTATTATTAAAGATGTTTTAATGTATCTGGAAGTGTTCCTTTTAATGTTTTTTATGCATAGAAAGATATACAGTAAGAAAAACATTTGACTGACAGTTGACATTTGACAAACCATAGGTACAAATTTGACCTAAAGACAGTCTTAGAAACGGAACTGGTTTGTAATCCTGGGACTGTCTGTAGTTACTATTCATGGAAGCCCAGGTGACTCTGGTAGCAAAGTCTCTCTCCCCTCCTGGGAATGTTCAAAGGACTAGCCCTGTGGGCGTGGGCCCCAGGGAGAGGCCCAGGAGTTTCCTCTACTCTGCCTTCAGTCTTGACATCCTCCTCTGGGGCTACTTGCTGCTGAGTCGCCTTAGACCTGAGGACCCTGTTAAGGAACCATAGTACTTGTCATCCTTTGGCTTATTTGGTGGTGTAGTGGTTAAGAGCTATGGCTGCTAACCAAAAGGTCAGTAGTTTGAATCCACCAGGCATTCTTTGGAAACCCTACGGGGCAGTTCCACTCTGTCATATAAGGTCGTTATGAGTTGGAATCAACTTGACAGCAACAGGTTTGGTTTGGTTTTTTGGCTTATTTGTCTGACCGTCAAGATACTTAACATGTAGCTGAGTATAATAGGTTCCTAGGGCTGCTATAACAAAAAATCCCAAACTGGGTGGTTTATAGAACAGAAATTCATTGTCTCATAGTTTTGGGAGCTGGAAGTCGAGATTAGGGTTCCAGCCATGTTGATTCCTTCCGCGGCTTGAAGGGAGAATCTGTTTCATGCCTCTCTCCTAGCTTCTGGTGGTTCCAGACGTTCCTTGGCTTGGAGCTGCAGTATCACATGGCTTCCTTCCTCTGTTTCTCTCTGTACTTCTCTTTCAGAAGGACGCCATTCAGGTGGGATTAGGACTCACTCTAAGCTGCCTTTGACGCTGAGTTAATTCCAATTCATGGCAACCACTTGTATGTCAGAGTAGAACTCTGTTCTATAAGGTTTTCAATGACTCATTTTCTAGAAGTAGATCATCAGACCATTCTTCCTAGGCACCTCTGGGTAGACTTGAACTGCCAACGTTTTAGTTATCAGCCAAGCACGTAAACCATTTGTGCCACCCAGGTACTCCAATAACATCTTCAGAGATCCTATTTCCAAACAAAGTCAGGTTCACAGGTACCAAAGGTTAGGACTTCAACATCTTGGGGGACACAATTCAATCTACAACACCAAGTATCATTATTTCTCTGCCTTGTTCTATATACTGCCTGTTTAAGGTAGTTTTTGTTAGGTGCCTTTGAGTTGATTGCGACTTAGAGCAACGCCATATGACAGAGTAGAACTGTCCCATAGGGTTTTCTAGACTGTAATCTTTATGAGAGCACATCACCAAGTCTTTCCCCCAAGAAGCCGCAGGGTGGGTTTGAACTGCAAACCTTTTGGTTAACAGCTAAGCACTTACCTGTTGTGCGACCAGGGCTCCTTTTAAAAATAATAACTCATTATTATTTTTTTTAAGATTCTCAGTGATTTGACCCCCTCTCACACTACAAAATTAGACCATCAAAAGTCTCAGAACTTAGACCAAATTATTAGCTCAGTTTGTTCTAGTCATCGATCATGTCACGGAGATCTCTCTAAAAGGTAACCTCCTCTGTGCACTTAGGTAAGCCTTATATGTCATTTTGTAAATGGGCTACTTTGTGCCCAAACTACTAAACTTCTTTATTAAAGTAACACAGATTATAAATATCAAGTTATTCTGACATTGTATTCCAGTGCAGTGAACTTTGCCCATATGCCTTACCCTCTATATAAAGGTAAAATTGATGAATAAATATCAAGTTATTGTGATATTGTATATTCACTGCAGTGAACTGGAAAAGTCTGGCTACTTGATTTCATTTAAACTGAAATTTACCACAGTGACAACAGCATAGAACAACAACACACCAAGCCATCAGCCAAGTTCAAGGACTACGTATTTACATATACAGTGTACCTTTAAAATGTGCTTTGTTACCATAGATTTTTGTGTGTAGTGATTGTTCATTATTCTAGGCCAAGGTAGATTGATGATATATTACTAATCTCCAAAAAACAGAAGCTGTCACTGGTTGAATGTTGTGATGATATTAGATTGGGCCCATTTTCCCATTATTCTTATGTAACAGTGGAGTTGAGGGGAAAAAGGAACAGAAAATTAAGGAAATTTCTTTGTTTTTATTGTTCCTGTTCTTTTATGTTTTTTTTAGAATGTTTGATGCTAATCTGGGTTACTATGATTGCTTTTTAAACTTAGTATTTTATTTAATGCTAAAAAAAAAATAACATAGATTAATAGTATAACTGTATTATAATCTCATTTTAAAGATAAATCGAAACATATTTTTAAAGGATATTTTTGAAACAGACTCATAATCGATATAGACTAGAGATTAAACTGATACCAGAAAACACATTGCCTTGAACTTTCTAACCTAGCAGTTCTAAACGTTTTGGTCTCGGGACTCCTTTACATTTTTAAAAGTTATTGAGGACCCCAGAAGACTTGTATACGTGGGTTATACCTACTGATATGTATCATATTAGAAATTAAAACTAAAAAAAAAAAAAAAAAGTAAGCCATTCATTTAAAAGTAAAAATTATAAATTCACTACATGTTAACGTCACAACAATGATATCATCACATGTCAGGGAGCCTCTGGAAAGCTCCACAACTTACCCAAGAGAATGAGAGTAAAAAAGACAAATTACATCTTTGTATTATTATAAAAATTTTGTGTTTTGCAAGTCCCATAAAAAGGTCTTAAAGTTCCCCAGGGACCACAGATCATACTCTGAGAACCATTGGTCTATACTCTCCCTTAGCCTTAGCAAAACTATCTTCTCTGTCCAACTACTGTTATTCAGGGAATAAAAAATAAAAACAACTATAAAACTCTGAGTTTCTCCATTGACTATAAATATATAATTGATCTGTTATCAATTTCCCTATTCCCTTTATCATCAAAGCAATGTAGGCAATACAGAATGTGTGCTCAGAATAGGTTCTGAAGGCTGGCTGCCTGTGGTCTTCTAATCCCAGCTCCTCCACTTAGCGTCTGAGTCAGTTAACCTGTCTAAACCTCAGTGTCCTCATCTGTAAAATGACTAAGACATTAATGTCAACCTCATTAGCTTGCTATGAAGATTAAATTAAATAATCTGTGTAAAAGACATTTTCCAGCCCTCCCTGTCAGTTAAATTAATGCCGTGTTTCTGGATCCTGGCCAATGGGATGTGGGCCGTAACGGTACTGCCTAAAAGCAGGACCCTTCCCGTTCCATGCTCCCTCAGAGGTGGGCAAACTGGAGGAGCTGGATCCCTGAGTCACTGCCTGGAGGAGAGCCACCCAACTCACACTGGATTGTGACATGAGCAAGAAATAAACCTTTGTCATATTAAGCCCCTGAGATTTGGAGTTTATTCACTATTGCAGTGTAGCTTAGCCTATCTTCATGTACATGAGGGCAGACCATTTGAGGTTGGGGGAAGAGAGGGATATAAGGAAGTGACATTTAAATGGAAATTTAGAAGATTAGAAGGAAACAGCAGAAGTCAAATATAAGACTGACATCTTTGAAGTACCCAAACTCCATAAACAGTTTATACCCAGTAGGGAGGCATTTCTCCATCATCACCACCCAGCTCTGTTTTGTGAGTCACAGAGCCTTGGGTGACTCCAGGGGTGAGGCCAGCTGCCCTTGGCAACATGAATATACAGCCAAAGAGTTGCCTTAAGGATTTTCAAAAAGCCTAAGAAATAGAGCTCAAGTTGGTGCCACAGAAAGATGACACACAGAATGCTGGTATAACTGTGCCTGCCACCATCTTTCTTCAGCTCTTTTCTAGCTTCTCAATGTGAAATCATAGGACCTTGTTGCTTAGACAAAAGAACAGGAGAACTGGTCTGTGCTAGCCTGAGGGACTGTGCAGCATAAATAGCAACATTTGGATTTTTCATTTTGCTAATGAAATCACATTTGTTCACAGTGCTTGGCAGCTGCAGCCATGCCTGATGCTCTTGTTCAATGACACAGTAGAAGTAGCAGCTTAGGGAGAAGTTTCCAGTTTCATATTCTGTGAGTTTTCCAGTCACATCTGTGGATTTTAGTTGAGAAGTGCTGAATAAATATTTGAATGAGTGAATGTTACAACAGAGAACCATCACACCAAATTATGACCCACCTCACTACAGTTTTTAAGTTCAAATTCTACTTATAGACATCTTTGAGTCACTTTCATTATTTTTTATTATGTGATTTTTTTTTTATTTACCATGAGTATATTTCTTATGTGTTTCGTGAATCTGATGTTTAATAATATCGACATGCAGTAGGAGGAGGGAATGGATGTGTGGCTAATTGCCTCCGTGAACAACTGTCTTCTTTGCCATGAGACCAGAAGAACTAAGTGGTACCCAGCTACCATTACTGAACATTTTGATCAAAGATTCTATAGGAGAATCCTGATCAAAAGCGGGGAAATGCAGAACAGAATTTCAAATTCTCATGGAATCCACTCTTTCTGGAGCCATGGAGGCTGGCTGAACCACTGAAATTATTGCCCTGAGATGATCTTTAAACCTTAAACCAAAAATATCCCCTAAAGTCTTCTTAAAACCAAACAATAATTTAGCTTAACTAGTAAAGAATGTCTTCCTTGAGCATTATACTCTTTTCAAATCTATTTATATGGGATCAAATTGACAACAACAACTCAGATTAAATAGGAACCTTAGGATTTATGTTAATGGAAGAGGAACAACTCAGAAGAAAAAGAGAGTAAGGATGGTTGTACAACTTAAAGAATATAATCAATGTCACTGAATTGTACACGTAGAAACTGTTGGATTTGCTGTATGTTTTGCTGTGTATATTCTCAACAACAACAGCAAATAAATTTTTTTTAAAAAGTCAAGAACAGTTCCAAGGCAAAATAATAATATCCACATGTGCCCAGTGGTACATAATTGGGTAAGAAGCTATTGACTGTCTTTTGGCAATTCCAAGAAAAGGGATGGAGATATTTTCCTTTTCACACTGTACAGGTAATTTGTGTGTAACTATAAAACTGGATCCATTCTGTTAAGGGTGATGGAAAAATTTGAGAAGAGTTAATAGTTGAACAACATGGACATATTTAATGTCACTGAACTATACATGTGAAGATTGTTGAAATGGCAAATGTTTTGTTACTTATATACCACAATAAAAGAGAAAAAAAGTGGATATATCTTAAGTCAGACTAAAAGGCATTGAAAGGAGAATAGTAAATTATCAAATAAAAATGCTAGCTTATAATTCCAAAAGAACTCACATACTTACACCAGTGCCTCTTCCGAGGTGACATAGGGTGTGCAGCGTGAAAGTTTTCCTGATGGGTGTAAGGAAGTGGAAATGTAGTTACATGCAAATATGACCAGGGAGGATACAAATTTGGCTCTCCTAGTGTTTCATTTGTTTCTTTTTTAGTTTTGTTGTCAACATTTGAAAGTAGGAAGAACAGAAGAAAATCAAGATCTCTGACATTCTTTGAAATTTTTGAAATATCTGACAAAACGGGGTCCAAATGCCCACAAGATAGCAATGGGATGGAGCTGAGCTGGCTCTCCCCTCTTTGGATGGTATACTCTGTTTCTGGTTTGCCACAATCCCCTCCACTCCTTGTTTTACTTCAGCCAGCTTCATTCATTTGCAATACCGTTGGGGTCTCTGAGTGGGCCCCAATAAAGAGCATTTCTTTTTTCCTTTCCTAGGTTCTGAACGAGCTGAGAAATAAGTGAATAAAGCTGGAGGCAAATATATCCCCTTTGATTATTGAGTGAGAAGAGGTTAGAGGGTGTGGCTTATATCTGCTGACAAATACCAAACTGGAGAGTGCAGCTTACTTGTCAGCGGCATAGTAGTTGAGAACTCACCTGCTAAACAAAACGTTGGCAGTTCAGATCCACCTCCCGCTCCTTGGAAATCCTGTGGGGCAGTTCTACTCTGTCCTGTAGAGTCGTTGTGAATCGGAATCTACTGGAACATTTCTGTTTTTGATCAGCAAGGCTACAGACAACATAGGATCAGGGCAGGCCTCCCACGTGATTACAGCATGGGGGAGTGGGAGAGCGCGGGCTGCTCCAAGAGGGAAAAAGAATAGAACTGAGCTACACACTGGAAGTTTATTCTTCCCAAAGCATGTCAAAAGGCAGAGAGGCCTGGAGTCACACTCACTTAGCTCCCAGTGTGAAGCAGGGAAAGAAGCATTCCTCATTAACCTGGTCCTCATAGGCACTGGAGTTGAAGGTTCAAAGATTTCTTTAGTATACCACACAAAGAACACCCGATGCCATCAACGTGTGATTTTCTTCAAGGGGTTGATGACCCTTTCTTGTTTGGGCTTGATGACATTTTCCGGCTTAGGGCTAGTGGACATCTCTCTTTTGTAGGACCTAGCTCAATCTAAGAAATAATACTAGCAGTCATAACATCATCACTTTACAATGAAAGTCTAATTGGAATGTGAATGAAAATGCTAATGGCCAAAGGCTCCCATCTCCTAATTATGCCTCATTTGAAAATCTGCCAGAGAGGAATATATTTCATCTTGCCATTATTTGCTTTCAGTTGTGCCAGTATAAAACTTGGCACCCTTATTCAACTAGAATGACCACCAGCTCTCATAACATCTTATTTTCACTTTGCCAAGAACAAAGTGACAATTATAAGTACTTATTCTGTAAAATAAACTATTCAGGGGGGCGGGGAGTTTCAATAATTCTATTTGAAAATAGGACTTGGAAAGTATTTTGGTGTCATCAGATACCTTAAACTATGTTCTAACAATGTAACCCAACTTAGATTTTCTTTCTGAAAAATCAAATACTTTTTGAGTGTCTGCTGTGTCCAATGGAACGGGCCTGGTATATAAAGGATACCAAGTTGTTTTAGGGAAATGGCTGTTGTTAGATGCTGCCAAGTCAGTTTCAACTCATAGCAATAGAGTGTGATAGAGTACAACTGTCTCATAGGATTTTTTAGGCTACAGTCTCTACAGGAGCAGATAGGTCTTTTTCCCACAGAGCCACTGGGTGGGTTCAAACCACTAACTTTTCAGTTAGTAGCCAAACGCTTAACCATCTGCACTGCCAGGGCTCCTTGGGAAATGGCTAGCTCCATAAAAAAAATAAGTTTCAGTGGCTTAGCCCAATGAAAGTTTATTTCAAGCTCACACAACAGCTCAGTGATGTTGTTCTGGGTCAGCAGGTGATGCTCTTTCACATGGTGATACGGAACTCAGTCTCCTGTTGTAAGTTTCTGCCGTGCTTCAAGCTGGCAGGGAGGCAATAGATGGGGAAGACTTGTACACCTCTTAAAAACCCCAGCCTAGAAGCAACACTCATTGCTTCTGCTTGGATTGAATTGGTTAAGAACAAGTCACGTGGCCAGACCTGCATGCAAGGTATTGACAAATGTAGTCCCTGGCTGGGCAGCCACCTCCCTGCACCAGCTTCACTTTAAGGAAGGGAGAACAAAAACTTGTGAACAGCTAGAGGTCTCTGTCATTCATACTGTGTAAGATGTAGCTTCTGCCTTCAAAGAACCTTCATCAGAATAGAGGAGTTTAAGGGAGAGAAATGACATGGAGGTGGGATTTGAGATGATGTGATCCTTGTTTGGCAGAGGGCATTGTTAAGAAGGGCATTGCAGATAGAGTGACCGACACTAACAAAGTATGGAGCTGGGGAGGGAACATTGAGTTTTCCTGGGATGAAGCTTTGGATAGGTGGGAGATCAAGCTTCAAATGTTGCTTAGGTCACATTATGTAAGGCTTTTAAAGTCAGGAGAAAGCGTTTGAATTCCATGCTCCTATTATCATGATTATTATGAATTTTTAACACAAAGGCTGCAGAACAATGATAACATTAATGGCTGTCACAGTCAGTCACAGACCAGAAAGTACACTCAGTATAAAGGAATTTTATTTTTCAGATGGTACCACAAATGACAGCATCATATTTGCATTCATAGGCTGTAATGGATTCCAAAATTTTGCATTTGTTCCCATGAGTCTTGGTATTTATGAAATGCAATCCAAACATTTCCACTTCACTTTTGCTTTACTTTTCCCACGATTATCTCACATAGTTATCTAGAGATGCCAGGGGTAGCCTTACACACTGACGTCGAAAGCCTGCAGTCCTTCCCCTCAGGTAGGTAAGGGGAACCTTCTCAGGGTTGTGAACTCTAAATACCGCCACCAAACACTGCACATTCCACAAAAGTGATTTCCCTTCTCCAACAGCAGACAGAGCAGTCACAATGTTAGGGCCAATGGTGATGTTGACTGGCATTTAAGTATTTAAAAAAACAAAGACTCAGGTTTTTTTTACCAGGGACCCACCAACATAAGCAACATTTGCGTCAAAACCATGAAGAAGGCAGCCTGAGCCAACATTGAGAAGCCAGGACACGCACCTTGGGTGGGCAACGGCGCCCACACAAACAAGCACTTTTTTGAGGAGATCACCATTATTCCCAGTGAGATGCTCTGTAACAAGATAACAGGCTATGTCACATGTCTGATGAAGCAGATACAAAGGCCCCCTGAGAGGTATCTGCAGGAAGAGAAGAGAAGAAAGGAGAAATAGTTATGTTCCTGAGGATTCAGCCTGGATCGGATCATTGAAGGAGATTCTGACACGAAGGAAAGGCTGAATGAAGCTCTTGGATTTTGGCAGACTGTCCAACCTATAGGTCCTTCAACCCACTAACCACACTTTCTTCCTCATTCCCTCTTTCCTTTAGAAAATATTTAACAATGGAGATTATGTGGCAGTTCCTGTGCTAGGCAGCAAAGTTTGAAAATTAAATAAGATACTAGCTCTGCCCTTAAGGAGCTTATGGTGTGGCAGAGGAGGCAGATAACAAAAATCCAAGACCCATGTGGTCGACTCTGCACACACGGCGAATTGATCATCCAGAGAAGGGAGCACTCAATTCTGTTCCGAAGTAACTGGTAGGCTCTGAGACGTGGTGAGATAAGGCTTCCCAAAGGTAATTCCTTCAAGGTAATTTTTCTTACTGACAGAAATAGATTTTGCCTCAGTAATCAAGATTTGTTTGTGGTAGGGAGGGGAGCACTCATCAGGAACAACATGTGGAGACAGAAAATAGCATGGCTCCTCCATTAGGGAACCTCACAGAACTGATCTTACCAGAGAGAAAGGTGTGAGGTAAAGAGAAGTGGCAAATGAGGCTTAAGGGGTCAGGACCAGGTCATGAGGGGCTTTGTGGACCATGCCTCAAAGTTGGAAACAGTCTCTTGAAAACAGTGGGCCAGTCCTAGAAGCATTTTAAAGTTTGGAGTGGCATGATCTCACCTGCATTTTAGACAGCAGCCTCTGGGGAAAGTGTTTCACCAGTTGTCAGTAGAACAGAACAGCTCGAGGTCCCTGCAACAGTCCACACAGAGCTGATGTGGGTGTGACAGGCTTAGAAACAGGAAGGAGATGTGACAGTATGCAGGAAAGACTGGGAAGCACTACCATTATTCCTGAGGTACATAACTGGGGGAATTGTCCCCCTTGGCATGTTGCTGACACTGCCCTCTCTGATAAAAGAGGATACACTGTCAGGAATTCACATTAACTGGCTTGTAAAAAAAAAAAATTTTTTTTTTTTTTTAATTGCAGCTCTGTGTGACTCTGGGATGTGGTCATCTGCCTCTTGTTTGTTTCACTATTTATTGATAGTGGCATTGACTCCTTCAAATACTGTCATTCATATTCAAAGTTGTAATTCTCCCAAAACCAATTAGAATCCTGACTTGGAGAATATAATGGATTGGATTGTGTCCCCCAGAAAGATATGTTAAAGCCCTAACCCATGTGCCTGTGAATGTGACCTTGTTTGGAGATGTGAGGAGCCCTGGTGATGCAGTGGTTAAAGCGCTTGGCTGCTAACTGAAAGATCGGTTGTTCAAACCCAGCAGCCACTCTGCAGGAGAAAGATGTGGCAGCCTGCTTCCATGAAGATTTACAGCCTTGAAAACCCTATGGGGCAGCTCTGCTCTGTCCTGTAGGGTCACTGTGAGTCGGAATCGACTCGAGGGCAATGGGTTTGGTTTTGGTTTTGAAGATGTTATCAGTTAATAAAGTCACACTGGAGTTGGGTGAACATTAATCCCTTCTGCGTGGTTTCTTACAGAAGGGGAGAACAGACAGGAAGACAGTCACACAGGGGCAAGATACATCTACAAGACAAGGAACAGCAGGAAACGCCTGAGGCAACCAGAGGCTGGAAGTGACAAGGAAAGATCTGCCCTGGAGCCTTCGCAGAGAGCATGGCCCCATGTTATTGTGGTTTATGTTAGGTGCCTTCAAGTCACAGAAATCCTATGTACAACAGAACGAAACACTGCCCAGTCCTATGCCATCCTCACAATAGTTGTTATGTTTGAGCCCATTGTTGCAGCCACTGTGTCAATCCATCTCATTGAGGGTCTTCCTCTTTTTCAGTGACCCTCTGCTTTACTAAGCATGATGTCCTTCTCCAAGGCCTGGTCCCTCCTGATAGCAAAGCCAAAGTACATGAGACAAAGTCTCACCACTCTCGCTTCTAAGGCCCTGTAAATACCCTGAATTCAGAACTATGAGAACTCCAGAAGTATAAGACAATAAATTTCTGTTCTTTAAAACCACCCACTTTGTGGTATTTTGCTACAGGAGTCCGAGAAAACTAAGATGGGGCTACCTCCAGAAATTCGATAGTTTTCCATTTATTATTCTTTTATTTCTATTCTATGGTATTTTCTAGAAA